>NC_059328.1:19560500-19864750 GCF_018350155.1 Leopardus geoffroyi
ATCCGACTTCAGCTCAGGTCATGATCTTGCGGTCCGTGGGTTCGAGCCCCGCATCGGGCTCTGTGCTGACCGCTCAGAGCCTGGAGCCTGCTTTGGATTCTGTGTCTCCCTCTCTGCCCCTCCCCTGCTCAGGCTCCGTCTCTCTCTCTCTCTCCCTCAAAAATAAATATAAAAAAATTAAAAAAATATATTAAGCAGCCATTCTCAAATATCATTTTGCAAACTAAAACCTGGGAAAAGGTAACATAAAAAAGAAGAAACCACGATGATCACTATGACAGTTTTGTGCACATTTTGTCCCAGCCTTTGCTAGACGGACGGACAAAACTGTCAGAAAAGTGAAAAAGATTTATTGAGATGGCATGATGATGAGGCCTTTTTAATTTCTTTTTTCCTTTATGAAAAATACCTGCTATTGTCACCTGACGGTCTACCTAATTCGTTTAAAGTTAAGAAAAAAAAAGCAGCATTCCAGGAGTCTCACACAGACCAAAGAAGACAATTCTCTGGTTACTGGGAAGGCTAAGCACATGAGAGGGATATATCATCTTAGCAAACATGCTGTGCGATCTCAAGCAAGTTACGCTCCTTCTCTGGGCCACAATACTGAACATGCAGACTGCCTGGTACATCTGACCAAAGTGGGGTCCCTCATAGATGAAGGAAGGCACTGGCAAAACCAAGCTACATGCTATTCATGTAACACATACTTATAAGAATACTTTTTTTTCAATCGCAAGAATAAAAAAACAGAATCAGTAATAAAAATCAATCCAGAGAATGAGAAAACAAGCCATGGATGGGAGGAAATATTTGCAAAAGACATGTTTGATAAAGAACCGTGACCCAACGTCGGCAAAGAACGCTTAAAAGTCAACAATAAGAAAATGAACAACTCAATTAAAACACGGACAGAAGATCTGAAGAGCTCACCAAAGAAGATATATGGATGGCAAATAAGCATATGAAAAGATGCTCAACATCATATGTCATTAGGGAATTGAAAATTAAAACAAAAATGAGATACCATGACACGTCCATTAGAATAGCCCAAATTCAAAACAATGACATCACCAAATGCTGGCAAGGATGTGGAGAAACAGGAACTCTCATTCATTCTGGGGGGAGGTAAAATGGCACAGCCACCTTGGAACCCAGTTTGGCAATTTCTTATAAAACTCAACATACTCTTACCAGAAGATATAGGAATCAGGTTCCTCAGTATGTGCCCAAATGAGTTGAAAACTTATGCCCACACAAAAACCTGCATGTAAATATTTATAGAGGCTTTACTCATAATTGCCAAAACTTGAAAGCAACCGAGATGTCCTCCAGCAAGTGAATGGATAAATAAACTATGGTACAACCATACACTGGAATATTATTCAGCACAGAGAGAGAGAGAGAGAGAGAGAGAGAGAGCAAGCTATCAAGCCACTCATAAAGACATGGAAGAAATTTAAAGGCATATTATATTACTAAGTGAAAGAAACCAATCTGAAAAGGCTATATATTGTGTGATTCCAACCTTATGACATCCTGAAGAAGGCAATATGGAGACAGTAAAAAGTTCAGTGGTTTCCAGGGGGTTGGGGAAAGGGAGAGATGAATAAGTGAAGCATATGGAATTTTTAGGGCAGTAAAAATATTCTGTATAATTCTATAATGGTAGATACATGTCATATACATTTACAGAAACTCTTACATGCTAAGAGTGAACTGTAATGCGAGCTAAGGACTTTGGGTAATAATGACATGTCAAAGCGGGTTCATTGATTGTAAAAATGTGCCACACTGGTGCATCATGTTGATGGTGGTGGATATTGATGGGGGAGACAGGGGATATATGGGGACTGTCTGCACCGTCTGCTCAATTTTGCTGTGAATGTAAAACTGCTCTAAAAAATAGGTTATTGGGGTGCCTGGGTGGCTCAGTCAGTTAAGCATATGACTTCGGCTCAGGTCATGATATCACGGTTCATGAGTTCCAGCCCTGCGTCTTCAGGTTCTGTGCTGACAGCTCGGAGCCTGGAGCCTGCTTCAGATGCTGTGTCTCCCTCCCTCTCTATAATCCTCCCCCGTTCGCATTCTGTCTCTCTCTCTCTCTCTCTCTCTCTCACTTGAAATTAAATAATAAACATTGAAAACAATTTTAATAAATAAATAATGTTTTTAAAATAGGTTATTAGGGGTGCCTGGGTGGCTCAGTCATTTAAGCATCTGGCTCTCGATTTCGGCTCAGGTCATGATCTCACCGTTAGTGGGACCAAGCCCCGCATCGGGCTCTGCTGACAGCGTGGCACCTGTTTGGGATTCTCTCTCCCTCTCTCTGCCTCTACACTGCTCACGCTCTCTCTCTCTCTGTCTCTCTCTCTCAAAATAAATAAACATTAAAAAATTAAAAATAGGTTATTCATTTTTCAAAAATCAGTATAAGAGGGGCGCCTGGGTGGCTCAGTCGGTTGAGCGTCCGACTTCGGCTCAGGTCACGATCTCATGGTTCATGAGTTCGAGTCCCGCGTCGGGCTCTGTGCTGATGGCTCAGAGCCTGGAGCCTGCTTCGGATTCTGTGTCTCCCTCTCTCTGTGCCCCGTCCCTGCTCATGCTCTGTCTCTCTCTCCCTCAAGAATAAATAAAACATTAAAAAAATTTTTTTTTTAATCAGTATAAGAAAACAAAGAAACATTCATGGATATAATTGTTAGCTCCGGTGGGGGACTGGGAGATTCCCGGAAGATCTTTGCTCCTTGAGGTCTGCCGCCGCTCATGCAGGAAGGAACAAGAAGTCATGTATAAGATGAAGAAACTGGTCTCTTCACCGCACACTTACTGCGCACTGAGCCCCGTGCTCCACGTGAATCATTCCATTTGTTCTTTCCATAGCCGAGCGAAAATGCTTCTATGGTGCGAAAGGGTTGAAAATGATTATTCCCAGGGAACCGGAGGAAACTGAGGCTGGGGCGCGTCCATCTGCCCCGTCACCCAGCTGTGTACGGGAGGCTGTGCTCTAAGTCAGGAGGAGAGATTGGGAGCTCCGGGGGCCGTCTCCGCCCTCACGTTCCACACTGCCATGAGCTGGTTTGTCTTTTCTGGAGGCCCAAGTGGGGGGCCCTGCTCACTCGGGACATTGGATTCCTGGAAGGACAGTGCTGTGCCCTTAGGGGACTGAGAGTCTGACTGCCTGCAGCTCAGCTTCAGGCAGGAATTTCACACCTTCCCAGACCCTAGACCACAGGTGGAGGGTGTCTGGGGGACAGGCCAAGTCGCCGGCCTGCGAGGCTGGGAAGGGTTGTTCCCACAGAGAAAGGGCTCCTTCTCCAGTCCTCAGCCACCTGTTCCCCAGATCCGCCCTCTCCACCTCTGTACCTCCTCTTTGGAACGCTAAATCTACGGACTGGTGGGGCTGGCTGGGTATTAATAGCTGGAGCCTGACGTTGGTGCTGATTAGAAAGGCATCCTGGCAGCCAAGACCTCTGAATGCCTTTCAGCCCATCTCTCCAAGCCTCCCATGACCCTGAAGAGGATGAGGGTGGCAGGATGATGATGATGATGATGATGATGATGATGATGATAATGACATACCAGTTACCCTGCTTTGAGGGCCACAGTGCCAAGTGCATCACCCACACTGTTGCGCTCAATCCCTACATGTACTTTTACTACCTCCGCTTAATATACAGAGAAATTGAGGCTGGTGAGAGGTCAAGTAAGTTGCCCCGGGCCTCACAGCAGGGAGTAGCCGGGCAGGGACGCAAAACTGTCTGCCAACAGCAGCAAGCACTCCTATGGGGGACGGAGCCAAAGGCGTGTGTCCTGCTCAAGTCCCGGTACACACGGTGGCCCAGTCCCCTTAACCTCCAGGAGCAGAGCTGACTCGTACCGGGGATGGGAGGGGATGAGCTTCCAGGCAGGACAGGGCCTGTTCGTCCGAGGGGCAGGGCCAGAGCCAGCCTGGGAGAGGAGGTGCTCTCCCCGGGCTTCTGGTGTGGGGAGGCGGGCGACAGGGAAACCCGGCCTGTGATTACCCCTCTGCTCACCTCTTCTCTTGCGGTTCTGGTTCTCCATCCCTCACACATCTCTTCACTCCTTTGAGGTGTCTGACTATTTGGGAGAGACAGTCAATCACAGGGACAGGAAAGCAAAGAGGCCCATTTGTCCCTGGGCTCGTAGTCGCAAAGGCCTCAAATCTAGGCGCCTGGCATTAGCTTTCGAGGGGCGGCGTGGCACAGTGGTCGCTTAACCACTTACCGCCAGACTGCTGGGCCTCCCTTCCAGGTCTGGCACTTAGGGCCGTGTAGCTTCGGTAAGGTTCTTGAACTGCTCCGGGCCTCTGTCCCCCTGTCTGTAAAACAGGGAGAAACGCCCACGTCCCTAGGGTTGTTGTGAAAATCAACCGAGTTAATAAAAGTAAAGGGTACGTTTCTGCAAGCTTAAAAAGCCTGGCACAGAATAAGCACTCAATCAGTGTTACACTCCATCATCGGCTATTTCCAAGCGATGTTCCGTGCAGAATAACAGAAGGGAAAGGAGACGTTCATCAAGGAAACTTTAAAAACTCCTCCCCCCTACTGCACCATTCAACACAACCACATTTACTCCATTTCCTTCCGATTATTCTCCTGCCCATCATTTTTACAACTCGACAGTCGCAGCGTACTGAAGAGCCGCGCAGCCTTGGGACTTGTTTTTCATTTAACGTGTTATCCCAAACGTTTTCTATAATCGTCCAATAGGATTGAACTGCGGGCCTGGTCCGTGCTGAGCGTGGCTCTGGGCTCTGGGCACACGGCCACCAGCGGGAACAGACAAAGCCATCCCCTCTAGGAGCTTACATTCTAGCGGGCATTGCCTTCAGAACTCATTCTTCTCCATCGGGTCTCATCACACAAACAGAGAACACAAACAGGAAGTGCCGAGTTCAAGGAATTTTTACATATGTACTCATCCACGTCACCATCACCCAGGTTAAGATCCAGAACATTTCCATCCCCCAGAAGACTCCTTCACCTTCCCCATCAATAACCACCCCACTTCCACAAAGATTAGTCTCACCTGTTTAAGAAGAGGACCTACTCTTTTGGGAATGCCTACTTTCTAATGGCTGCGGAATATCCCATCCTATCGATATATTGTTGGACACATTTTTTGCTTTCAGTTTCTCACTGTTATCAATAATGCTACAGGGGCTGTCGCATTTTCAATTACCTCCTTAGCCTAGACTCTCAGAAATGGGATTGATTTTTGAAAGGGTACTCAGTAAACATTGACAGGTTGCTTCCCTACAATGTTGTGGGGTCCCACCAGCAGTGGGAGGAGCAAGCTACAACCACACAGCATAACCAGAGTGCAGCTCAGGCACCTGCCTTCTTGGCTAGAATCGCCTAGAATTTTAAGAATTCCCGGCATATAATACAGTGCGACAGAGGTCTGACGGGCATGAGAACAGCTCACTAGGCAGCATCTCTCTTGGTCCTGAGTTTGGGGCTGAGCTTTACCACATCAGAACCATGACTTCTCGAAGCACACTGAAAGGGAATTCATCTTGGGGCGCCTGGGTGGCTCAGTCGGTTAAGCGGCCGACTTCGGCTCAGGTCACGATCTCGCGGTCCGTGAGTTCGAGCCCCGTGTCAGGCTCTGGGCTGATGGCTCAGAGCCTGGAGCCTGCTTCCGATTCTGTGTCTCCCTCTCTCTCTGCCCCTCCCCCGTTCATGCTCTGTCTCTCTCTGTCCCGAAAATAAATAAACGTTAAAAAAAAAAATTAAAAAAAAAAAAGAAAGGGAATTCATCTTTCACTGATGGATTAACAAAAACCAAGCGGCAGAGGCAGATTCAATCACTAAAGCAGATATCAATCTAGGAATTTACCAAGATACATTGAACAGTCAGGGAAACAAGAATGTGCATACCGGCGTGCCCTCTCTCTGTTAGAAGGCCACAGGGAAAGCCAGCTTATGAGAAAGTTTCTCGGTGGCTCAGTCTGTGTTCCCCAGAAGGTAGGGCTGGTGAGAAGGAAGCTCTGACATGTGAGGAGAGGACATCTTATCTTCAGCTCAGCGGACTCCCTCAGATCTGGGTCCTTAAGGAAAACTGAGGTCAGCCCCACACTCTTTGACAATTCCTCCTTCTCATGCCAAATTTCCAAACCCCAGACCCTGTACAATCTCCCACCTGCCCTTCAGTCTAATTGTCCCCTCTTTCCTGGTCACAGCCTCATCTATGCCACCACCCATCGCCTCTGGCCTAGACCTTTGCAGCCAACTTCCCTCCGTTCCTCCCGCCACCCTTGGTCCAACCTCCACCTGGCAGCTAAGTGATCTTTTAAACTGGAAATCTGATCATGTTTAAAATCTCTACTTAAACCCCGTCGGTGATGGAAGGATGAATGGGTGAGCAAAATGTGGTGTGTACATACAATGGAAGATTATTCAGCCTTAACGCGAAGAAATGCTGACGCTTGATGCATGAATTGAAGGCATTATGCTAAGTGAAAGAAGGCAGACACAAAAGGACAAATACTCTTAAATATCATACAGTGTTTTTATGAGTTACCTGGAATAGGCAAGTTCATAGAGACAGAAAGTAGGATGGCAGTTGCCAGAGGCTGAGAAGGAGAGGGGATGGGGAGTTAGTGCTTAACGGGGACAGAGTTTCAGTTTCGGAAGACGAAGGAGTTCTGGAGATGGATGGTGATGGCTGTGCCACACTGTGAATGTACTTAACACTGAACTGTACCCTTAAAAATGATCAACTTTGGGGCACCTGGCTGGCTCATTCAGTGGAGCATTGACTCTTGATCTCAGGGTCGTCGGTTCAAGCCCCATGCTGGATGTGGAGACTTACTTAAGGTTAAAAAAAAAAAAAAAGTCAACTTTATGTTATATATATTTTACCACAATTTTAAAAAACAACTTCGATGACCCACTTTTATCTCAAGATCCATAACAGGGTCTACCGGACCCTGCAGGATCTGCCCCCTGACTCATGTTGGACGTTTAAGGCTGATCAGCACACCTCTGCCCCCTTCAACTGGGGTTGGGCCCTATTAAGAAACAGGAACAGGAACCCACAAACGTATGGCCAACTAATCTTTGACAAAGCAGGAAAGAATATCAGTGGAATAAAGACAGTCTCTTCAGCAAGTGGCGTTGAGAAAACTGGACAGCGACCTGCAGAAGAACGAACTTGGACCACTTTCTTACACCAGACACAAAAACAAACTCAAAATAGATGAAAGACCTAAACGTAAGACAGGAAGCCATCAAAATCCCAGAGGAGAAAGCAGGCAAAAACCTCTTTGACCTCAGCCACAGCAACTTCTTACTCCACACGTCTCCAGAGGCAAGGGAAACAAAAGCAAAAATGAACTATTGGGACTTCATCAAAATAAAAAGCTTCTGCACACTGAAGGAAGCAATCAACAAAACCAAAAGGCAACCAATGGAATGGGAGAAGATATTTGCAAATGACATATCAGATAAAGGGTTAGTATCCAAAATCTATAAAGAACTTAGCAAACTCAACACCCCAAAAAACAAATAATCCAGTGAAGAAATCGACAAAAGACATGAATAGACACTTCTCCAAAGACATCCAGATGGCCAACCGACACATGAAAAAATGTTCAACCTCACTCATCATCAGGGAAACATAAATCAAAGCCACAATGAGATACCACCTCACACCTGTCAGAACAGCTAACATTAACAATTCAGGCAACAGCAGATGTTGGCGAGGAGGCAGAGAAAGAGGATCTCTTTTGCGTTGTTGGTGGGAATGCAAACTGGTGCAGCCACTTTGGAAAACAGTATGGAGGTTCCTCAAAAAATTAAAAATAGAACTACCCTATGACCCAGCAATTGCACTACTAGGCATTTATCCAAGGGAGACAGTTGTGCTGTGTCAAAGGGGACATGCACCCCCATGTTTATAGCAGCACTATCAACAATAGCCAAAGTATGGAAAGAGCCCAAATGTCTGTCGATGGATGAATGGATAAAGAAGATGTGGGATATATATACAATGGAGTATTATTCGGCAACCAAAAAGAATGAAATCTTGCCATTTGCAACTACGTGGATGGAACTGGAGGGTATCAGGCTAAGTGAAATTAGTCAGAGAAAGACAAATATATGACTTCACTCATATGAGAAATTTAAGATACAAAACAGATGAACATAAGGAAAGGAAAGCAAAAGTAATATAAAAACAGAGCAGGACAAAACACAAAAGACTCTTTTTAAAAATTTGTTAAATGTTTAATTTTTGAGAGAGACAGAGTGTGAGCAGGGGAGGAGCAGAAAGAAAGGGAAACAGAGAATCTGAAGCAGGCTCCAGGTTCTGAGCTGTCAGCACAGAGCCCAAGGAGAGGCTTGAACTCACCAACCATGAGATCGTAACTTGAGCTGAAGTCGGATGCTTAACCGACCGAGCCACCCAGGTACCCCCTTGAATCTCAATTTAAATGTCACTTCTTGTTTAAAGCTTTCCCTGACCTTGTATCCCTTTCATGTAAGGACAATTTCGGGTCTCTCCTCTGGGCTCATGTAACCCCCTGTGGCACTGAATGACATTGTACTGTCTTCGGTTGTTTAGGTATCTGTCACCCTGGCTAGGCTATGAGGGCAGGGACCTTGTCTTCTTGTTCACTGCCTTTTCACCAGCATCTAGCATAATTTCTTGCACATAGTAGTTGCTCACTAAATAGCTGTTGACTTAATGGATGAATAAAGTGCCCACCATGTGCCAGGCACAGATAACTCTTTGGGAGGAGTTTGTGAAGTGATATTTGCTAACTGCCCCCACCAGTAAATAAGCCCTATTCTCCAGGACACAGAGCTTGATCAAGGAAGGCCCACAATCCTTAGTGAGCCAATCAGACCCAAAGACTCAATCTCAGGACTGTTGTTGCGGAATGGAGTGGCTGACTTTCTCTTTCCTGCAGGGGCAAACTCCTGAGGCTGAACCCCTGGGACTGCTGCCTACCACCTGGGCCCATCAGAGAAGCCGGCCTTAAGATGTAGTCGGCAAAGTGGGAGGCAGCATACAGAAAGCTGAGTCTTTGGTGATATGTGAGCTGCTGGATCAAACCTTTCCTGCAGCTGGTATTCCCATCTCAGTTCCTCTCAGGCACACCTGCCAACTATTCCTTTTAAGTCAGTTTGATTGGGTTTCTGCCCTTGTAACACACAACTTCCAGAAAGGCCAGGGGCAGCCAAAGCTCCAACATCTTAGTATCTGCTGAGGAGCTGAATGAATCCTCAGTTTGAGATGCTCTTGGGACCTTGTCTTGTGGCCCTCCTCAACCATATTGGCTATCAGATGGGGACACCGCCTAGCAGCAGCTCTTGGCACCAGGGACAGGGGATGGGGAGGTTGGTCTTAACTACTAGCTGCTCCACTGTTCTCAGTCCTCACTGAGGAGACAACTAGGACCCATCCAAAGACAAAACAGCTGAAGTTGTGCCTGGCCCACGACCTTCTTGGTACCCTAGATCACTTGTTTGGGGGCTGGATCAGAAATAAGCATTTCAATCTGCTTGGTGGAAGTGTAGAACTAAAGAATCAGAGTGTCAGAGCTGGAAAGATCTGTAGGGATGAGCTGGTCCCCTCATTATGTATAATGAAGAAACTGAGGCACGGAACAGGGAGACTTGTTCAAGGTCACAAAGCATGTTAGTGCCAGAGCTGGCACTCTCCTTAAAGGAGTTTCTCCATCAGCCTCCCCCTGCAGAGATGTGGCTGGGAAGGAGAGGGGAGAGAACACGGATGGGGATTCTGCCGGCTATGGCGAGATAGGAGCTGTTCCCCAAACAGTCACTAGTAGGCCTGGTTAGTCGTCCTTAATAATTTAGTAGTATGTTGATAACACCTTGTGACTAGCCTAGGGTGAGATGAGTTCAGAGGGTACCATGTCTCTGATAAAGCATCAGTCATGCCTCCAGAATTTCTGCAGAGGAGGAATTTAGGGCCAGCAGCCTGGTGGGAAAGGAGACTGAGACTTGCCCTGAAGCTGCATTTGCATAGTTGGTCTACTGCTGTTACTTCCATTTCCACACTATTGACATTTTAAGCAGGATCATTCTTTGCAGTGGGTGACTCTCTTGCGCATTGTAGCAGCATCCTCAGTCTCTACCTACTGGATGTCAGCAGCACCTACCCTCCCAGTGTGATAACCAAAATGTCTCCAGACATTCTGCCAAATGGCCCTGAAAGGCAACCTGACCCATTTGAGATCCATTGTAGGATCTTAATTGTATGTTTAACTGGCTGAGAGGGCATGAGGAGATTCTTCTAAAAGAAGACAGGAGATAAAAATAGGAGCCACCCTCTCCTATAAGGAAAAAAAAAAAAAGTTATCAGAGGGCTGGTCAGCTCTAGGCAGAACTGTGAACTTTGACCTTACCATGCAAGCTTCCTTTCTTGACCATTTTCTTCTCTTTCATGGCTCCCATTCCTACGCAGAAAAAAAAAAAAAAAAAAACTATCCATGAAAAAATTAATATTTCTAGCCATGCTAAAAGTGAGACAAGCAGGATACTATAGTTAAAATAGTTGAACTTCAAAACACAATCGTTATACTCTTAAGATGTGAGCGTTCCACTGTATGCAAACTATATCTCAAAAAATTAATTAAAAAACACATGGGCATTGTAGTCAGACCAGGGTTCAAGTCCCAATTCAGATATTTCCTAGCTGTGTGACTCTGTCTTCTTAGAACCACTGCTTCCTCGGTTGTAAAAGTGTACTGTTTGCACAGTGCTGGCACAGGGAGGCATATGAATATTACCTATTTTATTTACATTTATAGTACCTATTTATATTTATCTGTGTTTTACAGGCAAAATTGCTCCCCAGTGATTTGCTTCCTATGGACCTATCGTAATTAGGGGCATTTCCACCTGCCTCTTTGCATGGGACCCCTTTGTTCAGATAGGAAAAGTAAAGTCTGGAAACACAGCAATTTATAGGACTTGGACCTGGAGTCTTGGGTCCACCAATGACTTCTTAGGAACTTAAGTTACTGAGTTCCTCTGAGTCTCCCTTTTCTCAGCTTAGAAATGGTGTACTAGGGGCGCCTGGGTGGCGCAGTCGGTTAAGCGGCCGACTTCAGCCAGGTCACGATCTCGCGGTCCGTGAGTTCGAGCCCCGCGTCAGGCTCTGGGCTGACGGCTCAGAGCCTGGAGCCTGCTTCCGATTCTGTGTCTCCCTCTCTCTCTGCCCCTCCCCCATTCATGCTCTGTCTCTCTCTGTCCCAAAAATAAATAAACGTTGAAAAAAAAGAAATGGTGTACTAATACTACTCATTTCCCAAGGTTCTTGTGAGATTTTACAACGTGGCTCTAGACCCGTCTGGGAATTCAGACCTGCCTTAAAGGCTGGGGCACCAGCTGTACTAATAGAACCTGCCACAAGGGGGCAGGATTGCTACATCCAAGTTCCCACCTGTCTAAAACCGTCATTTAATTTTTTGAGCATAGTTGTCTAACTTGTTATAATGGAAAAATTCAGACATATACCAAAGTAGAATAGTGGACCCCATGTACCCAGCACCAGGTTTCAACAACTATCAACATTTTACCAATCTTCCTCCCTCTTTTTGTTTGCTATACCGCTTGTGGGGTTGTAAAGCCTAGCCCAGACCTCATTACACTTTATCCGTAACACATCCATGTGCTATTCTAATTGAAAAAGGCTTTTATTTTCACAGGTACTATGCCATTATTGCACCTAACGAAAAAGGACAATAATTCCTTAATTTAATCTATCAGTCCATGTTCAAATTTCCCTGATTGTACCAAACATGTCTTTTGACAGTGGCTCGCTTGAATCAGGATCCAAATGAGGTTATTGCATTTGGCAAGTGTCTTGATTTTTATGCTTTAACGTTCTGTCTTCCTTTTGAAATTTCACACCATGAATTTGTTGCAAAAACCAGGTCACTTGTGTAGTAGAATGTCCCACATTTTGAGTTTGGCTGATTATGGCTGATTTGTCTATCTCCCTTATTTCTGCTAAACCGGTAATTAGATCTTGGATTGATTAGACTTAGCTTCTTTTTTGCTTTTTAAGGCAACAATATTTCTTGGAGAGCGCTGAATCCTGGTGATGTTAAGTTTGATCACTGGGTTCAAGCACTGTCAGCCTAAGCTTTCCATTACAAAATTCCCCAACACCTTTTATCCAATTGTTTTAGCATCATTTCATGATCCTCACCTAGACTCATTACTTCACTAAGGTTTGCAAAATCATGAGTTTCTAATCCTATCGTTTCTTTTGCATTTATTAGTCGGAATCCTTCTACCAAAAAAATAACTTTTACCTACTATTTGCCTACGTACAATATAACCGGAGGAATGACCAGAAAAAAAATGTTTGATTACTTCCCTTTATCAATGTTCACAGTAATTAGTTGACTCCCTATAAAACTCCATGGGTAACAAACATGCTGTTTTCCTTAAGTATCATTATTATTAACTAATGGGTTTTTATATATTTTATGTGTTATAACCTACTGAAGTCATTATTGTTCTTTTAATGCCGAAATTGTTCCATCTTTGGCCAGTGGGACCCCTTCATATCGGTTCCTCAGTCATCCTTACGTGACCCCAATAGTCTTTGATGGCTTCCTGGCTTCCAGGCATGACATGATCCAGATCTGGAACCAGCCATTTATCTAAGGAGCCTTGATTCTCTTTGCTTACTTTTTAATTTTTTTGAAACTGGAAAATGGTACGTGGAGATCAAATCTGTGCATTAGGGGTGTTTGTTACTACTGGGTTCGTGATTGTTTCTAGGCCTTTTCAGCAGAGAGCTAGAAAACACATTTTTTAAGAGGACAATATGTACTTTGTTCATTCTGCTATCTAACTCAGATCTAAAATTATCCTAGGCTTAATATTTTTAACTTTTTCTCAGATGTTGAAATTCTTGATGCCTGATGACATTAACACGCTTATTTGCTTGATCTTTAAATATCTATCATAGTTTCAAAACAGCAGTGTCAATATTACTACTAACAACGAGACTAGAAAGTGCAATTTAATATTTGTATGCAGTTCTAGTTGTCCTTCGACTGTATCCCATTAGGGAAGTACAGTCAAAATACGTATAAAGCCACTTGAAATGATTTTCTCCATGTAGTTTTGCCACCAATCTGACATGTAATGGCTCATTTGCTCCCATCTGTTTTTTATTTTTGTGGAGTGTTTTATTCTCTTTACTTAACTTTGTTTTATAAATATGCAAAACATTTACAAGTTTCCAAAACAGTCACTGTATCATAAAGTACATTCACAGAAGTCTCATTTCCATCCCTGCCCTCTCCATCTCACAAAGGAAACCATTTTTAGAAGACTGGGGTTTATTCTTCCATTGTCTAACTTGTAAATATAAGCAATTAATGTATATTTATATCACTCCATTACTTATACAGAAGATAGCATCTAAACACTATTATGCATTTTATTTCACTAACAATATATATCGACATCACTCCAGGTTAGTATGTTTATTGGTATATGTAAGAAGTCTTTCATATATCTTTTTATAGCTGCCTAGCACTTTATCCTGTGCATGTACTGTAATTTATTCAGCCAGTTCTTTATTGACATGTGAGCAGTTTCCAGTGTTTTGCTATAAAAAAAAATGCCATAATGAATAATAGCCTTGTGCATACAGCTTTTTGTATTTTTGCCAATGTATCACTAGGATTGATTCTAAGAAGTTTAGGATTTGGCTTAGGATTGCTGGGTGAAATAGTAAATATATACAGAGAGTGGCTATATGTTGCCAGATTTTCTTAATGAGTTACATTGTTTTGTCTCCTCACACGCAATGTAGTACTATCCTCAGGTGTGTTTTGGTCCCATATCAGATAGAGGAGGCTTCAGAGACTAATCATAGATAGATAAGATTCCTGTCCCCAGGAACTCTCAGTCTAGTGAAAGTCCTATGGGCAAACAAATAATGTTGTAACTTAATAAGCCAGGCAGATCTACCCTGAAGCTAATGAAGCTTAAGCTTGAATCCCCTATAGAGACACTTTCCAAGGTCTCAGCAATGTGATCATGGAGCCATTCTGTAATGTTTTTCCTGAAGAGATACCCCAAATTATTTAAGCTTCAGCCTCCGTAACACGTTGATTTCACCTCACTGCCTATCTTTGGGGGTTCTGGGGATGGATTTCAAGTCTCAGTTCTGCAGTCAGCGTCAGATGTGGGATTCCTGTATTTACTGACACAACAAAAGGAAAAAGGCTCTCTTCTGACCAGAAGAGATACCCCTTTCCTGATTCTGATCAGTTACCCACACAGGTAATAAGGCCTTCCATAGTTTCCCTCTACTTTCAAGGGCAGAAACAGCCTTGGCTAGCGTCAGTATTCCCAGCAGACAGCTAAAGAATGGTTTAAGATGGTACTTAAAACAAAAGTCTGAACCGATTATAGAGCCGGGTATTGTTGGGTTTGGGGCAGGGTTGGGGGGGGGGGGGGAGCGGGAGGCAGTTACACCAGGAGAGTGGGTATTCAAAGCAGGCACACACACCCCACAAAAACACACCATTTGGTCAAATAAGGCAGAGGTCTGTTTCCTCACCTGTAAAAACAGGATTAGTAAGCCTGTCCTTGTGAGGTTTGGTCAGGATTAGTAAAGCCAATTTAAAGACCTAACCCAGTCCCAGACTCTCGGGAGAAGGTCCATAAATAGAGGACAGAAAATAAAATGGGTAAGTGGTTGATCCTTGAGATTGGTGACAGAGATGCTTTGCACATCGTGCCAATGCACCACTGGGAGGAGGAACAGCCACTTTATTGACAAATAGTAGATGCAGAATAAATTGGCAAAGAAGGAACGGACGTTTCTGGCGGATGCTTACTGATCTGTGTAACTAACTGAATAATGGCTTGGTCCGAGCCTCTGAGTCGCTGACAGTCCCGGGCTGGCTGTCAGGCGACTGAGGGCCGGGATCTGACGGACCGCTGTCAGTCTGGCCGCGAGAGTACAGCCGTCTTCGCGGTCCATCCCGGCCCCGGCTGCCTCGGACCGCCGCCCGTCGCCGCTCGCGGGTTGGATCCAGACTCCACGCGGGGGCAGCCGCCGGGCAGGGCGCCAAGGGCCGGCACCGCCTCCCCTTCCTCTCGGCGCCGGGCAGGGCGCCCCCGACTCCCGGCGGCCGGGGCCCGGGAACAATGAGGCGCCGGGTTCTTTAAGGGAGATACCACCGCGCCGGCGGGGCAGGGGACGGCGTCCTCCCAGATGATCGCACCCAGTCCCGCGCCGCCGCCGCCTGGGCAACTGCACCGTCCGCAAACATGGCTCAGTGACTCTGACAAAAGGTGCAGCCTCCCTCCCGGCGGGGCGGACGCCAGGCCTCCCAGCTCGGGCCGCGCCTCCCCGCGGGCCCGCCGAAGAGCTCCGCGTCCCGCAGGCACCCCAGGCCCGAGCCGAAGAAGATGCACCAGGCGTTCCGCCCCAGCGACCCCCGCACACCTGCCCGCAGCTCGGTAGGTGGGAAGGGGGGCGGGGAGGGAGCGGGGAGGCCGCGCCGGGCGCGCGCACCCCCAGGCCCGGACCTGCTGCCGCAGACCATCCCAGGGGCCGCGGGCCGTGCGCGCCCGCTGCGGCTTTACGGATACCGAGTCCCGGCGTGCAGCGGCCTCCGCGTTCCCGGACCCGGCCACCCCTGCGGGGAGGGGCACTAGTGGTGCGTTCCGGGGCGCGCACACCTTCGGCGACTCCCGGCTCCTGAAAGCCTCGGGAGAGGGAGGAGGACGGCGGAGCGCGGGGCGCGCGCCCAATAAGGATGGCGCTCGGCGTCCCGGCTCGCGCTACGGAAAGCCGGAGGGGGGCGGGGCCGCACGGCGTAAGGGGGTGTGTCCGCGCGCACCACGGGGGCGCGCGCCGGTCTCTGACTGGAGGCCGCCGCGGCTGAGGCGCGAGCTGCCCGATAATGGCGGCCTGCAGAGCCCGTGAGAGGGAGAAGCGGCGGCGGCTACCCTGAGGTAAATCTGGCCCTTAAGGCCTGGCAGAGAGTCCCTGCTGCAGAGCCGAGAGCCCTGCATGCGCCTCCCTCCCCGGGAGGCCTGTCACAGACCTGTCAGCGGAGTCCTCCTAGGGAAGGCCTCCGGCCCGCACTCCTCAGGCCACCGGCCCCGGCTGCGGCCTCCCTTTCTGCCCCTGGCCTCCTGCCCAGGCTCTGGGCCTCAGCCGCCAGCCCCAGGAGTCAGGGCAGCTGCAGGACTGGCTCCTCGGGGTGAAGGGCCTCGGGAGGATCCCCTCCGGGTTTGGTCAGGACGCCGCCGAGGAGGGGGAGGGCCTGATCCTCGGCCAATGAGCGGGGCGCTGAGCCGCCGCGTCGGGCAACACCTCTGCCCAGGGCTGGCCCTTCCCGGGCCCGGCAGGTGTGGGGCCGGGCCGGCCGGCGGCCCGGCGCTGGGCTAGCAGGGCCGGCGCGAGGGTCCGGGAAGGGCCGGCCGGCCGCTCAGGTTCGCATCCAGGGATTTCATACACGCCCTCCCTCCCGCTTATTGGGGTGCCCTTTCGTGTGGGGGTACGGGCCAGCCTGCAGGCCACGAGCCACTTTGACACAGATAGTAATGGGCGATCCACGGAGAGCGGGAAAGAAAGGCTGCTGTGGACCTGGGGCACGGATTCCGTGGCAGGAAATCAGACACTAGGAAATGCAACAGGAATTTGAACGGGGAGGGGGGGGGTTCCAGTTAGAGGAAGTGGGACGAAGAAGTAATCTCAGAAGCTTTCATTTTCTTTATTAAATCTTCCCTATGGACTTAGAGTAGCTGGACCCAGTTTTTCAGGGTCAAGAGTCAGTAGCTTCTTGTACCCCCCAAACTGTACGCTATGAAGATTGCACGATCTCTTGCGCATCGTGGCCAGCTGCAAATGAGATTTGTTCCCGAAGCTCATGAGAATCTCAACATTTTTTGGAGAATGAGGTGGCATACTTTCGACTTTCTTGATACAACTCACGAGCATTTCTGGGTAGGGCCTTTGCTTCTGCCTTTAAATGATTTTTCAAGTTGAAAGATCTCTGCCAGAGAGCCCCTTCATATGGAGGAGAAGGTTTTGGTGACAAAAATGGTCTAGATCTAAATAGCTGTTGTCAAACTCAACAACAGAAAGGTAACCATATTCTAAATAGCTTGTTTTATTTTATTTTAAGTTTATTTATTTTGAGAGAGCGCGAGTGTGGGTGGGAAAGGGGCAGAGGGAGGGAGGGAGGGAGAGAGAGAGAGAGAGAGAGAAAGAGAGAGAGAAAGAGAAAGAGAATCTTTAGTAGGCTGCATGTTCAGCGCAGAGCCAGATGCAGGGCTCAATCCCAGGATTCTGGGATCATGACCTGAGCCAAAGTCAAGAATCTGTTGCTCAACCTATTCAGCCACCCAGGCGCTTGCTTTATTTTTAAAAGACCATTTTTCTCCACAAACTTTCTTTTCATTTATTTTGCAAGAAATGAGGAAATAACATAAAATTAAATTAAGGACATATACAGTTTGACAGTTTACTAAAAAAAGAAAAAAGAACAACTACACATTTTCAGTTCTATATGTAATGTGGTTCACTTTCAGTCCTTAAGCCCAAGCCAGGTGTTTGTATTTCTTTTTTTTTTTTTTTTTTTTTTTTAATTTTTAATGTTTATTTATTTTTGAGACAGAGAGAGACAGAGCATGAATGGGGGAGGGGCAGAGAGAGAGGGAGACACAGAATCGGAAGCAGGCTCCAGGCTCTGAGCCATCAGCCCAGAGCCTGACGCGGGGCTCGAACTCACGAACCGTGAGATCATGACCTGAGCCGAAGTCGGACGCTCAACCGACTGAGCCACCCAGGTGCCCCAAGGTGTTTGTATTTCTAACTGTGGGGGTTTTTTGTTTTTGTTTTGACATTTTTATGAACTTGTGTGTGTGTGTCAGCTTTAAGGAGAAGCTGGAGTTTTGTTTATCATTTTTACTTACTGATCAAGAAAAAACAAATTTTTTGGTTTGTTTTTAACAGTAATATTTTGAAGCAGTTTGTGTAAGAGGCAGTATAACGTAGTGGTTACAGTTATGAGGGTCAGAGCCAGATGACCTGGTTTCAGATCCCAGGTCCACCAGTTGGTAGCTGTTTGACCTTAGACATGTTGCTTAAACTGTGCTTTAGTTTTCTCATCTATAAAATGACCATAATAGTGTCTGCTTCAAAATATTGTTGTGAGGATTAAATGAATTTAATATTATAAAGTGCTTGGAACAGTTCCTGATACATGGTAAGTACTACCTAAGTGTTAGCTGATTTTTTATTATTATTATTAAAATATTTAGATTTGCCTAAGTTATAACAGTTACCCTTCAAGCAGTACAAACAGTGAAACAGATAACTAAATCATACATAAGAAGGTATATAAGTCAGTAAGTATGCTTAATTTCAACAGAGCAAACTTTGTTGATTTTTCCAGAAACTTTGACCTTGAAGATGGTGAGTAGCCAGCCAAAGTACGATCTAATACGGGAGGTAGGCCGAGGCAGTTACGGTGTTGTGTATGAAGCAGTCATCAGAAAGACCTCTGCAAGGGTGGCAGTGAAGAAGATTCGATGCCATGCACCTGAAAATGTTGAATTAGCCCTGCGTGAGTTCTGGGCCCTAAGCAGTATCAAGAGCCAACATCCAAATGTGATTCACTTGGAGGAATGCATCTTACAAAAAGATGGGATGGTGCAAAAAATGTCCCATGGCTCTAATTCTTCCCTTTATTTACAGGTATGTGTGGTTGAATGGGAAATAGTGACTTGAACATAGCATTGGTCAGCAAAAAGAGAAATAAAAGCGTCAGATAAACTTGTACTTTTAAATGCAGGTGTTTATATAGTTAGGAGTAGATAGGGGTCTGCCAAGAACTGAGTAGATGTTTGCTTTAAAACAAGGTTTTATTTAAACCTATGATGCAAATACCTAAAAATAACATAAGCCACCTGTTATGCCATGATACTTGCCAGTCTGCATGGGAATGGGGCAATGTAGGAACTAGAGAAGTGATTGAGATCAGAGTCTAATAAATTCATTTATTTGAAATCAATCTTTTGGGGAACTGAAGACAGAAGAAATGAAAACTCCACAATCAATAGCAGTACCCATATAGATAATTGGGCATTTCTTTATAAATCAGTAGTTTGAACAAAAGCCTCTGCTGTTTTAGAGGGTTACGTGGTTTCTTAACCATGCAACTCCAGTTAATTTTCATGAGGTATGTGGCATAGCACTTGAATGTTATTAATAGTGCTAATAGCTAATGTTTGGGTTCCTACTCAGTTCTGTGCTCTGTGCTAAGTGCTTTGAAGGCAGTTGCTCAGAACAGTCTTGTGAAGGTGGTATTATTATTATCATCATTACAAATGAAGAAACTGAGGCTTAGAATAAATAATGAATTTATTAAAGTCACCTATCTAGCAAGTGACAGAATTGGAAACTGAATATAGGAGACTATCTGACTGCTAAAACTTGTGTTCCCTTAACTTCCAAATTACTCTTGCCTCCAAATTACTTTTTTTGTAGACCTGGAGAAAGCATTAACATAGGAAAACAGAAAAGATTTGCTAGATTTTTTTAGGTTGGCTTCTGACATAGATCAAAATCTCTAGGAGGCCTATACTTGCTGCATAGAAAAGGTATTTAAAACATAGGTAGTTAAAGGCCAGACGAAAATTTCTTAAGTCCAGTCATTCTTGGAAAAAGAAATAACTTTCTAGGAGTATGTCTAAATTCAGAATTTACCATCAGGGTACAGAAGTATAATTTTAAAATAACAAAAGCTTTTGGACTAGGAACAACAAGGAAGACAAATACATTAATCTGTGTAATTAGAAACCTGCAGGTTTCATCATATGGTTAACAAATATCAATCTTGAGAACCTAATTTATATCGTAGTTTAGCATGCTCTGCCATGAAACCTCTTAAGGCAGTGACTATAAAGCCCAACTATTTAGCCTCTATTTGATTTATTATTTACATTTCTAAAAGTGCTTATTATGTCAGTTGCACTGATAGGAAATATTAGAAACAGTCTCACCACATTCCCTCTTAAAAGTGAATAGGACCTTGCTGAACTTTGCGTTGAATTTTGGAGACCAAGATATATAATCTCTCTTGGACTACATATACAAAGACGTTTAAATAAATGACTTATTGCTGATGGTATCCTTGATCCAGATCAAGCAACCTTCATAGTAACTAGGCATTAGGTGGTCTCTCAAGGCTTTAAGATGTAAAGTACTTCCAGACTTGATTCAGTGATTTTTTTTTTTTTTTTTTTAATCTAAAGCACCTTTTTATTTGTACTCTCTTACATCTTTGAAAGCTTGGTAGACCTGTGTTCGACTTGTAGCACTTTTGCTAGCTGTATGACCTTGGCTAAATAGCTCATGTCTTCCTAGCATCTGTATCTTCAGACGTAAAATAGAAATAATAATTTTTACCTTCCATGGGAGTTGTCAAAATTAGAGATGATGCAGGTATAATATTTGGCACATAGGAAGTACTCAATAGTAGGTCATTGTTAAAATTGTCTTTTCTATGGATTTATTTAGTTCACCAGACATTGATCAACACATTTAGCAAATACCTTCTCTAAATTTACGTCTGATAAAAACAATTAAATCTATAATGTGACCACAGAGTCCCTATCCCTGGCTTTCTCCATTCTTTACACGAATTTTTGTTTTTCTCTGTTTTTCTAAGTATTTTCCTTGTTCTAAAAGATTAAACCAGTTCCTAATAGCTAAAAACCTTACCTAGAAGAAAATGTAAAACAAATAATTAACAGAGGATATAGTCTCACCGTAGGAACTTAGTGGCCAGTCTGTATAATTTATAATAAGTGTCGTGAATGAGAGGTACAGGATGATATAGGAGCATATGATAGAGAACCTGACATAATTCTGGGGTTCAGGAATTATGAACTTTCAACTGAGGGATACCTGGGTGGTTCAGTTGGTTAAGCCTCTGACTTCAGCTCAGGTCTTATCTCATGGTTTGTGGGTTCGAGTCACACGTCAGGCTTTACACTGACAGTGTGGAGCCTGCTTGGGATTCTCTCTCTCTCCTTCTCTCTCTGCCCCTCCCCCACTGTCTCTCAAATATATATACATACATACACACACACAGGAACTGTTTCAACTGAAACAGTGGAAACATGAAAGATAAAGAGGAGTTAGCCAGGTGAGTGAGTGAGAAAACTTCACAGCCAGAATATCTTAAAGCAAAAAGTACAAAACATTCTAAGAAGTGAAAGAAGATAATAAGGCTATACTATACTGGGAGAGTTGTTTTAGATGAGACTGGAAATATCAGCAAGGTTAGAGGGTCCCATAGCCCATGTTAAAGAGCTTAGATTGTATCCTAAGAGATCAGGGAAGCTATTGAAGGACTTGAGCCAAGAGAACCTATGGCTGATGACATCCTCTACATGTGGAAATAAGCAGATTGGGCACTGTACTTCTATAGCTCTCAACCAGTGACCCTCAAACTATAGCCCTCAGCTAGTTTTTATATGGCCCAGATGCTAAAAATAGTTTTTACTTTTTTTTTTTTTAAGTTCGTTTATTCATTTTGAGAGAGAGAAAGAATGTGAGCGGGGGAGGTGCAGAGAGCTAGGGAGACAGAATCCCAAGCAGGCTCCGCTCTGCCAGCGCAGAGCCTCACGTGGGTCTCAGTCCCACGAACTGTGAGATCATGATCTGAGCTGAAATCAAGTCAGGCACTTAATGGACGGAGCCACCAGGCACACCTAATTTTTAGCGTTTTTTTTTTTTTTTTTTTTAATGTTTATTTATTTTTGAAAGAAAGAGTGTGGGGAGGAGGGGCAGAGTGAGAGGGGGACAAAGAAGCTTCTCGCTGTCAGCAGAGAACCCAGAGAGCCTGGTGCATGGCTTGAACTCACAAACCATGAGATCATGACCTGAGCCAAAGTCAGACACTTAACTGACTGAGCCACCCAGGTGCCCCCAGTTTTTACATTTTTAAAGAGTTTTTAAGAAAAAGAAAAAAAATGAAAAAGAATATGAAACAGAGACCTTATGTGGCTTATCAAGCCTAAAATATTTACTTATCTGGCCTTACTCTAAACCATTCTTTGAATGGTTTAGGACTCTGCATTGCTCAAAGCTATTTAGGAAGTTTGATTTTGAGAGTAAAGACAGAAGAGAGGAAATGAAGGAATGATGACGCTGGTCTTTAATCTCAGCATATTTAGTAATAGTGCACTTGGTAAATAATTGTGTGATCTGTACCTTTCTAGACTGTTCTGGCTCACTGGCAAACACATACAACAAAGAAAATGCATGCCAAAGACATCTGCAGACAGTTGCAGTTACAGCTGTTTGCCATTGGGGGAGATGGCATGAAAAGGTGCTCTTTGCTTCTGCCCTCCAAAATGACAAGAGGACGTACTAGTGGACTTAAACGTAAAATTAGCAGTTCATTCATTCTTTTAAATTTTTTTTTTAATATTTACTTATTTTTGAGAGAGAGACCGAATGCAAGTGGGTTAGGGGCAGAGAGAGAGGGAGACAGAATCTGAAGCAGGCTCCAGGCTCTGAGCTGTCAGCACAGAGCCCAACGCGGGGCTCGAACTCACGGCCCATGAGATCATGACCTGAGCCAAAGTCGGAGGCTCAACCGACTGAGACACCCAGGTGCCCCCCCAGTTCATTCATTCTTTAACAACTCTTCATCTTCCCTACTGAGCTTCTATTCAGTGGGTTTGAAAAGGACACTATGGGACAAATGCTTTCAAAGCACTGTATCTATATTTTAGAATGACAATTCATATTCAGTGAAGTAATTAATATTCTTGAATTTAAGGTAATAGAGTTATAGTTAGATAATCATAACAAATGAAATAGCAATTTGTTCTAGGTTTTCAGCTTGTATAAAAGAAATCTACAAACTCAGATTTGAATTTTTATTTCAAAATGTAAATGTTTTTTTATAAATTGGTTTTAGAAGCCTCCAGTGATTGCCAATGTATTTGCGTTCTGCCTGTAGAAGTTTATGAAGCAATAATGTCAGTCTTTATTTTTATCAGTGGCTACAGGAAGGCTTTATTTCTGTAACAACTAGTGTTCCTTGATAATTTTTCTCTTAATATCACAGATTATTTGATAGTGTATGTCCAGTGAACAAGAAAGTTATTTCAGGCCATTTAATTGAATAGAAATTCCTAATGGATGTTTATATCCCAGCTGGCAGTCTCCCAGATCTGGCTGCTGAAACTTTGACTTTTTTTTTTTAATGTTTATTTCTGAGACAGAGCATGAGTGGGGGAGGGGCAGAGAGAGAGGGAGACACAGAATCTGATGCAGGCTCCAGGCTCTGAGCTGTCAGCACAGAGCACGACACGGGGCTCAAACTCATGAACCATGAGATCATGGCCAGAGCCAAAGTCGGTTGCTCAACCAACTGAGCCACCCAGGCGCCCCAAAAACTTTGACTTTTCATGAAGCTATTAGCTAGGTGGGTAGAGTTCAGCTCCATTAACACACACACAAAATGTATAGCCAGTTGGACACTTTTCAAAATAAAGCTATTGATTGAGTGATTGATTGATTGTAAGTTCTATACCCAATGTGGGGCTTGAACTCATGACCCTGAGATAAGGAGTCCTATGTTCTACCAACTAAGCCAGCTAGGCACCCCTAAAGCTATTTAATTTAAAAAAAAATTTTTTTTAATGTTTATTTTTTTGAGAGACAGCATGAGCAGGGAAGGGGCAGAGAGAGAGGGAGACACAGAATCTGGAAGCAGGCTCCAGGCTCTGAGCTGTCAGAACAGGGTCTGATGCGGAGCTCCAACTCACCCACCATGAGATCATGACCTGAACCGAAGTCAGATGCTTAACCAACTGAGCCACCCAGGCACCCCAAGCCATTTTATTGAAGTTTAAAATAAAATGCACATATAAAAGCACTGACCAAATAAAACATTCATGGAATTTCCACTTAAAATTGGGAGTCTCCCTTAACCAGTCACTTATTTTCTATAGCTGAATTTTAATTTTTTTAATGTTTTTTATTTATTTTTGAGAGAGAGCGTGAGCAGGGAGAACAGAGGGAGAGGGGACACAGAATCCAAAGCAGGCTCCAGGCTCTGAGTTGTCAGCAAAGAGCCCGACGCAGGGCCCGAACCCACAAACTATGAGATCATGACCTGAGTTGAAGTTGGACCCTTAACCGACTGAGCCATCCAGGTGCCCCTATAGCTGAATTTTATAAACTGTGCAGATGATTGTAATCCATTTATTTTTTCCCTCTTATAGCTTGTAGAGACTTCATTAAAAGGAGAAATTGCCTTTGATCCCAGAAGCGCCTATTACTTGTGGTTTGTGATGGATTTTTGCGACGGCGGAGATATGAATGAGTATCTGTTGTCCAGGAAACCCAATCGTAAAACTAACACCAGCTTTATGCTTCAGCTGAGCAGTGCTCTGGCTTTCTTGCATAAAAACCAGATCATCCACCGAGATCTTAAGCCTGATAACATCCTGATTTCTCAAAGCAGGTTGGATACCAGTGACTTGGAACCCACACTGAAAGTGGCCGATTTTGGTCTCAGTAAAGTTTGTTCAGCCTCTGGGCAGAACCCAGAAGAACCTGTCAGTGTAAACAAGTGTTTCCTTTCCACAGCATGTGGAACAGATTTCTACATGGCACCTGAAGTGTGGGAGGGACATTACACAGCAAAAGCTGACATCTTTGCTCTGGGGATTATCATCTGGGCAATGCTGGAAAGGATCACATTCATAGACACAGAGACAAAGAAGGAACTCTTAGGGAGTTATGTAAAACAAGGAACTGAGATTGTGCCCGTTGGAGAGGCGCTTCTGGAAAATCCCAAAATGGAACTTCTCATTCCTGTGAAGAAAAAGTCTATGAATGGGCGAATGAAACAACTGATTAAGGAAATGCTGGCTGCAAACCCTCAGGATCGCCCAGATGCTTTTGAACTAGAACTCAGATTAGTACAAATTGCATTTAAAGATAGCAGCTGGGAAACGTGACACATACATTGTTTGCAAATATCTCGGATGGTATGCTGCTTATGTTTTCACAGTGATGCAACAACATAATGTGGCTGAAAAAGAATATAAAAAGCTAAACTCCACCTTCTAAGGGTTTAGATTTTATTGTGGGGTGTTTTTTTTTCATTTTTCTTAAGTCCAAGCTGGCCATTTTGTTAGTATGTTTTAAGTGTGTATTACCAATGTGGGTGTACATTTTTTAAAATGATCATTGGAAGTTTGGCAGAAAAATTCTCTAAGAGCCAAGAGGAGAAGAAAGTCCAGTTTTCTGGAAATAAGTCTCTAAGTATTTTAGACATTCCTTGTCAGTATTAGGAATTTCCATGGAAGAAGAGGTTTGCATGCTGGTAATGCAACCTTTGAAGCTTTGTAAAGGAAACATATATGTATATATTTATGTATATGTAAGTATGTGAATGTGTGCATTTTGCATTCCATATGACGAAAATGCCACTTCTGTTTAAATTATTTGATGTAGGTTTGGGTTTTTGAGATTTGCTGGTGAAATCAGTGATGAAAAATAAAAGAACCTTCCCTCATCTTCCTACCCTGTCCTTCCCTCTAATGAAATCATACCACATTTTTTATTTTTGTAATATTATACAGCTTTTTTTCAAGGCATCATTTTGGAGGGTCTGAAATTATCTAACTAAACATAAAATTAAGTGATCCAAAGCTGCTGAAGTATGTTTGAGCTCTCCAGTGCCCTATAGCTGCAGGAGTTGAATTAGCCATGCAATCATGTGGTAGCAGGTTGGCAAGGACCTTGATTCAATCACCTTCTTTAAGTAACCAAGCATTCAATTAACCAATTAAACCACTGCACTGGAACATGTCTGCACTTGAGCATCTGCAATCTGATATAAATCTGAACACAGGATTCCTCTGTTTCTGAAAACTTTGCTATATATGAACTGCCCTACTTGATATATTAATTTTTGATTTCAAGACTTTGTCTAAGCCTCAGCATAAAGTTGAAGAAATTGAAAGAAATCTACCCTCACATCGCCTGCCCTGATATGGTCTCTTGTGTAATCACTGGAATTCATTTCATTTTAGCACTAATGCTATTTTCTCTTGTCTAATTTGACACAGTAATGATAGTGATATGGTTGTGTTAAATGTTGATCACCTTTTTCTAAAGTGGGAGATGACACCTATACAGTGTGACAAATGGATAAAATATTGTGGCATCAATTATATCTTTCAAGTAGAAACATTATTGATTTTATACAATCACACTTGGTATGGTCTATGTAAAAAACCAATAGACTGTTACTCTTGAAGTTAGTTTGATTTTTAACCCTGTATGGTTGTCTCCAGTTTGTTTTCCTTTATACATGCAGATAATTAAAATCTAAGGGAAGTTTTCCTAAAACAGAATATTAGCCTTTAAGGTTAGATAGACTTTAAGACCATTGTATCTAGGTTAGTCTTTATAAAGCACTAGAATCTTTGGTCAAAGTAAAAAAAAAAAAAAAAAGTATTAGAATACTGAAATTGTTAATAGTTTGCATAGTCTCCTCGCTTTTTTTTTTCTTGAGTTTTTTTTTTTTTAATTGAAACATAGTTGGCACCCAATGTGTCTCCTCAGTTTTTTTGAACTTCTACAACTTTTGGAATTTTGCTAACATAATTTTTTCCTTAAAGTGTATTTGGGGACTAGAGAAGGTGAAAAAGCACAAAAAATTAGAGTATGTAAAATTTTTGAACTATGTGTTACTTGATCTGGAAGTTTGAAATTTGGACTGAAAGGCTTTATTGAACTAAAGCCTTTTATTATTTTTTTTAATAAACCTTTTAAAATAAAAAAATCATATACTTTTAACATCACTTTCAAGCCAATAAATACAAGAAGCTTTTTGGAAATTAGAGGTGGAAATACACTGGAACCTCATGACCATTGACCCTCTGGATCACCAAATTACTGTAACACAGATCTGGCCAAGGGGATTGAGTTATTGAAAGTGAAAAGTATTCTAGTGTCACACCAGTAAGGTGGCACTTCAGCAGAGATTCATGATGATTCAGGTGATAGCATGCCGGTGCTTCATTTGCTCTTCAAATATCTATGTGCTTAGAGTCATGGTTCCCTAAGTACATAGTTTTGGTCTTGCTTCATTTAAAATAGCTAACAATTACCTATTTTGAAAGATTTCACCTGTGAAGTGGAAATCTTTCTTTCATTGGCAGCAAAGGTATGAGGTGATCAGGAGGTTTCTTCTGGAATTTTCTCAGTCCTTGTATTCTAAAATAGCCTATGATACCAAGCAAAATGATAGTAAATTCTTTGTCTCTATTTGTTCTTTTGGTCAGGAGGTATTTATTAAGTACCTACTGTGAGCTCAGCACTAAAGGTCAGTTGATAAAAGGACAGTTTAAAAATGGTATATAACCCTACAAGCCTTTTCCAGCCAGGAGTAAGAAATAAAAGGTTAGCGATACTTGGAAATTCCTGGATATTTGCTAAAGGAAAAACGAAAGCGAGAATTTGTGCACAGTGCCTTGCCCATAATAGGTACTCAATAAACAATTATTATTCCTCAGAGTCTCTTGCCATGGTTTATAGTGTTTTATGAAATTTGTCTTAATTGAAAAAAGACCAAATATTTCAAATAAGCTCATAGGCAGCTGTGGCCAGTTAAAATATGGGGTTGTACAGTTAGTTCCTAGAATGTTATTTTGCACTAGATGTCACTTAGAAAGATGGGGTTCCTGTAGATTTTTGGTGCTAAGGGATACTTTGTCATTATGATGAAGTAAGTGTTAAGTGTCAGATAAATAGCACACTGAATAGTTCTTTCTGCTGGTCTGTTTTTTCCTCTTTGTTGTTGTTGTTGTTTTTGATTGTAAAATGTTTATCAATCAAACTATTGTAGCAGCTACAAAATAATTCACCAGCATGACAAAATGGTCAAAAAAATAAGTCATCAGCACTTCAAAAATGAAAGCAACTTTTGAAATTTTCTTTTAAAATTGTCAAATATATTTTATGAAGAATTTATAAAAGGGGGAAATGATTGTAATTTATTGTTCATGACTGTTTTTTTTTAAATAAAGTGAGTTTCAACAACAAAAAAAAACCCTGAAATTCTATATTGCTGATTTGGTGGCTCTGTATAGTTCTGTAGTGCTTTACTTCATGAACATAAAATAGAGGGTATAAAATTTGAAACAATGTCATTTTCAGCCTTATCTATGAAGTGAAACTTTCTGTAATAGAAGCTATTACTGAGGAAAAGATGATTGGATTATAGGAATTTCAGCATTTCAAGTTCTCTAAAATTTTAATGCTTACTCTCTTGCTGTATTTGTCAGAAGAACTTATATTGCCTGAAATAAATGTTTTTTTCCATTAATCTTTCTATCTCCTTAAGCCGAGGATGCATCCCAGACTCAGAATGAAGTACAGTAAATGTACCAAGAGGAAGTCATTTTTCAATCCATAACTTGAAACCATGGTTTCCTTTCTATAAAGTCATCTGGCCCGCTTTTTTTCTTTTATAGGTTTTATTGTGTATGTCTTCTCCAGAATAAACAAAGTACTGAGGATACAGTGCACTTAGTGGCCCAATAGACCAGCAGAGGGAAAAACTGGAGGCAGGAAACATTAATGCTACACGTGATCCAGCGGCAAGTAGGAACTTAGGCATCAGGACTTGTGGCTGCTTCTGACTCTGCCACCTTCTCCTGGCATAACCTTTGTACACAGGCAAATTTTGCTTTCTGTTTTGAGACTAATTTTTTAATTAAATCTTAAGCTATAAATATTTGTATTTACTAGCTTGTTTGTAATCCCTTGCAGTTTACAAAGAGCCTTCACGTGGTTTTTAACATATCTTTGCAGTGGGTTTTACTTAAAATAGGGGCTGGTTTCTTGATGAAGAAATTAATAGTAGGACACCAGTTAGTGAGGTAATGGTAAGGGTTTTAATGCCTAATCTCAGACTCCAGCTGGAGTTTTCTCTAATAACAAAGCTTTATCTTTCTCACTGAAAATGACCCCTGGTTGTTTTGGTCTTTAAATTTAAATGTTGCTCTCTTAGCCAACCAATCATAGATGTCCTCTAAAATGCAGTGTAATGATAGACAGTTGGTTTGTGGTTAGATAACAACTTGAGAAAACCTAGCACACCTCTTGAGGGCACAGTGCTGTCTTGCGTCTTTTAAAGGCAGTACTTTCTCTTTTGTAATGATTTCTCATTGGTTAGAAGAGAATTGTAAAAAAAAAAAAAAAAAAAAAAAAAAAAGATGTCTTTGACTTCACTCTTTCGGTTCCTGTTCAGCCCTGGTATTTCAAGCTTAACTTGTTCTGAGCAGAATTAGGTAACTTGGTATTACTAAAGGCATCATGGCCTAGAGGCTGAAGCACAGGTTCACTGTAGCAGATCTCCTACCGAACACTCGCTTTTGCAAATACCTACATAATATGTGGCATTGGGCAAGTCACTTCGTTCTGAGCCTTAGTTCCCTTATCTGTAAAACTGACATGATGTATTTACATTTCAGAATTTTTGTATGGGTCAGAGATAATACACAGAAAGTGCCTGGCATAGTATCTGGTACATTAACTTCTCAAGTCGTCGCCATTATTGTTAACTGGGTTCTGATTTTGACAATATGTTGAATGAATGAATGGGTTCCCAATAAGCCAGTCTTCAGCTGTGGCTTTGATTCTTCTCCCCTTTGGGATAATGTTATGAAGGCATTACTTCCCTCAGGAAAATGTTTGCCTGTAATTTCAGGGGAAACTTTGGGGGTGATGGGTACGTTCATGGGTTTCATACATAGAATTCACCAAACTATACACTTAAATTTACGCATTTTATTTTACATCAATTATACTTCAATAAAGCCATTTAAATTTTTAAAACACTGATGCCTAGGATCCATTTCATATTAATAAAATGAGAATTTCAGTAAGCAGGGCATGCATGTTAATATTTTTTAAGTATTAGTAATTCTAATGTGAAAATAGGTTAAAATAGTGCAATTGAAACAATACTGCTCAGACTGTGGGATAGGCAGAATAAGTCCTAGTGTTTTTTAGATTCGCTTACCTCCTCTAACAACCAACAGCACAGACCCGTTTCAGCACCCCATCCCAAACTCAAGTCCCTATCCTCACTCTCAGACTGTCTACCTCATAGTAGAACAGCAGCTGTGTTTCTGAGAAACAGAAGAGGTAATGCATTAAATCACTATCAGGTACGTTACTCAAGGGTGGGTATTCTTTTTTCAAAATTTTTTTTTTTCAACGTTTATTTATTTTTGGGACAGAGAGAGACAGAGCCTGAACGGGGGAGGGGCAGAGAGAGAGGGAGACACAGAATCAGAAACAGGCTCCAGGCTCTGAGCCATCAGCCCAGAGCCTGACGCGGGGCTCGAACTCACGGACCGCGAGATCGTGACCTGGCTGAAGTCGGACGCCCAACTGACTGCGCCACCCAGGCGCCCCAAGGGTGGGTATTCTTAAGCAGGAATCCAACAAAGGAATCCAGCATTGTCAGTGGACCCACTAGAACTGTAAGCAAAATTTTATGTGAATAAGCATTTTCTCACAAGAACAGTTCGTAACATAGCAAATTCTTCTTTTTATGTTTGTGTATTTTTGAGAGAGAAGAGGGGAGAGAGAGAGCCAGAGAGGGGCAGAGAGAGACAGGGGGAGAGAGAAATCCCAAGCAGGCTCCACGCTGTCAGCACAGAGCCCAACTTGGGGCTTGAACTCATGAACCATGAGATCATGACCTGAGCCGAAATCAAGAGTCGGACACTTAACTGACTTGAGCCACCCAGGGCGCCCCTTAACAAAGGGGCACATAAGGAACTATTGCATGAGAACTTTGGGTGCAGGGAAAATGGAGTGGATATTGGAAGGAAAAGAATGGACACCAAAGAGATTGGAAAGCTGAGTCACAGATGAGCCCAGGGCAGGCTGGAGTTGACTGGTTGACAACCATTCTTGTCTAGGTCTACATGTCAGAACACTACTCTGTCTGCAGAGGCTCTGGTCCTTCTCCAGCTGGCTAACTAATGGGCCTGCTCCAGAGACCTGTCTTGGGCCGTGCCTTTTCCAGTCTAGCAGGCAGGACTTCCGGAAGCTGGTGCAATCTGGTGGACCCTCAACCCCTCTGCTGTAATCACATCAAAAGCAGTGGTTCTCCTAGTCTTTCCCAAAGAACATCAGTGCCCGTGGGCTACAATGGGCTGTGGAGAAGAAAATGTTCTTTGAAGATAAATTACATGTTTACCTGGGCCCACCTTTCAGCCTAAGCCCAGTCCTTAGAGAAGAAACTTCCTGACTTCAGGATTTCTTTTAGACACATAGGACAAAAAGAATCAAATAGGATGGTATCATTGGCCTTCAGAATAATTCATTACTGTCAGTACTAACTTGGGATAATTTCTACGAGCCCTTCCAGTTCTAAAATTTAATGATTCAATTCAACATGGAAAAGCACTAATGAAAGGGTTGTGAGATTTACAGAGGAAGGTCACGCACATCCCTGCCCTCCATTGAGAAAATAAAACATACAATGTATCACTATAAATTTCCTCGAAGACACCAAGAGATAGGAAGCATCATATTTCTTCATCCTCCTCAAACAGCCAAGATTAGAGGGAACTTCTCCAGAATTATCCCTAAGACTTGGAGAAAGGCCTCTGATCCTCACGCTGTCCACTAAGATGCTTATGGACCAAATCCCCAGAGTCCAGCCCTATTTAAACACCGGAGCCGGAGTCACATTCCATCCAGTCAGAAATCTTGCTACCATGGGTCAGTTGGAGCTCAATTCTCACAGAATCAGCCACCGGTCCATCCCCTCGGTCTCAGGAGCTAGTTACTACCTTTGCTGAGGTGGGTAGGGTTGCTCGTTCCTCTGTCTTTCAACATTTTGAGCCATTTCGTTGCCCTTGAGACTTGAAACGCAAAGCACTTGTCTCTCCACTGGGACAAACGAAGCCCTAGACCTCAGTAGAGAGGGCGCTATCGCCCTCTTAAAATGGCAGCAGGAAAACTGCCGGTCCAGAAAATTAGCCCTACTATGGGCCAGGCACTGTGTTAGGTACTTTTTTTTTTTTTTTTTTCAACGTTTATTTATTTTTGGGACAGAGAGAGACAGAGCATGAAGGGGGGAGGGGCAGAGAGAGAGGGAGACACAGAATTGGAAACAGGCTCCAGGCTCTGAGCCATCAGCCCAGAGCCTGATGCGGGGCTCGAACTCACGGACCGCGAGATCGTGACCTGGCTGAAGTCGGACACTTAACCGACTGCGCCACCCAGGCGCCCCATGTACTTTTTTTTTTTTTAAGCTTATTTATTTATCCTGAGAGAGACAGAGGGAGAGAGCATGAAGTGGGGGAGGGGCACAGAGAGAGGGAGGCAGAGAATCCCAAGCAGACTCCAAGCTGTCAGCTCAGAGCCTGCCCCGGGGTCTGGAGCCCACCAACTGCGAGATTATGACCTGAGCCAAAATCAAGAGTCGGGCGTCCAACCGACGGAGCCACCCAGGCAACCCCGTTAGGTACTTTTTAAAACTATTTTATTTATGTACGTTAACTAACTGGAATTTAAATAAAAACTTGAAATTACAAAAAAACAACAAAAAAAAACAAAGTGACAATATTTGGTTTAAAAAACCAGGGGCGCCTGAGTGGCTCAGTTAGTTGGGCACCCAACTCTTGATTTTGGCTCAGGTCAGGATCTCTCAGTCTGTGGGATCGAGCCCCACGTCAGGCTCTCGCTGACAGCGCGGAGCCTGCTTGGGATTGTCTCTCCCTCTGTCTCTGCCCCTTCCCCTGCTTGTGTTCTCCGTGTCTCTCTCTCTCTCTCAAAATAAATAATTAAATAACATTTTTTTAAATTTTTTTTTCCAACTTTTTTTTTATTTATTTTTGGGACAGAGAGAGACAGAGCATGAACGGGGGAGGGGCAGAGAGAGAGGGAGACACAGAATCGGAAACAGGCTCCAGGCTCTGAGCCATCAGCCCAGAGCCCGACGCGGGGCTCAAACTCACGGACCGCGAGATCGTGACCTGGCTGAAGTCGGACGCTTAACCGACTGCGCCACCCAGGCGCCCCAAAATAACATTTTTTTAAATAAATAAAAAATTTAAAAATGATAATAAAATTATTTTATTCACAAGAATCCTCTCCCAGTTTACAGATGAGCTATAGGAAACTAATAACAACCCACTACATAGGGGAGATTAGTAGTAACAGCTAAAACACACCCTGCAGTTTAAAAAAATGTTTTTTAAAGTTTATTCACTTTTGAGAGAGAAAGAGAGACAGAGTGCCAGTGGGGGAGGGGGCAGAGAGAAAGCGAGACACAGAATCAGAAGCAGGCTCTAGGCTCTGAGCTGTCAGCACAGGGCCCAACGTGGGGCTCGAACTCATGAACCACGAGATCGTGATCCGAGCTGAAGTCAGACACTCAACTGACCGAGCCACCCAGACGCCCCAACACCTGCAATTTTATGTGCCAGGCCCTACTTCACCTGTTCTACCTGCATTGACTCATAGAATCCCCCAACCCTGCAAAGTGCCTACTGTTCTTTGCCAGTTTACAGGTAAAGAAACAGAAGCCCAGAGAGGGTTGGTAACCTGCCAGAGGTCTACAGATCTCTCAGGATCTGAGCCTAGGCTCTGAGGGCCCACGACGGTGGTCACTGCTTCTTCAATGCGCTGCGGCAAGTCACAAACTAAAGATATCATGAAGATGCCCAGAAGGACTATTTCGGGGCACGTATGTCAGGAAAAAGAGAGTAGGTGAATACAATGTGATCAGATTACAAAAGGTCCTGAAAGACAAGCAGAGGAATACAAATTTGTGATCAGAGCTAAAAAAACAAAACAAAACAAAACTATTGTGTCTTTTTGTTCTAGCATTTGCTCTCATGCACAGGCTCAGAGCGCCTGGGTAGCTCAGTCAGTTAAGCATCAGACTTTGGCCCAGGTCACGATCTCAGGGCTTGAGAGTTTGAGCCCCTTGTAGGGCTCTGTGCCGACAGCTCAGAGCCTGGAGCCTGCTTCGGATTCTGTGTCTCCCTCTCTCTGCTCCTCCCCCACTCATGCTCTGTCTTTCTCTGTCTCTCAAAAATAAATAAACGTTTAAAGAATTTTTTTTAATTCATAATATTCAGGGCGCCTGGGTGGCTCAGTTGGTTAAGCATCCGACTTGATTTCAGCTCAGGTTATGATCTCACGGTCATGGGATCAAGTCCTGTGTTGGGCTCTGCACTGGGCATGGAACTTGCTTAAGGTTCTCTCTTTCTCTGCCCCTCCTGCACACAAGCACTCCCTCCCTCTCTCTCTCTCTCTCTCTCTCAAAAAAAAAAAAAAAAAATTCACAATCTGCAAGCTAGCCCCTTTCTGAAATCCGAAGTCAAATCACATTACTTATGTAATCCTAAAATCCTTAAACAAAGAATTTAAAGTGGTGTGGGGGGGTAGTACCAGCACATTATTGACAGAAATAAATGCATATTGTCAATGTCAACACAGGCTTCAAATAATTCCTACAAATTTCTAGGGAAATGCAAGCTGCTCACAGTGAAAAATAACCAAACACACAAGGTAACAAGGCACCACGAGGGAGAACACATAGAACTGAGAGACGGTAGAAACAGAACTTCAAAGATATTGGGATCATCAGGCACACAACATAAAATAACCTTGATATATTCAAAAACTAAAAGAGAAACTTGATATTATGTGGGAACTAGTAAACCTGAAAAAGAACCAAATACAATTTCTGAAAATGAAAAATATGCTAATTGAAACCGAGAACTCAGCAGACAAATTATTAGGTTAGAATGGCCAACGTAACAATTGAAAAAATATTCAAAGGCATAGAACCTATAATTTCCAAATGAACAGAGGCAGGCAGTTGGGGGTCGATCCCAAAGATGTTTTTTTAAAAAAAAAAGAGAGGGGGAGTACAAAAATACAATGCCCATTAGAAGATGAGAAAAGTAAATAAAGATACATTAATCTCAATGAATGAGTTTAGAGATAAAGGATGTCAGACCAAATAAAAAAGCAAAATCCAATGATGTTCTGTTTACAAAAGGCAGATCTAAAACATTGGAACACCGATTGGCAACGTTGGGGAAGAGAAATACTAGGCAAAAAAAAATTTTAATTAAAATAAATAACGATATTGAGACAAAAAGCATCACTAGAGATAAGGACAGTCATTACATAATGATAAAATTCAGTTCACCAGAAGGAGAGAGAACATTTCTAAACTAACATGCATCTAATAATGTAGCCTCAAAATGCTGAGAGAAACGGACAAATCTACCATCCCATCATGGGCTACATTACACAGCCCTCTTCGAAACTGATAGATCAAGTAAACAAATACCCAGTAAGAACATAGGAGATTTTAACCATTTAATTAATAAGTTCTGTAAGTTCCAGTCATCTATTTGTCTATCCCTGCTGTCAATACTCCATGGTCCCCATTACTGCAGAATTAAGTAAATTACAAGCCAGCTTGTATACCATCCTTGGCACATAGCAAATGCTTAACAGATGTCAATTATAGTAGCACCAGAAACTCACTATGTGACTTTAAAAGTGTAGCCACTTCACCTCTGTGAACCTCAGTTACCTCTTCCAAAAAGTGGCCATATACAGGAGCCCCTGGGTGGCTCAGTCGCTTAAGCATCCAGCTCTTGATTTCAGCTCAGCTTAGGTCATGATCTCACGTGCAGTTGAGCCCTGCCTTGGTTCTGGGCTGACAGCATAGACCCAGCTTGGGATTCTCTCTCTCCTTCTCTCTCTGTCCCTCCCCTGCTCACTCGCTCTCTCAAACCAAATAAACATTTTTTAAGTGACCATGTAATAAATTATGTTTCCAAGTTGCTTTGCAAGCCAAATGAGATAATGTATGTGAAGATATTTCATAAAGTACAGGAAAAAAAATAGAAATGAAGGAATTACTGCTCTTACCGGTTAACTGGCATTACAAAACACCAAGTGTCCAGGTAAACAACTATCAGAGTGGTCACCAGGGGGAACAGCAGCGCTAAGGAGGTCCAGGATGTGCAGAGAGATGCCTGGCAGCCGTGTGGACCCTGGGGGCGATTGGAGGTTGGAAAAGAGAGTCCCAAGGTGAAGGCGAATCAGAAAGGCTCCTTGAAGGGTGAAGCCTGCCCTCTGGTGGATGAGCCTGGGATACTTTGCTCAAAGGCAAGGTGCCCTGTGCGTGTCCCTGGGAAACCTCTCCCCATTCTGAGCCTCTACATCTCCTTGACTCAACCGACCTGCTTCCTGTAAACATTGGAGGGTAGAGTGGGATAATTTGGAAACAAAATTATCACTGTGGCCTGTGTCTCACGGTGCCAAGCTCACCTAATCTCAGAGTATTGCTGGGGGCAGTCTCTAAGAAGTGACCAACCGCAGGGGCACCTGGGTGGCTCAGTCAGTCAGGTGTCTGACTTCGGCTCAGGTCATGATCTCACTCTGTGGGTTCCGGCCCTGCGTCGGGCTCTGTGCGGACAGCTCAGAGCCTGGAGTCTGCTTCAGATTCTGTGTCTCCCTCTCTCTCTGCCCCTCTCCTGCTCACACTCTTTCTGTCTCTCAGGAAATAAACATTAAAAAACAACTTTTTTTTTTAAGTGACTAACCACAGATGTCACGGAAGGGACTTGGCCTAGGCTCCTGACAAGCCATCTCTTTCAGATCACTAGGGCTGGCAAGGATGGCCACTCTACCTGTGGCTGAAACCTCAGGAGGCCGAGGGGGAACCGACCACTCAGGGTCTAGGCCCTTTATGGAGAAAATATTTACTCCCAGTCTCCCTGGAAGGCACTTAAAAAATTATCAAGGCTCTGAAACTAGTGGGTGCTTATTTCAAACAGAGTAGAGCTAAATTTCAAATAGAGTAGAAAGATGTGTTGGGGGAGCTGCTCAGAAGCCCCCTTCAGGTGGTCTCTGGAGGGGGCTGGAGACAGCAAATTGTTCCTGGAGGCTGGGTGTGTTCCAAGAATAATACATTGCTGAGTTCTCCGAAAGCAGACCTCGAGACAGAGCTCAGGCAGAAGATGTTTATTCGGCAACAACCCTTATGAAAGAAGGGGCAGGAACCAGGCTCAGGCAGGGGAAGAGGTTGAACTGCGATGCAGGCTGGCGAAACCTCACTCTGAGGTCCTGGCACAGAGCTCTGGCGTGAGCATCGCCAGGCGGTGTCCTGCATCGGGCTGGAATGGCCAGACCTTCACAGCCCATCTCTTCCAGTCACCACGCACAGGTTGCCCGGGGAAGGGTATGACCTTGTGTGAGGGGGCTCTCAGCAGGCGAAGCCCACCCTGAAGGAGGCGACAGCTTCAGGCCGACTGCACTTGCCACAGATGGGCAGCAAGCCCTTTCTTGAAAGTTACTGTCGGGGCGCCTGGGTGGCCCAGTGGGTTAAAGCTTTGACTCTTGGTTTCGGCGCAGGTCGGCATCTCACGGTTTCATGAGTTCGAGCCCTGCATCGGGCTCCGTGCTGACGGTGCAGAGCCTGCTTCAGATTCTCTCTCTCACCCTGTCTCTCTGCCCTCCCCCACTCACGCTGTCTCTGTCTCTCTCCAAATAAACTTAAAATACAAAAAGAAAGAAAGTTGGGGTCTACCACAGACCATCGAGCTGCTTGAATCCACTTCCCCATAAACATTCGAAAGGCAGCTCCTTCAGGAGTCCACTGGCCAGGGAGTCCCAGGAGGAGAAACTCGGAAGAGGAATTTTAGTGGGACGAACTAGATCCCCCACTGCTGCAGATGGTCTCAGGGCCACAACGGAGACTCATGATGTCCCTCCTCTTCTATCCATTCTAGATCCGCTCGCACTGCCCCCCCCCCCCCGCCAGCTGCCACTTCTGCTGGCCTCAATGGCTCACCTGGTGGCACGATCCAGACCCTCATCCTCAAGGAGCCTGAGCCCCTGGTCACCAGGGCCTTCTCAGGCCAGGGATGCATTACGTGGTCATTTACAGTCACAACTGGGCCAGGGACCACCAAGAAGCACCCAGGTAGGTCACCTGGAATCGACTATCCCAATTATGGAACAGCAGCTTTATTCCTATTCATAAACAGGGTCAAACACCTCTGCCACGACAGTGACCCCTTTTCTTAACCATTGGTTCCTAGATACAAGAAGCTCAGAACACCCAGGAGGCAGACGGAGCTTATAATTCAATGCAAATCCTTTTGGCAAAAAGATTGCAAATCCTTTTGAGAACGAGGACCTCTCACCCAGCAGAGCCCAGAGTGGCAGGGCTGGGACATAAAAGGTCTTCACTGGGTTATTAGAATAATAGCAAATGGGATTGCTCCTGCTTTCACCCCTTGGTTCCTGTTTTCTTCCTATGGGGACACAGTGTCACGTAAAAGTCTTTGAGTTGGTCGATGCTTTGGAATAAAATTGCCCATCAGTGTCATTGATGTACCATTTGGGGCCAAAAGGCCAGATATTTATACCCTTATCTTCCTCAATCGCAAGTTGGGGGGCCACCCTAGGGAGGGCTTGTCCTTGAGTAAAGGGGCTCTCAGCAGCAGAGGCAGACCCTGAAGGAGGTGACAAGCACCTACGGTTGGCTGACCGCACCGCCCACAGGTGGGGACAGTAAGCCATTCCTTGAGGGCACATTATGAGGAAAGGACCCAGATTATCCACACACACCCACTGTTTGCTTTTTCCTTAGACTTGCTCTCCTCAGGGTCCCAGACAACCAAAATAGTTATAAGAATCACATCTAGACAGCTCACCTAGAGGAGGACAGAGACCATTTCTCCCTGGGTCTCCTTGAGAGCGGGAAAAGTTCCCTAGGCTCCTGCAGCAGACTTTCCCTCGAGTCTCACTGGCCAGAAGGGGAAATTGTATGGTTTTAGAAGGCCTTCTGGGACCTGAATTTCGCGTCACTCGGTCCCAAGACCGACCCTCTCAAGGGACCCTCTCGAGCCCCCTCCACAGTCTCTCCAGGGTTTCTTCAAAATCCATCCATGAAACAAGTATCTTGAGCACCCACTAAGTGCAAGGCCTGATTCGAGGTACTCAGGATGTATCAGTGAATAAAACAAAGGTCCCTTCCCTCACTGAACTTACACTCTAAGTGGGGGAGATATTTATGAACGTAAATAAGTAAATTATTTAGCATGTTAGAATGTGCTAAGTTAAAAAAAAATAAGTAGATGCAAAGAAAAAGAGCAGAATAAAATGTGTTGCAAATACTGCAGAAAGATGCTGGAGAATTATTAAATAAAATGGTCACGGGAGATCTCACTGGGGTGAGAGCTGAACAAAGGCTTAAAACAAGCTGAAGGAGGCAGCAAAGCAGAGATCTAAAGAGAACGCATTCCAGGTAGTGGCTCAAAGCCCTAAGGTAGACGAGGTCATGTGGTCAAAGTATCTGGGGCAGAGTGGCTGAGAGGGAGGACAGCCAGAGATAAGGTGGGCTTACGTAAACCCTTGTGAGCCTTTGAGGACGTTGGCTTTCACTCGGGGAGGAGTCCTTTTCAGGAACTTGAGCAGAGAAGCTATAAGGTAATTAACTTCCGCTTGCAAAGGACTCATCTAGCTGCTGAGTGGGATGAGGTTAGACGGGAGCCTTACAGGCCACTGCAGCGATCCAGGCAAGAGAGGACAACTGTTTGGACCGGGGTGGTAGGAGTGCAATGGGACAGAGGTGACATAAATCCAGATGTGTTGTGAAGATAGAGCCAACAGATGTTGCTGATGGATTAAATGTGGAATGTGATGGAAAGACATGTGTCCAAGAGGGCTCCAAGGTTTCGGCCTGAGCAATTGGAAGGATGCTGAAATGGATCTGGGGTGATAAGAGATAGATCAGGAGGTTAGTTTTAGACATGTTCAATCCTGGGTTCCCAGATGTTAGCATCAATTCAAAGTCAATGTCTAGTAATTCCTGAAAGGTCTGAGTTTTCCCTTCCCCCTTCCTTGGAGAAAGACACACACTATACACTATGGCAGTGCTACAGGGTCCTCCCTTAAGGGACCTGGCCTCCTGTTCAATCAGGACATCAGCTCTGTGAACTGGCTTGGATCTGGACATAGGACACAAGGCTGAGATGCTCCATGGTGACAATTCACCTTTGGCTTCTGGCCATAAGACTTGGAGGTGTTTCTGTTATATAAATCAGTGGTATCAATTTAATAAGCTGCTCGTCTATTTCACTGCTAGGACACTCTGATCAAAGATTGCGGCAAGTCAAAACATGCTGGTGATCACTTTACCTGCAGTGAAAGCATCTACCTTGAGTCTGGCAATTCAGCCCTGCCACTTGGCCTCTCCTCCTCCAGGACCCCATCACCCCTAATGAAATCAGGGGAACCCATCTCAGTGATTTCTCTCCCAATATACCCCAACTGCAGAGCACATCCACCATAAAATTTTCCAAGGATCCTGGTGTTCTCACTTATGCTTATCTCAACACGGAGGTGAAGAACTACCCTCTGAGCCCTCTTTGGGGGGGGGGGGTAGGGGGATGTACTCAGTGGGATTAGGGAACATGTACAATTTCACATGATAAATCTTCTGCAACATTCCTATCTTCTTAGACATGAGACACATTCCACCAGAGATATGCCAACATCTCAATCTCCCTAAATACACCTCATGTTTCAGTCAACTGAACAAGCAATATTAGAGCTACTTTCAGTTGCAAGAGATAACACGTTACATCTAGAATCTCTAGGAAGGTACTTCATATCAATAAAATCAGTCTGAGCCACTGTTATAGTCTTTCCTTCTTTTTTTTTTTAATGTTTATTTTTGAAAGACAGCGTGAGCAGGGGAGGGGTAGAGAGAGAGTGGACAGAGGATCCAAAGCAGGCTCCATGCTGACAGCAAAAAGCCCGAATGCGGGGCTTGAATCCACGAACTGTGAGATCATGACCGGAGCCAAAGTCGGACGCTTAACTGACTGAGCCACCCGGGCGCCCCTAGTCTTTCCATCTTGACTCCCCACCAGATCTATTAAATTAGGTTCTCCAAGGACAGAGGTCTGGTATCTGTCTTGTTAGCAAGCTCCCCAGGTAAATTTTATGTAGCCGGCTGGAATCCACCAAGGAATAGCACTGGGGAGCCACTGATATAATCCACTTTCCTCCTTTTAATAGATCTGAATCTGACGTTCAAGAGAGAGCGACTTGCTCCAGACCAAGAATGAGTTCATGTCAAAGTCAGCGACTTGCTCCAGACCAAGAATGAGTTCATGTCAAAGTCAGGACCAGAACTTTGGTCTCCTGACTCCTTCATGAGAACTTCTGTTCTCTTGAGTCTGCTTCACAACAAACCTGGAAGCATTTGTTCAACATTCCTGAGAAATTAGTGCGGAGATGGGTTAGAATGGTAAGCAAACAAAGGCTTCTCATGTTCAATGCTGCAGGCACTCTGATGATGACCCTGGTTTTGGAGAGAATGATGTTTCCTTCCGGTTTATTTTGGACGTAGGTGACTGAAAAATCAACCCAGCAGGGTTAAGCCAAAGGGAAAGGTATTGGCTTCCCCAACTGTGAAGACCACGTAGAGGTTTGCTTCAGACATGATTAGATACAAAGGCCCCACTCATCAAGGTCCATTTTCACTGTCTCTGACTCTCAATACTGCTTCCTCTCTGCTGACGCAGTCTTCGGGCAGGCTGGACCCTCTGGGCTCTGTCTTCCCAGGTTCTCGCACAGCAAAGAGGAGAGAGATTTGTCTCAACGGTCTCGGCAAAATTCCCCTTGGCTGTAACTGAATTACACGCCCATCTTTAAATGAAGAACTGGGGCCAGAGAAATGTGATAGGCTTTTTGACCCAAGCCTAGGTCAAGCACCCCACCCTGAGTCAAGTTTCTCCATTCTGAGAGCACAGGTGGCCAAGGTCAGGGTAGGGTGAGGGTAATTGCTGAGTGGCCAAAACCACAGAGGTTCATGGTGCTGGAAACGATGGAGAAGCTGGCAATGACTGTGAAGAAGGTGACGATTATAAACCCGTGACAATATTAAGGTGTTAGTTACGATGCTGTGATGATATTAGGGATGATGGTTGTAATACTCACTTTTTTGGGTATCTGCCCAGCTCTCAACCTCCACCTTTTCCAGGAATTACCCTCCTCACATACAGAAGGGTAGGTCCCCACCATTGGGTGTGTTCAATGTGACACACACCCACGGCTCTGTGCCACCCTTAGAACTGACTAGAGGGATCCCTGCTCTTCAAAGGGGTCCCGATATCAAAATCACCTTGGGGCACCTGGGTGGCTCAGTGGGTTAAGCATCTGACTTCAGCTCAGGTCATGATCTCATGGTTCGTGGGTTGGAGTCCCCCATCAGGCTCTGTGCTGACAGCGCAGAGCCTGCTAGGGATTCTCTCTCTCTCCCTCTCTCTCTGCCCCTCCCCTGCTTTCTCACTCTCGAAAATTAAATAAATAAACATTCTTTAAAATAAACGCAATAGTTCATCTCTAAATTTAAGTGTTGCTTTAAGATTTTTATGTTGGGGGCACCTGGGTTCAAGCCCCACATTGGATGTAGAGATTGCTTAAAATAAATAAATAAAGTTGAAATAAATAAATAAATAAATAAATGCTTGAGGGGCGCCTGGGTGGCTCACTTAGCCTCAAAGTCAGGCTAAGTGTCTGACTTTGGCTCAGGTCATGATTTCACAGTTCCTGAGTTCGAGCCCTGCGTTGTGCTCTGTGCTGACAGCTCAGAGCCTAGAGCCTGCTTTGGATTCTGTGTCTCCCTCTCTCTGTCTTGACATGTCCCTCCCCCGCTCATGCTCTCTCTCTCTCTCTCTCTCTCTCTCTCATGCGCAGTCTCGCTCGCTCTCTCTCTCTCAAAAATAAATAAACATTATGGGCGCCTGGGTGGCTCATTCGGTCAAGCGTCCGACTTCAGCTCTTGTCATGTTCTCACGGTCCGAGAGTTCGAGCCCTGCGTTAGGCTCTGTGCTGACAGCTCAGAGCCTGGAGCTGTTTCAGATTCTCTCTCTCTCTCTCTCTCTCTCTCTCTCTCTCTGCCTCTCACCTCCCCCCTCACCCTCTGTCTCTCTCAAAAAGAAATAAACATTAAAAATGTTTTTAAATAAATAAACATTAAAAACACTAAAATTTTTATGTTCAATTCTACTTCCTACTATGTCAACAGATCAAACTTTCACCAAATAGAAATGTTAAAAAAACTAACAAGAAAACAACTGCAGAGAGGCTAGCAGGGCATTACTGCCAGTAGAACGCGAGTGATATGAAACTTTTTTTTTTTTTTAGCAATCTCTACACCCAACCTGGGTCTAGAACCCATGACCCTGAGATTAAGAGTCACATGCTCTAATGACTGAACCAGCTAGGCACCCCTGAAGCTTTTCACTACAGTAACATATTTAGTAACTTTGCTTAAATCAAGACAAGAAAAATAGATTTTACGGAATAAAGCTAGAACAATTTGTGAATTACTCCCATGTTTATTTTCTTTCTCATCCAGTATTGTTGGCCCTTGACCAAAATACCCATACGTGTGCAATAATAATTAAATTCAGTCATGTTTGATATTTTCATGGCTTTCTCTGTGTTAAAAAGAAACACCAAGACATATATTTCAACTTGTCATTATGAATGCATATTTGTCAATGTTTGCAGGAGGATACATTTCTTGCCACCGCGTTCCACGCGAAACCTGCCCCCGACTGCTCTCCCATGTGTGTGTTCCCTACTCGGCTAAGCAGAGACCGGATGGTTTGGGTTCCTTGCACTGGATCAAGAGGCGCCCTCATTGAGGCCAGCGGAGGAAAGTGAGGGTGACCAGAGAAAGGCGTGGGGGCGGAGGAGGTGCCAGCAGGTGGGGAAGCGCTGCCACCCGGGGCTGCCCTCGTGCCCGCCCGTGCGTGCTTCCGGAAGACTCCGGGCTCCACCTCGAGGGAGATCAGATCTGCCCAAGAGCCCGGGCCGCGGGTGCTGCCCTGTGGGTGCGAGTCCGCTCTGCAAGGCCGGGCTCTGCCGCCTCCAAGCCGTGTGACCCTGGCCGAGTCACTTCTCCGCCTCTGCCCGCTCCCTCCCCGCACCCCCTAGGGTTTGGGAAGAAGCAGGTGTCGCAAGGAGCGCAGCGCCTCGCGCACAGCGGACAGTAAATGGAGTTGGTTTCCTTATTCTAACCCTGGGCTGGAAGCGCTGTGCGAGCGGACAGCCTCTCTGTTACTGTGTTCACTGGCAACGCGGAGGGGCTCCACCAACGGCGTGTCATGACACCTTCCTCTCCGCGACCCCGCTGCCCTTCCCTCCCCCGGTGGGTGCTGGGCAACGGCTCTGCCCAGAGGCCGCACCCCTCGGAGGCAGAGCGGGAGCCAGGCTATTGTTGTGGCTGAGATTCTTTCCTAAACGGAAGGTCCCGAATTACAGGATAGCTGCTCTGATCTCCGTGGGGGCGCACATGGCGCAGGGGGCCCCTCCTGTGGTGCTGGGGCCTCACCGGCGCCGTGGGCCCCTCCTGCTGGCAGCTCCTGACCCCTCCCGGAGCCCTCTCCGCTGAGCCGCCTTTTCTCAGGACCCCCCACCACCTCACGCATCTCCTCCCTTCTCGGCACCCCATCTTGTCTCTCAGCCCTCCTGAGCCTCTCCCTCCCTCTGTCCCTCTCTCCCCCTCCTCCCTCTCTCTCCCTCTCCTCCCCTCCCCTCTCCACACCCCCTGCAGTCCCCTCCCTGACACCCTGGCTCCTGCTGTTTTGGGGTCTGTAGCTTTCACCATCCCTCCCCCAACACCCCCCTCCTCCAGACCCCACCAGACATCCCACCCCTGCCAGAAATCCCTTCCAGGCCCAGATACCCCCTCTTTGAAAAACGTACCCCCCCCCCCCTCTTCTCTGGCAGAACACACGTCCTCCCCTCTCCCCTGCTTTGTTCATCTCGGTCACAGAAAGAAGCGCCGCTCTGGCTGAAGTTGTGATCAGTCTGTCATGCCCCTGCCCCCCAATCCACCCCTAAGCAGCCTGAGCTCCCTGAGGGCAGAAACCGGTCTGACCCTGCTGCTGACCCCACAGCGCAGAGCAGAGTTCAGAATGATTTGTTGACAGCAGCTGAGACTGTGGGGTTAGAAACCATTTAGGCCGGAGGCGTCATTGCAGGGCAGGGGCTAAGAGGCAGATCCATCTAACATTTATGCGCACCTTGAGGCATCAGGGGCTTTCTCAGCTGCCACTTCTTTGTGCCACTCAAGACCTGGGTCTTCTCATTCCGATTTTACACAGAAGGAAACTCAGAGAGGTTGAGTTCTTGCTCCAGGCCACACAGCCAGTGAGCGGTTACACCAGGGTTAGAATCAAAGGCAGGGGCTGAGGTGTGTGTGGCTGTGGTGAGGGGCCTATAGCTGGCTGCTAAGGGAGGTGACAGTGTGGGTCGGGGGCCTGAGGCTGGATCTGAAGGCCTCCCAGAGCCTTCTCATTATTCCCGACACTGACCAGAGCTGCTCCCCCAGCCTCCCCACCCCCCACCCCCCTCTCTTCTCCGGAAGGAACCAGTTCTGACTCAGCCCATTTCCAACTGATCATCAAGGTGATCCGGGAATGAGCTTGGAAATAGGAAGGAAATCTCTCTCAGATTTGGCCTCCCACAGGCCCAGGGTCCTGCCTCTAGCACCGGAAGGAGCCACTTTAAGGATGTCCCTAGGGATCCATTACCAGAAAGACAGATGATCCGTTCATGGCAAGTGTGACCCAGAGACGGGGCGGGGGCAGGCAGCTGGAGCTCCACCTCATGATCTCCCCACTCCTCAGTCTCTCGCTGACTTGCAGGGCTCTCTTACCCAGAAGGCCAATCCAGTTTGACCTCTCCTCCATGAGCCTGCTCCGCCAGCACAGTAGAGGGTCTGTTTCCATTGGCATCCTGGGACAGGGTACTGTCACCCCTCAGACTGTGCGCTGGTGAGAGCAAGGCTACTTGACCATCCCCCACCTCGGACTCCAGAGCTGTGTCTCCCCCCTCTGACTGGGCGCTCCGAGGGCTGGGGCTGCCTCCCCCATCTGATGGAGTGCTCCTACAAGCAGAGTCCCTTCTAGTCACCCTCATCAGACCAGGGGCTGCCCCAGGGCAGCCCCTGCGTTCCACTCTGAATCCCTTATTCTGCAGTCCAGCATCTGTCCTAGAAAAGAGCTGAGAAGCCCACTCCCCACCCCACCCCACCTGCCCTTCCCAACCCGGATGCTCCTTTAAGACCAAAGGGATGGGGGTTGTCAGACACAACAGCCCCATCCTCCCCCTCCTTCACGGGCCAGGTTTCCTGCCATTGACAGCATCCCAGCTGGGCCCTGCCCAGCCTCCACGCTTAACCCCTTCACCACCAGATCTCAGCGCTATGGGCCAAGACTCCAAAATTAGGAGAAAGAAAGTACCCATTTCACTGGGTTGTTTGGAGAATTAAATGTATTAGTCATGGCATGAAGCACACACAGAACAGTGTCCAGCATATATTAATCTCCCAGTAGAAGTTCTTTGCCTTGTGTGAGCTTGGATCAGTCATTTCACATCTCTGAGTGTCGGTATTCTCAACTGTCAAATGGGGAAACTAAAACCTACTACTCCCCAAAGATTGTCCGAGGGATGAACTGTGATCATGCAGATGAAAGCACTTCTCAAAGAGCCGTAATAATACAATATGGAACTATCATGGACCAAAAAAAACCCAAAAAACAAAAAACTTCCTTTAACTAGGTGATAAAAATCTCCTACCAGCAAATGGGCCTCTGATTTTTTCAGTCTCATTACCTTACTTTACAGACAGAGGGTACAGTGGAGAGTGGTTTTGGAGTTGGGTTTTGGCAAGATCCTGTTTCTTCATCCATCAAGTGGGATGGTCACCTCTGCTGGGGGGGGGGGGGGCACCCCCTAGGGTTTTTAGGATAGACAAAGGAGATCCAAGAGCACAGGTGTGAATGTGCTTTGCAGACATTGAAAGTTCTACAAGAGAGGGAAAGGGATTTGTGGAAAGTGGTCAGTTGAAGGAGGGCAGGGGCCCCTTGGCAGGGACATTGACTTTTTTGCTCTGGGTGCTGCAGTTTACTGGGGAGAAGACAAGAGGTCTCCCGGCACCAAGCACTGCGGGGACAGGGCTCCCCCTTGAGACATGAGATGTCAGCTCTAGAAGTCCCTGGTGGGGCAAGGGAGAAAGGAAACCAAAGGACCCAGGCTTGGCCCCAGAATCCTTCCTTCACCACCTCTTCCCAGCCAATCTCATTGGCCATAAGAGGACCATGGGCAGAGGCACCTCCAATGGGCTCCAAGGTGGCTGTCTTCCCAAGACTTGCTGGGACAGGCTCACCCCGCACATCTGCGGCACCCATGCCCCCACCCTTAGGCTGCAGATTCCTGGCCTCACCCCTAGGGAGAGCAGGCTTGACACCATCCACACACCCCAATCAGGACAGGCCTAAACCTGCTACAGAGGAAACAGCACAGTCAGTTAGGACTCTGCTCTGCCTTCCCATTTAACCAAGAGGTTCTGCAAACGCCTAGCAGGCGGACTGGCCCCACATGAATAGAATGTCCCTACCCCAGGCCTCTGGAGGAAGCTAGGGAATCAGGAGACCTTATCTAGGGTCCTGGCAGTGTCCCAAGCTCACTGTGCCTCCATACAAATCACTTAACCTGTCAGGGCCTGTGTGGCCAGCTGTAAAATAAAGGAGCTGGACCTGGTCCAAGGGTCCTCTCCAGCACTGAGACTGTGACCAGGAAGGAGTTAACTGGAGACCAGACTCCTGGTCAGGAAGGCAAGGGTTAATCTGGAGGGGAGGGGGGGTGGAGGCTCTCTAGCCTTTTCCTGTGGAGAGTGAGGTTTGGCTGCTACCAAAGTTACTTCCAGTCCTTGCTGTCCCTCCTGGCCTCCTGTGGTCCTTCCCAGGGACCCCTGCATTCAGCCTCCATACTCAGAGGTGAGTGCATCCTGAGCCCAGGCTGGGGTGGGCAGGCACTCAGGGACCCTAGAGCTGGGAGGCTGACACGAAGCCAGCGAACAAATCCCCCAGCCCATGTCCAGAGCTGAAGCCACGAGCAAAGTTCAGACCACTAACCACAGGACTGGGAGAAGGTGGGCAAACGGACGGAGGGCACCCTAATGTCTGCCAGGCTTCTAGGGTGGAACATCTGTGGTCGAGCATCAGGGCCAACCCAGGAGGCAGGGAAGAGACAGCGGATGGCAGATTATTTTGGTCCCTGTGTTTAAGGACTTTTTATAGCCTTGCTCCTCTGGGCTGGGAAGAGGAGAAGGGGATGGGAGGATAACCATGAGGTCAGACAAGCACAGTGCCCTCCTGGGACCTTGGAATCTGACCCATTGCCTGGTGTTATTTCTTGAGAGCTGGGAGGGAGGACACTTCCAGGCTCTCCTTGCTGCCTGAGTTCCCAGCCACCAGCTACCTATGGACTGACTTACTAAACACTAGATAGGTGTGTGTGTGTGTGTGTGTGTGTGAGAGAGAGAGAGAGAGAGACAGAGACAGAGAGAGACAGAGACAGAGGCAGAGAGACACAGAGAGAGACAGAGACAGAGCCAGTAAAGCTGAACTGGCTATGCTGGGCTGGGGGGTTTGGCAGGGTCTCTGTTCCAAGGCCACTGGGGGCGGGGACCCTCCCTCTATCCCTGGCAAGTTCTGTTCTTTTGTTGCCTCTAGACTGGAGGTCAGGTCCCCTCAGCCCCCAGAACTTATGTCTCCCTTTCAACTGAATGGAGGATTCAGGGAGCAGGGGTGGCATGGGGTTTGCTGAGCCATGTGGGTGGCCCCCTCTGTTACTGCCAGCGGAACTGTCAGCTCTTGATTTACAACCGCTCCAGGTCCTCTTCCCCAGTGGCCGAGGGGAGGTGGCGGACAAGGGTCACAGGGTCTCAGGATGAGAAGAGGGCAGGGACCCCGAGGGCAGATTTCCGGGAATGCTGGCCGGTTATGGGGAAGAATTTGTGGAGGGAACTTTTGAGTGAGGCGAAGGGCCCACATCTCATGGAAACTGCTTGGTTTTATAGCAGCAGGAATAGAAGCAAAACACAAGAGGGAAGTTCTGATAGGCAAGGAGAGGCGCCAGCTGGACTAGTTCTGCAGTGCAAGGTTAGAGACCTGTCTCCTAACTCTCAGTAAGACCTGATTAAGCCCCTTGCTCTCTATCAGTTTCCTTCTCCGTGAAATGGAAATGCAGAGGTGATGTTTACAGTTGGGCATCGGGGAATTTCCTTGGCAGAGGTACAGAGGTGGCAGGTAGCTGGCTGATCTGACCTCGTGACCAGCTCTCTCTCCTTCCCCATGGCCCTGCTGGGACTGGGCAGGGCAGTTGGCTGCAATTACTGGAGGTTCCTACCCTGTAGTTATATCCCTGACCCCCAGTGCTTCAGGGAGGGAAGGGTGGGCCCCGCCAGAGCCAGCCTGTGGCTGGGGAGCCTTCTTGTCTAGGATTCAAAGTTGCTGGGTTGGGAAGAGGTATTTTTTCCGGTTGAGGCCACTTGCGGGAATTGAGCTGGGACCAGCCCCACTTCCTTTTCCAAGTGTCCTGCTTGCTGATGCTTGCTTGGCATGGCTCCGCCGCCAGATTAGGGCACCCTCAAAGGGGCATTAAAAAAAATTTTTTTTTAATGTTTTTATTTATTATTTTTGAGACAGACAGACAGAGCATGAGCAGGGGAGGGGCAGAGAGAGAGGGAGACACAGAATCCAAAGCAGGCTCCAGGCTCTGAGCTGTTAGCACAGAGCCTGACGCGGGGCTCGAACTCACGGACTGTGAGATCACCACCCGAGCCGAAGTCGGCACTTAACCGACTGAGCCACCCAGGTGTCCCAAAGGGGCATTTTTTTCTGGGCGGCCAGGGAGCCCCTGCTCAACCTCTTTGAGGGATAGGAGAGCAGGGGAAGAGGTGGCCTGAGCTTCTGCCCCCTGGACACGGCACTGGTTGATTTGGATGGGGGAGGGGTGGCTGGCTGATCCTATTCCCAGGAATGCCTACAGGAGAGATGCAGGGCCATCTACTCTTTCCCACTGACCGTTCCTCCTTCCCTGTAGGTACCAGGGAGTCCCGACCAATTGCTCTTGGCTCCTCAACTGGCTTCCTCCCTCCAGTGGCTTATGGGGTACTATCCTGCCCAGCTCTGCTAAGATGATCCTGGCCTCTCCCTCCACCCCGTCCAGGGGACGGACCCCCAGCGCCGTGGAGAGGTTGGAGGCCGACAAAGCCAAGTATGTCAAGACACACCAAGTGATAGCACGACGTCAGGAGCCAGCCCTGCGTGGGGGTCCCGGACCGCTTTCCCCGCACCCCTACAATGAGTTGGGACCCCCTGGATCGCCCAGGACGCCCAGGCCCGCCCGCCGGAGCAGCGGCAGGCGGCTGCCAAGGCCTGACTCCCTCATCTTCTACCGCCAGAAGCGGGACTGCAAGGCTTCGGTGAACAAAGAGAACGCCAAGGGCCAGGGGCTGGTGCGGCGCCTGTTCCTGGGGGCCCCCCGCGACGCCACCTCGAGCAGTCCCGGCCCAACCGAGCGACCAGCGGCTCCTGGGGTTTGGGCCGCTCCCCAAGATGCCCCGGAAGCGTCAGGAAAGCGGGCACTGTGCCCCACATGCTCACTGCCCTTGTCGGAGAAGGAGCGCTTCTTCAACTACTGCGGCCTGGAGCGCGCGCTGGTGGAGGTGCTGGGCGCTGAGCGCTTCTCTCCGCAGAGCTGGGGCGCCGACGCCAGCCCCCAGCCCGGGGCGCCGCCGCCGCCCGGCTCCGGGGACACCAGCGACTGGACGTCCAGCGACACGGATCGCCCGGACGGTGCTGGCGGCGGCGGCGGCGGCGGCGGCGGCGGCGGCGGCGGCTCGGAGGCCGCGGGCTCGGCGCGGGACGGGCGCCCCCCGGTGTCCGTGGTGGAGCGCAACGCGCGCGTCATCCAGTGGCTGTACGGCTGCCAGCGCGCCCGCGACCCGCCGCGCGAGTCCGAGGTGTGATTGCGGCCGCTCGGGAGCGGGCTTCCGGGAAGTCCGGGGTCCGGGCAGGGTTAAGGGGTGGGCGCGGGGCTGGACCCGGGCACCGGAAGGGACGCCCTGCCTCTGACGCGCCGGGTGCCGTGGGGCGAGACCTTCCCTCTGGATCTGGGCTTCCCCTTGTGAACCTTGGGAGGCTGGGACGAAATGATTCCCAAAGGCCCTTCCCAGCGCAGACGGCGGAGGGGGAGGGGGCAGCTATGTGGCCCCTGTGGAGGCCGGGTCTGGGGAGAGAGGTCTTGGGTGGGAGATCAGAGAATCTGCTGAATAAAGCCACAATGTTATTTAAAGGAGTCGTGATGTTGGATTAGAGAGTCCATATTGAGGAAGGAGGCGGGGCGGACTTGCGTGGTTAGGTGCGTGGGTTTGGAGTGTGGGTTCCAGGCTCACTGCGTGACCCTAGGCAAACACTTAACCTCTCCGAATCACAGTTGCACCCCTCGGTGATCAAGTATTTTTGAAAGGGTCCTAAAGCTCATGGCCAAGTGACTGGCGTATAGGAAATGTTCAATAAACGACAGCCGCTAAGACCGCTACTGAATTGGTAGTAACTCTATTATGATCATCTTCCCCACTGATCCTGACCTGAGTGAGGTCGGTCCAAACTAAAGCTGGGAGCCTGGAATAGCGCGTTTGGGGAGTTCTGGCGAGGGGTCTGCCCCAAAAACCTGGGATCCGCCGGCCCGAAAAGGCCGCCCGCATTCCTGGAGATTTGCTGCCCCCTTTTGGTTACTAGCTATGAATGGGCTGAGATGTGAAGAATCCAGAATTGAGGACAGTAAAGGAAGGGACTCTTCAAATGAGGATTTTGGCAACCAGGAGCCTCACATCCTGCCACTGTCTTCCTTTCCGTCAGAGACACACAGGGTCCCCTGTTTGCCTCACACACGTCCATACGTCCAAGTCTTTGTTTACGGTCCATCCTCCCTTTGCCTGAGTTACCTTCCCCTTTTTTTCCACTCATCCTTCTAAGATTACATATATTCATTCTCCCTCAGAAATTCCTGAATTTCCCAATCGGCCTCATCTCCTCCGAGCTCCCAAGTACAGCCTTTTTTTTATGCCTCAACTTGTCACTTTGTGTGGGACCCGCTGGTAGTTTGAGTTCTTTCCTTTGTCTCTGACCTTCCTTCCCCGAGTACAGGGACTGTGCACATAAAAGGGCCACAGGCAACGTTTGTCGAATGAAAAGAGGCTGCACAGGGCGACGGGCCCTGTCCTCTGGGGCTCCTCAGCTTCCTGGAAAGTTGTAGTCTAAATGGGACACAACCTTTCCTGACACCAGGACTGTCTGGTCATTTTCTCCCTGTACGTTTGTGGGGGGAGAGGGCGAGGACGCTTTGAGCTGGACCCCGCCTTGAGGTTGCCCACCCAGAAGCAGTCATCCCTGAGGTCCGGACAAAAGCACGCGGTCACACAGGGTGTCGGGTCAGGGTCAGGGCTTTTATGGGCGGGGGGGGGGGGGGGGGGGGGGGGGGGAGAGGGGAGGGGGCGAGGGGAAGAGTGGGCGCCTTGTTGGACCGGCTGGCTAGTCACCCTTGGGCGCAACCTTCACCCTCATCTCGGCCAGTTTGTGGGTGAGGAAGCCCCACTTGAAGCCGGCCACGGTGTCGGCCTCCCCAGGCTCCGGGCGCTCGGCGGCCTCCTCCGCGGCCTCGTCCCCGGCTTCGGGGTCCGGCTCCCGGGTGGGTTCGGCGCCGCGCAGTATTGACGCCGCGGCCGCCTGCTGCTGCTGCCACCTGCTGGCGAACGTGTCCCAAAATCCGGGCCCTCGCGACTCCGCCTCCGCCGCGGCCACCGCCTGCGAGGGGGACTTCGCCGCCAGCGGGCTGCGGGAGAGGGACGGGTCAGGAGCCGGCCGAGAGGCGGGAGGAGAGGACGAAGAGGGGAGACGGGGTGCAGACGCTAAGAGTGGGGCCGGGGAAGCCAGGGGGAGGTCAGATGACGGGGGTGGGGGGGGGGGGGCGTGCCGGGAGACTGGACGCAGGTCAGGACCTGGAGGCCAGGGGAGGGTTCAGAGGCACTGGGAAAGGAGGCCGGAGTGGGACAGGGTCAAGGGATTAGGGGAGGGGTCTGAGAAGAGGGGGCCGAGACCAAGATCCCTGGGGAGAGAGTAGGGGTCGGGGGTTTAGGGAAGGAACTCGGGGAGAGGGGCAAGGCCAGAGAAGGGAAGCCTGAGGCGCCGGGTCCGGAAAGCTGTGGGAGGGGACCGGAGAGAGTGGCGGGGCCCAGCGGTGCTAGCGGGAGGAGTGAGACCCCAGCGCAGGTCCCCATCCGGGGGAAGGGGCGAGGTCAGACTCTTCGGAGAAAGGGTCTTTGAAGCCGGGGTTGCAGCACTGGGGAAAGAGGCAGGGCGGGGGCGGGGGCAGGGGCAATGTTCTGGGGTGGAGGGAAAGGGGGACTAGGAAAATGAGAGAACCCTGGAGAGAAGGACAGGTGAGGAGACCCAGAGGAATGAGAAACGCCTAGATCAGAGGCTTAGCCGGGAGGAGGACTGGGGAGGTGGCATGGAGGGGAAGGGCAGTCAAGGAACGGTGATGAGGCTTGAGGTGGGAGCCTCAGGTCTAAGGAAGGGTCCTTGGAGCTCTGGGAGGGACAAGAGATGAGCGCCAGGGGACAGAAAGGAAACCCCGGAGCTGGAGAGATGGGTGGGTCAGGGGGACTGGAAGGGAGAAAGGAATAAGAGAATGTCAGAGGAAGGAGGCAGGACTGGGCTGAAGGAAAGGGCAGGGAGGCAGTGTGTGCCAAAACAGAGCTAGGAGAAAGGAGCTGGCCCGGGTACCATCCCCTAATCCCCAGCAAGACAGCGGTCCCTAGACTAGCCTGCCTCAGGTCTTCAGGAGCCTGGCTGCAAATATAGACCCCAGGCCTCATCCTGCACCTGCTGAATCAGAATCTTTGAAGGAGGGTCTGGCAGAAATTCCCTAGGAGGATGAGGGTATTGGGAACCACTGATCTGGACCACCCTCAGTTCCAAGCACCTAAAGTTTCTGTCTTCTGTTCCCTGATTGTAGGGAGATGACCCCTCCCATGTGGATGGGGAAAAAGAGCCTAAAATACCTCCTAGCACCTTAATCCCAACAGCCCTTAAAGTCCTCCTGAGATCTAACCTAATCTCCAGATATGATGATTTGGCCTCTTTCCTGCTGAGAGAAACTGAAACAGCCCGTGGCTGCCTCTCCCCCTCCCTCCTTGGTCAGAAAGACAAATAGACCAGAAGGAAAGGACGTGGGAGAAGGGAGACCCCAGGCCCATCCCAGCCCCCACCAACACACACGTACTGGTCGGCACAGGGCTCCGGTGGCAGCAGCTTGTCCTCATCTTCTTTGTTAAACAGAGACGACATTGTCAGCCAACCTTTCACCCCGACCCCCTGAACCTAGGAGGAAGGGGCTGGGAGTCAGGGAAGGGTCATAGCACCACCTCCCAGGATTCCACAGCAGCCTCCTCCAGACTCCCCAGGGCTGGGGTAAAGAAGGAAGAACTCACCCGGCGGGCCAACTGGGACATGGGATGGAAAGCCTCTTCGGTAGGTTCTGCCGGCTCAGAGTCCACTAACGCTGGGTTCCCTCTCTGGGACACAAGACCCCTCCCAGCATGAGAGAGGTCCCAGAGGAATGGGACTTCCCTCCCCCGCTGCTAGCCTGGTACGCACACCCCGGCACCCCAACCCCCCACAACTAAACACCCATCTGGTCCCCTCACGCCCTCCATAAATACATACAAGTGTACCTCTACACAAAGTCACCAGTCACATACTTTACCTGTATAGGAAACCCCTGCAGACACCCTCGAGCCCACATACCTGCCCACCCATGGACGTATCCACACACACCCAAAAATGTGTGGACAACGGCATGCATGCTGATGTAGACACACACCTGTACATGAGCATGCCTCCACAGGGCTATGCCTCTTCGCCTGTACATAGCTGTACGTGCTGTGAGGCACCTATACAAGGACACGTACACTGTTATACCATTCACACCTGTGAACTTACAGAAATGCAGGCAGCAGCACAGAGGCCCATCTACAGCACACTAAACCTCTCCACCCATCCACAGACACAAAGATGGAGATGCACACACACACACACACACACACACACACACACACACACACCCTATAGAACTAGTTCCTGCCCCTGCCACATCTGTTTGCACGAACTGCTACTTATTACAGCCTCTAGATGTAAGACCGTTCCCAGTGTCAGAGCCTTTTTGATTTTTTTTAAATGTCAGAATAAACATGCTCCAAGTCTGGCTCTGATCTGATGCTGCAACAGTGACCCTCTAAGGGCAAGCACGACTTCTAGGACCATAGGCCTCACTTCCTCTCCAGGCAAGCCATCCCAATTCTGCTTAGCTCTGCCCATTAGGAAGTTGTGTCAAGCTGCATGTGCCCCATGTGGCTACTGCCCCCTGGTCTCTTCCATGTGGCAGCCCTCGGCTGCCATCTTTGGAGATGGAGTCCGTCGTGGGAGACAATGACCATTTTTCCCGTGTTCCCCCCAATCTTCTTCCTCAGTTTCCTGAAATATCCTGGCTTTCGGCACCAGGCCATTTGTCATCCTTGAGTGTGCCAATTGTTTCTGCACAAATGTGCCTCCCCTCACAGAGCCTGTCCCTTGCTCTTTTGTATCTCACTCCTGCTCTCTCTGCCCATGACCCACCCAGCAAACATGGATGGTACCCACCTCCTCTGCCAGGTCTTCCTCAGATTCCCCACTGAGGGTCTGTAACACTTTGGACTTGTAGGTTTTCCAGAAGGCCTGGTTCATGGCTGCAGGGAAAACAGACCTGGAACCCAAGCTCAGGAAGGCAGTGACTCAGTGGGCACCCAGAGGGTCTGGCTCCAGGAACTTGGTGAGGCCCAGAGCCTGTCCCAGGGATCAGGTGACTTCATTAAAGATGCACCAGCCTCCCCAGCTGGCACACTGTCAGGCAGGTGAACTGATCCAGAGGAGTCTGGGGTGGAGACAGGACAGAGCTGGCTTCTGTGGCCTCAGCCCCTCATCTTGACCCATATTGGCCAAGAATAATGGAGACATCTCTCTCCACGGAGGCCTGCTTCCTGGCCCTACGGGTACTTGAATTTGATCTCTTGGAATGGCTCCAAAAAAAATCTGCTTGCATTCACAAAGTCCATTTATAAAGTCCTTGGGCCCAAGACCCACACTGGTGCCCCTGTGACTGTAGCCATACCAGTTGTGCCTTCAGCAGGGCCTGCCCTATGTCCCTACTCAACTGTGAACTGGAGTGGGGAGGTCTCAAAGCCCCTGGTTGGCACCCTGGGCTTACATTTCTCTGCTTTGTCTGGGCTGGAAACCGATTCCTCTCCCCAGGGATGCACGTGCATGCCTCCCTGTTTCCTGGCAACAGGTTCCAAAGAGCTGGAGCCCCTGAATTATTGCTGAGCTCCTCTGGTCAGCCAGGAAGGCACCAGGCTCCAATGAACGGAGAAAGGCTCTCTGGCCTTCTCCCCACTCTGAGCACAAAATACCTAGGCTGTATCTCTGCCTTTGCTGCCAGCCCACACCAGGGAGTCCAGGGCTCAGAGAAAGGGGGCAAAGATAAGAGGTGCTTCTGCCAGCCCTTCCACTTCTTGTGAGAGTTGCTGACCCCGTGCAGTCTGAGGAGATGTCTGAGCAGAACACTCCTTGCTCACGGATTTGACAGGGGGTGCACGAAGGACGGAGACCCAAGGGAATAAATGGGGAACGGTGAGAAGTGGTGAGCGCTTTGTCAGGAACTGGAGGTATCTCAGGAGTCCCTGTGGGGGCCAGATCCCAAACTTACTCACTCGCACTCATTAATTCATTTATTCACATCACAGACATTTTTCAGTGCCTCCCAGAGATGCTCAAGGCATATTCCCTCCCCTCGCTGACCGTGGAGTCTAAGATCTGGGAACAAGCATGGGGTGATAGTGCCAAGGGATGGAGTAGAGACAGGTCGGGCCAGAAGGGACCGGAGGTCAGGGGGCGGAATCCCCCGGGGGCCCGCACCACCCAGCCGCTCCCAGGCCAAAGCCTCGCCCTGGGCGGAAGCCGCAGCTTTGGGCCCCGCCCGGCGCTCCGTCTCTGACGTCGACCGCCGCCTGGGGGCGCTCAAGGAGCGGCCTGCGCGAGTGACGTCATCTGAGGCAGTCTGGACGAACCTGCTCCGCCCCCGGGCGTCCTTGACGTCATCCAGCAATCCGGAAGCGCCCGCACGTGTGGCCCTGACCCGGCTCTGGGCCCCCTGGCCCCGCAGTCACTGGCCATGGGTCGCTCCCGTCGGACGGGTGCTCACCGAGCCCACTCCCTGGCCCGCCAGATGAAGGCGAAGCGGCGGCAGCCGGACCTGGACGAAATTCACCGCGAGCTGCGGCCCCAGGTTCCCGCACGGTCTCGTCCAGACCTGGGTTCCGAGCCCGACCCCGACCTGCCAGGGGGCGGCCTGCATCGCTGTCTGGCCTGCGCGTGAGTCCCGGCCGGGCCTGGCCTGGGGAGGAGAAGGGTACGCGGGACGGGACGGGGGCGTGAGGTCCGGGTCCCAGGACGCGCGGGGTCTGCTGGCCTCCCATCACTTCAGGCTCAGAGCCCCGCGTCAGGGAGATAGGCATACCTGAGATGCATCACCTCACTCTCCTCCTTACCCACCTCCCATCCCTACAGGAGGTACTTCGTCGATTCCACCACCCTGAAGACCCACTTCCGATCCAAAGACCACAAGAAGAGGTATGAAGGAGTAAGGAGAGGACTGATGGACGGGTGCTGGGCAGACAGGACTTGCATCTGGTCAGCTCCCAACTCTCTCTCTTCTTTCAACCAGGCTAAAGCAGCTGAGCGTGGAGCCCTACAGTCAGGAGGAGGCCGAAAGGGCAGCGGGTATGGGCTCTTATGTGCCCCCCCAGCGGCTGGCCGTGCCCACAGAAGTATCCACTGAGGCCCCCGAGATGGACACATCTCCCTGACATGGCCTGAGGATGTAGGGCAGGGGAACTGCCCATGGACAGTGGTGCAAGGGCTAGGCTGGCAAAGACTGTGCCAACCTATTTTGGCCCTAGGTTTGGGGAGTGGATGGCCTCTTCTGGGTGCCCTCACCCCCAATAAAGGAACTGGATGAAGAGGACTTGTCTGTGACTCTCTAACCTCCAGGCCACTCCTCCAAACTCCTGCCCTGTAGGGGTTTCTCTGTTACTCTTGTTTACAGGGCCGAGGGTGTCCATTCCCCACTTGGTCCGGCTTTGGAACCTACAGCCTTGTTTTCCCTCAGGGGTCCTGGCATCTGAGCTGGAGCCCCCAAGATGGAGCCCAGGTCAGTGAAGGGGAGAGGGAAGATCAGGGACTGACCCTCAGAAAAGAAGTGGGCTCCCGAGATTGCAGCCCCCACTGAGTCACCTCCCCCGGGACCCGGGCGTGAGGCTGCCTACTTTATCATCAGGCCTGTGGCGGCCGCCGCTGCCCCACCATCTTCCAGACAGCATAGCAGGAGCCACCCAGTCCAAGGACAGCCAGCAGTGTAGCCACTACCCCGGCCAGTGGACTCCGGGGCTCTGCTTTGAGCTCCCCAGCTATCTGCATCTGGAGGTACACAGAGGGTCCATCTGAGGGGTCAGTTGAGACTTCTGGGAAAGTGGGGGGGTGGGAAGGAGCTGAGAGGGTACAGCTGGGTGAAGGAGATATGGATGCCATTGCTGCCCCAGGGAGATTCCACCCCAATCCCTCTCGCTTCACTGCCCATCTGGGCCCTGGCCGCTCAGGCGGCAGGAAACGTGACAGCCTGGATGCTGGGGGTGTTAGCCCATCTATGGTAGGGGAAAGAGGGGGTCCGTGGCTGAAGCCGTAGGTTAGAGGTACTTACCTGTAGCACCCGGAAGTAGCCAGGGGTCAGGCGTCGAAATCTCATGGTGGGTGCCACTAGTCTTCCTTGGCGGCCTGTGGGGTGGAAGCAGGAATGAGGATTAGTGGTGTTCATAATACCAAGGAGTGGAAATCAGGGCATAGAGGTGTCTGACCTCTCATATCCATGGGAGCCATACCTCAGAGGATGCTCACCAGCGTCTGCCCTCCCAGGTCTGGCAGGGGGCGGGGCAGCTGAACCTTTAAATCTGGTCCCTTCCCCCGCCTGCCCATCCTGCCAGCTTCAGGAGCAGCTGTCAAGAGAGATCAGCATCAGGCCTGAGCAGCACCTCCCCCACTCACTAGGGAGGCCAGGCTGGGTAGGGCAGGAAAGGCCTTGCCTGGCAGCGCTCAGGAGTCTTAGACCTGGACCAGGTACTGGGAGGGTCTCCCCAGCCCGGGTCCTGGCTCTATCCCTACTCCTCAGATGGTCGGATATCACCAGTCAGCCCTCAGCAAAGGAGGGGCAGGGTGCCTTATTAGCCCTCCCGGTCGCCCTGAACATTGGTGAGCCTTTTCACTTGGTTTCTGTTACATCAACGCCCATTACCTTGCGGGAGGGGAGGGCACATATCACTTCTTTCTGCAAGATGAAGTTCCCGCAGGGACTTTCCTATTCTTGGCTTGGGGACAATAATAAAAGGAGATTAGCATATACTGATTAAGAGAGCTGTCCATGGCACGTTAAAAAACAGCTGACTGTGCCAGGCAGTATTATAAGCACTTAACATGTATTAATTCATTTGGTATTGGTTATCTTATAATATAAACAACAACAACATGTTTTCAGAATAGTATACAGAGTACCTGCATGTGCAGAGAATGGAAACTTTACAGTGGTCCCCACTTGGGCCTAGAATAAGAGATATAATGACCTACTGCTAACCTTTGAATATTTTACAACAAAGATGCAGAAGGAACTTTTATAAACTCAGAAAACTACCTTTAAAATAGAAGCTACCATTTACTCTGCCCTTAACTGCCTAGCCCTGCCAGGTGCTAGGGGCAGAAAATAAAGGCAAGGTTATGTAGGGCGCCTGGCTGCCTCGGTCGGAAGAGCATGCGACTCTTGATCTTGGGGTTGTGAGCTCAAGTCCCACGTCGGGTGTAGAGATGACCTCTTAAATAAATAAATATTTTTTAAAAATAAAGGCAATGTTGTGGACGTCAGGCCCCCAATCCTTTTAGGGGTGCATGTGAGTGGTGAGTTCCTGTCTGTTTCTGCCCTACAGGACTGTGTGTTCAGGCTGGCTCAGGGTAGGTGTTTGATGAAATCAGGGTGGTGGAGACAGGTGTGTGTTTACTGGGCTTCCCCAGAGCGCCGCAGGGAGGCTGTTGGAGGAAGAGGGCAAAACGGAGGAGTGATGAAAGGACACGTGCAGCTCAGGGTATGAGGATGCATGAATGGGGCCAAGGACAAAGCCAGAGAGGGGAGGGCTGTGTTGCACAGTGGAGCCTGCTGGTTCACCAGCGAGGGAGTCAAGCCTGCAGGTACCTGCGGGGACCCTGAAAGATGCAGATAACAATCTGCATTCTTGTTTGATGCCGCATGTAATGGTAGGAGGGAGCCAGGGGAGCGGGCCAAGTTCCAGAGAACTCAATTTGTATGTGAAATTATTAAATGATGGCAACTAACACACACCCATTATATGGGCCATCCGTAGGCCAAGTGCAGAATTTGGATTTGGGGGCAAGATCATGTCAGGCTTTGAAGGCTGGGTACTGGGGCACTGGTAGGGATTCCAAAGTGACACAGTCAGAGGGGCAGGCCCTGGGAAGCCTTCCCAGGCCCCTCTCCATAGAGCTAAAGCAATAATCCTAGCTCAGATCCATCCCATTTGACAGATTTCAAAACACTTCAAGGAAATCTTCACAGCACTAAGGTCTAAGTGTCTCTGTTTTAGACAGGAAGGAACAGTTCAGAGAGGTGTTGAAATTGGGCGCAGTCACACAGCAATTGGAAGTGATTCTGTCTGATTCCAAAGTCCTGGGAGTCTCCTGGCCTGGGATGGTGGTGGTGGTGGTGATAGCTACAAATCGTATGTCACAGATTGTTGTTCTAAGAGAAAAGCTCTTAACTGGGATTCAGAATACAGAGGACCGATAAACTTGGATGGGAAAAAAAGTGATATATTTTCACTAAACTGTAACCAAAATTTACCACTTCCTTCTATATGGATTGAAGTATTAGCAGTATCTGTGGCTTTGTCACCAATTGAAATCACAGATTTTTAAAAAAATTTTTTTATTTTTTTTTATTTTTTTATTTTTATTTTTTTTTTAACGTTTATTTATTTTTGAGACAGAGAGAGACAGAGCATGAATGGGGGAAGGTCAGAGAGAGGGAGACACAGAATCTGAAACAGGCTCCAGGCTCTGAGCTGTCAGCACAGAGCCCGACGCGGGGCTCGAATTCACGGACCGCGAGATCATGACCTGAGCCGAAGTCGGCCGCTTAACCGACTGAGCCACCCAGGCGCCCCCCAAAAAAATTTTTTTAAATATTTATTTATTTTTTTTAATGTTTATTTTTGAGAGAGGGAGGGGCAGAGAGAGAGGGAGACACAGAATCCAAAGCAGGCTCCAGGCCCTGAGCTGTCGGCACAGAGCCTGATGTGGGGCTTGAACTCATGAACCGTAAGGTCGTGACCTGAGCCGAAGTCAGACGCTCAGCTGACTGAGCCACCCAGGCGCCTCTAAATCACAGATTTTTTCATTCAAATTGTAGTTATTGCAAGTGTCTCAACATTATATATGCTCATAACTGTTTCAGAATTGTGATAGTTATTAGCCCACCATTAAATCACACTCCTTCAGACACTCCTGCGACATAGCTGCCATTGATTGGGCACCTCTGAGCCCAGTAGAAGGTCAGTGACCACATGGTAAATCCACTTGTTCTCACACCAGTAACCCAGGCTTCTCCATTATTCTTCTGATACCTTATATTTAGTGGTTAACTGATAAATACATGTGAAAAGGTGAGTCAAAGACCACCCCACAGTTCAGCTGATATCATTAGAAAAGGAAAATTTAGGGGCACCTGGGTGGCTCAATCAGTTGAGTGTCCAACTTCGACTCAGGACATGAATTCATGGTTCGTGAGTTAGAGCCCCACAGCAGGCTTGCTGCTGTCAGCAGAGAGCTTGTTTTGGATCCTTTGTCCCCCCTCTCTCTCTGCCCCTCCCTCCCTCTCTCTCTCAAAAATAAAAATAAGCATGAAAGAAAAGGAAAATTTAACTTTAACTTCCAGTCTTGTTATTTCATGCTGATAAAGCCATTACTATATCATAAATGTTGGGGGGGGGGGCGGTTAAGATTTTATTTTTTCAAGTAATTTCTACACCCAACAAGGGGCTCAAACTCACAAACTGGAGATCAAGAGTTGCATGTTTTACCGACTGAGCCAGCCGGGCGCCCCAATCATAAATTTGTGTCTTTAATTATATTTTGGTTATAATTCTCTTCCTTGTAGTCTCCAGCATTTTTTAATGCTTCCAAAAGCACTATTCTGAGAAAGGGTCCATAGCCCAAAGCGTCTGTGTGCAGAAACGGGGGGTGCTAAAAATCCCTGTTCGAGAAATTTGAGAGCTATTAACGCAGGTACTCTGCACCGCAACCCATTTCACAGAGAAACTGATATATGGTAGGTAGGGGCACTAACTAGCCGCACAGCTGGCATTTGCAGCCAGAGCTCTGGCTCTCGAACTTCTGTTCTTTGCTGCTGAGCTCACTGCTCACCTTTATGCAGTTTTGTGTTTGTTTTGTTTTGTTTTGTTTTGTTCCTGCGGAACCTAAAGGACAATCCAGCTTGGGGCGGGATCCCAGGCGCGCTCTAAAGTCGCCTGAGTCACCAGTGACACCGCCTCCGGGTCCGACGGCCCCGCTGCCTAAGGACGCCTGAAGGGCGGGGCAGGAGGCGGACAGGCGGGGGGGGGGGGGGGGCCCAATGGCTGTCGCCGCGCCTCACCTGGCCGTCCACGTGGGCCCAGGTAAGCTGGTGGCTCCGCCCAGAGCCCCGCCCCGGCCGGCCCCCGCCTCTCCCCAGGCAAGACTCCGGGAGCGGAAATTCCTGCGCGGGCGGGACCGGGCGGGAGCGGATACCAGCGGGCCGGTCTCGGCCATGGAGCCAGTGGCGACCTGGACCCCCGCGAAGGTGGCAGCTTGGCTGAGAGGTGGGTGGGGCCTGGGCAGAGTTGGGCTTGAGGGGCCCGGGGACGGGGAGAGGAAAGGGGAAAAGGACATTCCAGGTCTGTCGGTTAGTCAACAATTTATAGAGTGTCTGCCTTTTACCCACCCGGGACTGTGCTAGGCAGGATAGGCGAGATGACCCCGGGTGTTCCGAGAACTCAGAAGGGGGTCACTCATCGCCCCAGCATCGCAAGGGGCTGCCAAGGTGGCCGTGGGGAGGCGGTGGTTGTGTAATGAAAACAGGGGGGTGGCCCACGCCCACTCAATCTCCTTCATCTCCCCTTCGCCCCAGGGCTCGGTGGGCTGTTATTAAACCCATTTTCCAGAAGCGGAAACTGACGCACTGAGCCAGGAAGTGACTTGCTCGGGCTTTGGAATATGGCCGGCCCTCCTGTCCTTTCCCTTCTCACCTTGAGGCGCCCAGGGAGAGAAGCAGAAGCCCCAGTCACACCGAAGGGGTTGGCACAACCCCAGCCTGGGAGCCTCAGGGGAGGAGAAGCTGGCCAGAGGCAGTGAGCCCCGATGGGTGGGAAACAGGCCAGGAGTGCAGCTGGGAGAGGGGAGGGGAGTCCCCCTCCTGATGGGAGCAGAGTGCGCTGCTGGCAGGCTGCTGGCAGTCTCGGGGCCACCAGCCCCTGAAAAGCGGGATTCGGTGCTGCAGTCAGACTCCCAGGCTGGGTTCCTGGCCGCACCCCTCCACTCACCAGCTCTGTGACCAGAGGTCTCAGTTTCTCTATCCACATGATGAGAAGGTCAACAATGATCTCATGAAGTAGACAAAACGAGACACTCATGGCAGGTGCCTCGTATGTGTGGCTCAATGTAGGAGCCTTTTGGGAGGAAGGCAGCACAACAGGGTCACTGTACGTGGCAAAGAGCTGCTCATGGAGTAACAGGTCCGTGAACTCTTAGTCCAGTGTTCTTAATGTCACACAAGGGGATGAAGGAGAGCTGTCAGTGACACTCACATTCCCCAGTGATGGAGCCTGACTTGGAATGGAAGGAATTCCTTCAAAGAGTGAGCAAGCTACTTAATCTCTATTTTTATCAATTTTCCCACGTATAAAATGGGGATAACAATAATCTTTAACTCCTATGTTCAGTGAGAACCGATTGTGTTAATATGTGTAAAGCCCTTAACATTTCGCTCAGCACATAATAAGCCTTCAATAGACATTTTCCCTATTTTAGGCCCGCGTTGTGCCAGACATGGGCTGGAGTTAGAGATGAACGGTTAGTTATGGCCTAGAGCCTGAGGGGGTGACCAAGTGGGAGAGGTCGATGCTCAAGTGCAGGTGTTAGTGGAGGCACAGGGGCAGAGGGAGCAGGAGAGCCCTCCGACTTACCCTGGGAAGTCATGGAAGGCTTCCTGGAGGCCGTTGAATTAAAAAGGGGAGTGAGGGAGCTAGAACAGTCTGGGCAGAAGAAATAAGACATGCCAGGTCCCTGAGGCCGAAAAGCATCTCAGGAGTTACACTACAGGGACTTAGTGCCCGGATCATACAGGACCTTGCAGACCAGGCTAAAGAGTCTGGTGATAATACTGTGGTGGCTGTTACTGTCTACCATGAACCTGGGAATAGGCCAAGTGTTTGACATATCTCAGTCATGTCACTTAATACCCACAGGATTAGAAGGTAGGTGCTTGTATTATTGCCATTTCACAGGTGAGGAAACTGAGGCATAGAGCAGTTAAGTTACTTGCTCACGTACTAGCCCTCAGGTCTCCCTGACTCCAAGGTCTTGTGCTCTTATCACCATCCCCATGGTTCTCAGACTTGAGTAAAGCACCTGGAGATTTGGTTAAAATGCAAAATGCTGGGCCTACTCGGAGTTCTGATTCAGGGGGTGGGGCTGAGAATTTGGGTTTTTTTTTTTTTAAGTTCATTTATTTATTTTTGAGAGAAACAGGGACACTGCAGGTGGAGGAGGGGCAGAGAGAGAGGGGAAAAGGGATCCCAAGCAGGCTCCGTGCTGCCAGCGCCGAGCCCCATGCGGGGCTTGAATGCACAAACCGCGAGATCCTGACCTGAGCCCAAACCGAAAGTTGGACACTTAACCCACTGAGCCACCCAAGCGCCCCGAGAATTTGTGTATTTTTAACAAGTTCTCCAGCGAGGCTGTCACTGCAGGTGCTCTGGAGACCCTTTGAGAGCCATTATCCTCTACTCTTCTACTCAACTCAGTAGCTGAGGGCAACTCAGAGTTTCCCTCTGTGAAATGGGTCCCCAGATTGATGCTAGGAACAGATGGGAGGGAAAGGGGCTTTGTGGGGGTGAAAAAGTGGCCTGAAAGGCCCTGGCACTCCCGGCTCCCTCCATGCTGGCCCCTGTTCTCCCTCCAGGCCTCGATGACTCCCTGCAGGACTATTGCTTTGAGGACTGGGAGCTGCCTGGCAAGTACCTGCTCCAGCTCTGTCCCCAAAGCCTTGAGGCTCTGACCGTATGGCCTCTGGGCCACCAGGAGCTCATCCTGGAGGGGGTGGAACAGCTCCGGGCCTTGGTGAGTGAATGGTGGCCACACTGGCTGCAGCTTCCATCCACCTGGGGGGTTGCTGATGGGGGGCTGGCCACTGTCAGGAGATAACCTGCCTTTACTCTGGCGCAGAGCTCTGGGCGACAGACAGAGAATCTGCAGAGCCTGACGGAGGGATTGCTGGAGGTGACCCAGGCCTTCCAGAGCTTAGTCGGAGGCCACCTGGAAGGCTGTGCTGAGCCCCCTGCTGATGTCCTTAGCGCGGCTGTGGAACTGGTGCATGAGGCCCGCGCCCTCCTCTTCTGGCTCAACAGGTACCTCGGGCTCCTCCCAGGACCCTGGTTGGGCTGACTGGTGAAGGGACCCTTCTCATCCCTGGCCTCCTCCGGGGCGTGGGAGAGAAGAACAGAGCTTGGTTCTTGTTCAGATATTGTGGAGCAGGGCGAAGAGGTTATTTGGTCAGTGCAGGGGCACCGGGATGCCTGGGTTCCCACTCATTCATAGCACTGCATAGAGAGCTTCTCCACTCTTCAGTGCTGCTGCTTGTCCCATAGGTCCCAGTTCAAATGTCACCTCCTCTGGGAAGCCTTCCCTGTTGGGTGTTCTTAGAGCTCCAGACACCTCACAGCAGCTGAAGTTATATCATTATTGCTATAATCATGTTCCTAGAACAGGGCTTGGGACATATCAGGCACTTGACAAATAAGTCTGGTGCTAAGCTCTTTAGATTTATCCATCATCTTCTTTGCCCCCATCAAAACTGTCAGAGTAAGCGTTATGTATCCCCAAATGAGTCGTTGACTCTGAGCGGTTCCATGACTTGACCGGTCAGCACAGCCTCCTAACCACTGCTCCATACTTCCCCCGTCAGGTACCTCTTCTCTCGCTTAAACGACTTCTCGGCCTGCCAGAAGATTGGGGAGTTGTGCGCGGAGCTGGGCCAGGCCTTGCAGGAGGTAGAAGAAACAGGGGCCAGGCTTGGCCCAGTTTGTAGGGACCAAGTCAGGCTAGAGCTTTTTATAACCTGTGAATCAGCACAGGATCGGCTGTGGGGGTTGGGAAGAGGCAGAGGCAGGAAGAAGAGAGGCCTGGCCGCTGGGTAGGGGGCAATGAGGGCCTGGGGTCTCCTAGCTGGCAGGGGCAGCTCAGAAAGTTTGACTCTCAGGAGAGGGTGGGGTGGGGGAGGGCATGTATGGTGACTTCTGGGGCCTGGCATCAGGGAACAAGACCTTGGAGCCAAAGCTCTGAGGCCCCGTAGTTCTGGGAGGAGACCAGCATGCAGGACGCAGGGAGGGACTTTGGGGAAGCCCACCCTGTCCTCTGAGAAGGCAGTGCCCCCGACTCAGAGAAAACTGTCCTCTCTGCTTCCAGAACAGTCCGGCAGCTGAGAAGGAGAGCAAAGTCCTGAGCATTGTGAGTGTGGGGTTGAGTGGGGAGTAGGGGTGGCGGGGATGGGGGCTCAAGCTAGACATCCTGCTCCCCCTCCCCCAGTGCAGCCATGTGGTAGAGATCTGCCATGCCATCCTGAGCTGCAGCCCCCAGGAGCTTCTAGAGCAGACGGCTGTGCTGGAGCGTGTGCAGCTGGACGATCCTTTGGTGAGCGCTGACCCCTTGGCGGCCTTGTCCGGGCCCTCGGATTTGGCTATAGCATCCCACAGAACCCTGTACTGTTATGGCTGGAAGGCCTTTTCTGTACAGCTGTTAAAAAAGGCCCAGAGAACTTTCCTGGGGACACACTGTCATTCAGCACTCTCTCCAGTCCTGAGGGGCTTTAGCTGGTATGGTCTCAGGTGACACGTTCCAGCCCTGGACACAGACCTGGCAGGTTAGGGGACTGGGGAAAGGACATGGACTTTTCTGCCTTAATCTTTGACCAGTTAGGAAAACAGGAGCCTCCAGCCCTGCCCTGTCCCTGCCCCATCCCTGCTTGTCCCTTTAGGAGGGCTGCTGAGAATCTCCTACTTCGTTAGTCAGGGGACCAGCTTCCCTCTGGCCCTTACTGGAGGAGGAGGCAGGGGCCCAGAGAGGAGTGGCAGGCCCTAGGTCACACAGCGAGGTGGGCAGTGCCAACCTGGGGCCAGCTCTCTCCCCCATCCCCCCGACCCAAGAATCCCAGTTCCCTTATACTCTCAGTGACTGCAGCCTCTGCTTTGGCAGGGTCTGGAAATCCATACCACCAGTAACTGCCTGCACTTCGTGTCCCGCGTGGGCACTCAGGTGAGAATCCCACGCTCTTCTCAGCTGCCGTCTTACCCTCCGGCTGAGCCGGCTTCAGGCCCATGGAAAGCACACCCTATGAGCCCCACCCCCCATACCAGGTCCCTGCGGACTCCCGGCTGCAGATCCTGCCTGGAGATGAGATTGTCCAGGTCAACGAGCAGGTGGTGGTGAGTGAGGAAGAGGGACACGGCGGGAGGTGAAGGGGCTACTGAGTAGAGCCCAGGGCTGATGGGTGGGGAGGGTCCCTTGGGGAGACCAGGGCTGTGGGAGCTGCCTCCCGTGAAGTGAGCCAGCTCCCACAGGTCAGAGTGGCCTTGGCAGAGGCAAGGTATAGGGGCTGATGGAGGCCTCCTGGAGGAGGCTCTGGCTTACTCCAGAGCTTCCTGGCCAGCTCCATCATCCCAGAGTCCCTGTCCTTCCCCCTGCCCTGTCCCCCAGGTGGGCTGGCCCCATAAGAACGTGGTGAGGGAGCTGCTTCAAGAGCCAGCCGGGGTCAGCTTAGTGCTGAAGAGGGTCCCAGTACCAAAGACCCCCCCACAGGTAACTGTCCCTCAGCCCTGCCCACAGACTGCTTTCAGACCCCCATCGTCATCAGCTCTGTCACCATTTCTGGTTGTTCCCCAGACCCCTCCTCGGGCCCTGGGCTCCCCACAGCTGACGATCTCCTCGCTGGCTCTCACCCCACAGTCTCCCAGGTAATGGCTCTGCTGCGGGTGCAAGGGGAGGAGGGGGAGCCACGGGCTCACTCCTTTCATCTCCCCTTGCTCTCCCCAGGGCCCCACCCGAAGACGTCTTTGCCTTCGACCTGACTTCAAACCCAAGTCCTGGACCCAGCGCTGCCTGGACAGGTAGTTTCAAACTCCCACCAGGTGGTAGATGCCCCAGGCAAGGCATGTGGGATGCCTGGCTCTGATCCCCAGACTCCAACACCCTCACCCTACTGCCCAGCCTGGGGCTAGGCTCACAGGCCCTCCTCTTTCTCCTCCCTCCCTGACAGACTCTACCTCCCTTGACCCTGAATCCCTACCCATTTTCCCTGCACCCCCAGCCACACTCCCAGCAGGGGTGGCAATGACTCGGGAACCCCAGGAGCACCCTGACAAGGTAAGGTGAGGGCTCAGCGAGGAGGGGCGTGTGGCTCCGGCCCCAGATCCTTCTCTAACCCCTTATGGTCTTTTCAGAGTCCTGTCCCTCGTCAGAAGAAGTCAAAAGGTAAAAGATGTACCTGACTGGGTGGAGGTCCCCTGATATGAGCTCTTAGAAGTGTTTACAGTGCTTGGCAAGACCACCCCTCACATTTCACACACAGCTTCTCTTGAACAGCTGTTTCTGGGGTCAGACAGACCTGCGCTCCCAGCCTGGCCCTCTCACCTGCTCTGTGACTTTGGGCCAATGGCTTATCCTCTGATTTTTCATCTCCTCGTCTCTAAAATGGGAAGGGTCGGGGGCGCCTGGGTGGCTCAGTCGGTTGAGTGGCCGACTTCGGCTCAGGTCATGATCTCGTGGTTTGTGAGTTCGAGCCCCGCATCGGGCTCACTGCTGTCAGCACACAGCCCGCCTCAGATCCTCTGTCCCTTCTCTCTCTGCCCCTCCCCCACTTGCACTCTCTCAAAAATAAATACATAAATAAATAAAACGGGAAGAGTCAGCCCTACCTCAGGGAGACACCTGTAACATTTCAGGCGTAGAGTCTGGGTTCAGAAATATCTCTGGGGAACGCTGGTGGGGGAGTGGGGAGCAGGTTTGGGGGTCCAGGATGCCTTGCGGGTCCCTAATCACCCAGGCCGTGCTGTGCTGCAGGTGTGGCAACGCGGCTGAGTCGCCGGCGGGTGTCATGCCGGGAGCTGGGCCAGCCAGACTGTGACGGCTGGCTCCTGCTGCGCAAGGTGGCTGGTGGCTTCATGGGTCCGCGCTGGCGCCGCTGCTGGTTCGTGCTCAAGAGACACACGCTCTACTGGTACCGCCAGCCCCAGGTGAGCGCCACCCCCCACCCCAATACAGGTCAGCAAGTGAGTCAGAGCCGTGGTTCTTGTCCTTATTCCACCATCCACTCCATCTGTGGTCACAGGCAGGCCACAGACCCCCCTGCCCCCTGAGCCCTATCTGTAAAACGAGGATGCTTTTTGGAGAGAAATGAGTGAATATGTGTGGAAAAGCAGTCTGGGAAAGGTATCGCGGGCAGTGCAGAAAGAATCACGTTTATTCTGCCCACCTCTCCTTCCTCTTCTGTTACTCTGTCTGTCCTAGTGATGGGCCGTTTGTTCAGCTGTTTATTCATTCAACAAACATTCAGGTGCCTACCATGTACCCAGCTCTTAGCCGGGTACTAGGGACACAGGGAAGACTTGAGAAGTTCCTGCTCCTCTAGGGTGGTGGGGGGAGGATGTACACACACTCAAGGACAGTTCAGGGGACACAGGCCGTGATGAAGGAAAAGCCCAGGGATGGGGAGCAGCCCAGCAGAGGTAGACAGTCCAGCCTGAAGACTGGAGAAGGCCCCCTGAGAAATCAACGCCTGAGGGTTAGTTGTATGGAAAGGAGAAAAAACCAGGAACGGAGAGCAGCGTTTGTAAAGCTCAGGGGTATGAAGCAGCTTTGTGTGTGTCTAATGACAGAACAAATGTATAAGCAGTCTTGTCTCTCTGGCTGTTTGCCTGGATATCTTTGGTTCCCCTTTGCTGTCTCAAAGGTGCCCCTTGGTCATAACCCTGCCCCCACCCCAGATTCCTGCCCTGAGCTCTAGGCAAGGGGAGATTTGTGGTTGGAGAGCCCAGAACACACCCTCTCCCCTCCCCCGCTCCAAGAACCTGACTGGACCTCGAGGGTGTTGGGCCTTCAAGCTGACCCTCACGCTATGATTCCCCCCAGGATGAGAAGGCTGAGGGCCTCATCAATGTTTCCAACTACAGTCTGGAAAGTGGACAGGATCAGAAGAAAAAGTAGTTAAGTCCTGGACTGTGATAAGCTGGGGGGGGTCGGGCAAGAAAGGGAGAGCGGGGAAGTGGGGGCAGCAGGTAGCTGGGAGTCCCAGTCCAGTTCTGGATGGGCACAGCCAGGCTGACCCAGGCCCTGTGCTCCCTGGCAGTGTGTTCCAGCTCACCCATGACGTGTACAAACCCTTCATTTTTGCTGCTGATACCCTGGAGGATCTGAGCATGTGAGTGCCAACCCCCTGACGTCCCAGCTTCCACATGAGTGCTTGGGTGCTTGGAAACCTGGATTCAAATCCCAGCTCTCAGATAGTAGCTAGTCAAGGCATTCACTTCTCTGAGCCTCAGTTTCATCATCTATAAAATGGGTTAATAAAAGTTCCTGCGTGGCTGGACTGGGTGACTGCGTGGCTCAGTTGGTTAAGTGTCTGCCTTTTGATCTCAGCTCAGGTCTTGATCTCAGGATTGTGAGTTCAAGCCCTGTGTTGGGCTCCACACTGGGCATGGAGCCTGCTTAAAATAAAATAAAATAAAATAAAATAAAATAAAATAAAATAAAACAAAGGGTTCCTACCTCTCAGAAGTGCTCTGGAGAATTAAATCGGAAGATGATATAGGTGAAAAGCCCAGACATATAGTAAATGGCAGCTCCCTGAGACCCGTTTGCCCCTCCACAGGTGGGTGCGCCATCTCATCACCTGCATTTCCAAGTACCAGTCTCCAGGCCGGGCCTCCCTGCCCCGAGAGGAAGGTGGGTGTCTCACCAGGTCTCAGCTGAGCCTCTGTCTTTCCTGGAATGGGGGCTGGGAACTCTAATGCTCTAGCCCACTCCCTGGCCTCCCGAAACCCTGTGATGCTGAGTGGGCTCCCCAACTGCTCCTGTCCCCCACCCCCAGACTGCTACAGTGAGACAGAAGCAGAAGATCCTGATGATGAGGCTGGGTCCCGCTCGGGCTCGGTGAGTAGGAGACTGGTAGGGGGCAAATGGCAGACCATGGGGGTCGGAATGCCACCCTTCTCTCCTTCTACCCTGCCCACAGCCCAGCCAAGCCCGAGCTTGGAGTCCACTCCATGGAGACACATTACCTGCAGCCACCCCCATGCAGGGTGGCCCACGGGCTTCCTTTGGCCCACCAACAGGTGCTGTGCTGGGGCTGGGAGCTGGGATGGATGGGGGGGGGTGGGGGGGTGGGGGCTGGGATGGGCACATTCTCATCTGCTCCCCCCTCCCACAGACAACAGTGAAGGGGCACTGGAAGGAATGGTGTGGGGGCTGAGGCAGGGTGGCGTGTCCCTCCTGGGCCAGCCACAGCCTCTCACTCATGAACAATGGCGGAGCTCTTTTATGCGGCGCAACCGAGACCCCCAGCTCAATGAACGAGTGCACCGTGTGCGCGCGCTACAGAGCACACTCAAGGTCAGCTGGAGGGCACTGGGCGTGGTGAAGGACTGGATTCTGGGCTTTCGGCTCTGGTTCCTGGCCTTGAGCTCTGGGCTCAGCTGTGGGTTGGGCCAAGTTCTAGGTTCCCGGAGCCAGACTCTCAATTTAAGGATCCGTGCTAGACCGGGCCAGGTGCTGGGTTCTAAGCACCGGACTCCAGAGTTAGCTCTGGGCTTGGGCTCTGCCCTTCTCCCTGGGTGATCATGACCCCTTAGCCCCCACCCTCTTCACAGGCAAAGCTGCAGGAGCTGCAGGCCTTGGAGGAAGTGCTAGGCGACCCTGAGCTGACTGGAGAGAAGTTCCGGCGGTGGAAGGAGCGGAACCAGGAGCTCTACTCAGAGAGCCTGGGAGCCTGGGGCTTGGTGCAGGCTGAAGGCCACTCCCAAGTCCTGATCTCTGACTCCAGAGAACAGTCTTCCCACCCCCTGCCCTCTGAACCTGAGGAACAGTCCCATCTCTGCCCCCTGACCCCAGAGAGCAACCGCGGACCTCCTGACCTCTGACCCTGGCTAGTACCCTGGCTCCTGACCTGTGGCCTTGAGGACCACCTCAGCCTGCAGCCTCTGACATGCCCAGGACAGAGCATCCCCGGGTTCTATTCAAAGTTGAAGGTAGCGCTAGTCCATGTATCACCCCAAGGTGCCCCCCTTTGCCTCAGCGTCCACCATTTCTGTTCCTCTGTCCCTCAGAGTGGGCTAAGGTGAAGTGAGCTCTGTGCCATCCTCTCTTGCCAATTAAGGAGTGAGAAGCGGGGCTAAGGAATTCTCTCTCCCCCTCTGACCTACAGGGGCGTAAGACTGTGCACTTCTCCCTCCCCCAAGCCAGCCTGTGTAGGTGTTCATTTCACACAAGAGACACTTTCAACAGAATAAAATCAGTTTATCTAAAATGAATCCACATGTGCCTTTGACTTCCATATTAGAACCAGGAATCTGTCCCCAGAGGGGACAGGGCTGGAAAGATATCAGAAGGGCACGAATGCTCTTGGTAACTAGTCCGCCATGCGTTCACACTGGCCTGGGCCCTATTCCCGGAGCTCCATGCCTGCCAGGATGATGGGCTGCTGATCCGTGCTAGTGAGGGCTTCCACTCATGCCCATCTCTCCCCAGCCCTTTGGAGACCAGAGGGTGCTCTCCTGCCCCATCCCCGGGGGCTCAAAGAGAAACAGAAACCAGCCTTTTACTCTAGATAGAGAAACCCATCTTACATGGAAGGGCAGTGTGGGCGGGCCTGGAGCCTGGGGCGGTGGACGGTTTAGCCCACGGGGAGGAGCACAGGTTGAGGTTTGCTGGGAGGAGAGCCTCTGGGCCAAACACTGCTCTTCACTCCTCCAAGTCTTACCTCCAGCTCCTGGACCCAGAGCAGGGACATGCCCCCATATCTCTCCATCCAGGCCGCACAAGAGACCTGACCTGTTCCCATCAGCCTCTGACCGCTGACCGCAGCCCAGCCCCTTAGTGCCCCTGGCTTCCTCCCTGGGGACCAAGGGGAGTCAGTGGGAGGAGCTTCTCTTACAGTCAGAATTCCTTGGTGGAATGCAGACAGCTGGAGGTCACAGAGTCCTCTATGATCTCACCACGAGGGGGAGCAAGGCCACTTGGAATGAAGTTTCTTTGATACGTGAGAGGAGACGGAGCAGCTATGATGGATAACCGAAGGACCTGGTGGCAGCAGTGGACCGACATCAATATCAAACCTTTGAACGTCATGGTAGGTGGCCCCTGCCTCGGCCCACCCAAGCTGGGCATACCAGCGTAGGGTGGGGCACAGGACACCGCACTGGGTCCCCAGGGGCAGTGGCCGCACTGATGGGCCCTCTCCTCACCCTCACAGAGGGCCACTCATGAGCCCTACGCCCGGCCGGAGGAACAAGTACTGATCAACCGCAGAGACATCACTAGCACGAGGGTAAGGAGGAGGCCTGGGCTGCAGCCGGCAGCGACCCCCACCCCACAGTCACCCTCCTGCAGCTGTGCCCAGGGGGCAACAGGCCATCAGAATAACTCTGCCCCTTCTATTTTCTAAACAACCCCCCTGAGGACCCTCCCCAGCAGTGATCCCCGTGTTGGCCCCCTCATGGCATGTTAGTAACCTCCAGGCAGTGCTCCCTACGGGAACCCTTATATAATGACAGTCACCAGCAGAGACCCCAGAAGTCTCCCTTCCAGTGATCCCCACAAAGATCCCCCAACAGTCACCCGCTTTTAGTGGCCGTATAGGTAGTGACCCCTACACTGATGCCCCCATTTCATGACCCCTCTCAGGCAACTTCTCCCCTTAGAATGGCCCCCCCCCCCGGGACCCCATTCACTGAGAACAAACGTCCAGGCAGAGGCCTCCCGCCGTGACACCTGCCTGAAGGAAGGTCCCCTGCCCTCTCCCAGGATACCTGGGACATGCAGGAGTTCATCACTCACATGTACATCAAGCAGCTGCTTCGTCACCCAGCCTTCCAGCTGCTGCTGGCCTTGCTGCTGGTGGTCAACGCCATCACCATTGCTCTGCGCACCAACTCCTTCCTTGGCCAGGTGGGACTCCAGCCTGACCTCTGCCCCCACTGATCTAATGGGGCAAGGGCTGGGTGAGGCACTTTTCTCTCGGGGCCCCAGACTCCTCATCTGCTCATGGTGATTGGATTGAATGTTCTTCAAGGGCCTGTCAGCTCTGACGTTCCAGGGAACTAGAGATTAAGGAAGACCTCGTGGTGGAGGGGGCCCAGATTTGAGGAAGGCATTGGATTTGTAGAGAGGAAGGGCAGGAGAAAAATGGTGTGAGGAGAGGCAGACAAATGGGTGCCTGGTTGGGAAGGGTATCCCATTATATGTGTGTGTGTGTGTGTGTGTGTGTGTGTGTGTATACACACACACACATATATGTACATACACACACATATTTAAGTTTATTTATTTTTGAGAGAGAGAGAGAGAGAAAACACAAGTGAGGGAGAGGCATAGAGGGCAAGGGAGAGAGAGAGAATCCCAAGCAGGCTCTGCACTGACAGCCCAATGTGGGACTCGAATCCATGAACCGTGAGATCATGACCTGAGCCCAAGTTGGAGGCTTAACCTACTGAGCCACCCAGGCACACCAAGGGTATCCCATTTTAATAAATAGTCACAAAGTGAGGATCACTCTGTGCTGGGGTTCCGGGCATGATCATAGCAGACCCAATCCTGTCTCAGACTCGTGCACGTCATTACAAATGCCTGAGTGTCAGAGTACATGGGAGCTCAGAGTAAGCATCCCGGTAGGGCCGGGGAAGCCTTCCTGAAGAAAAGGATGCTTCTGCTGAGAACGAAGAGTGAGTAGGAGTTGGCCAGGCAAAGAGCGGTGGGAAAGAGTGTTTAGGGTGGGCAAAACAGCTTGTGAGCGAGTTCTGTGTGTCGGTCTGGAAGTCCAGTATGACTTTGGTCTTATCAATGTTTTAATTTCTTTACAAGGCGTATACTACATACGTGAATTATGCTATTTGAAGTCAGTGTTTTAAAAATGTCCAATGTGGTGGCTGATGATTTCAGAGAGATGGTCAGCAGCTAGATGGTGCGGGGTTTTTAAGTTATCTTAAGGAGGATGGCCTCTATCCTATGTCGTTGGAAAGTCAGGGAAGGGTTTAAAGCGCGAAAGTGACATAACCAGACGTGTGTTTCAGAAAACTTACACTGGCTGCTACAGTGTGGACCACGGAAGGGAGGGTGCCAAGAATGGGAAAAGATGGTCTGGCAAGACCGTGTTGTGGCGTTTAGTGAAAGATGGTGGGTCTTGGACCAGGGCCATGGCCGTTGGTAAAAGAGGCCACATGCATTTGAAACTCTCTAGGAGTTGAATCCATGGGCCTCCCGACTGCTTTTCCTTATAGCAAACACTTCATAAGCACTTCCTATGTGCCACCTTTTTTAACGTACATCACCATCTCACACGTGTAGGGAAGGGGAGAGCAAGAAGTTACACTACTGGCTTGAGTAACTGTGTGGGGTCGGTGCTGTTTGTTGGGACGTGGGGACATAGGACAATGAGTGGGTTTGGGGAGAATGCCGAGGTCACTTTGAATTGAGTAGCATTTGAGGCGCCCATGCAATATCCACATAGAGATGTCTAGCGAGAGGTTAGAGCTCAACTCTGAGATCCTGCCGAGAGCTCGGGGGTGGAGATTCCAACGTGAGGGCTGCCAGCGTCTGGGTGGATGGTTGCCAGAAGCTAAAGGAGTAGACGAGGTCACCTGGGAAGAGCATATCCAGTGAGAAGGGAAGAACGCCAGGACGGAGCTCTGAGGAGAGTCTCCAACTGAAGGACAGAGAATGGAGGAGGTGCATGAAAGGAGACTGAGGAGGAGTGACCAGTAGAGTGGGGAGGACCCAGGAGAGTGTGCTGTCTGGTCTGGGGCCAGAAATGGCAAGAGAGGAGGCCAGAGAAGGATCATGGAGCATCCCTTGGATTTAGTTCCTGTGGCCTTGACAGGAGCTGCCTCCCATGTGGTGGAGGCAGACACCCAACAGCCAAGATTGCAGCACGAGTAGAACTACAAGGCAGCTTCAACCCCTCAACGGATCATGAAATCAGTTTAGACTGCAGATACCAGCATTCTGATACAGAATGAAGTAGAATGAAAAAGAATGAAATAGAAATTGTACGTGTGTGCACACGCGAGAGAGTGGGGGAGGGGGAAAGAGGGAGGATGTAAAATACAAAATTCACCTCTTACTATAGGTCCCAGTCAAAAAATGCTAGCTAAAAGCTCTGGTGTAGGATATGTGTCCATGAAGGTCATGGCCTGTGAATACCAGACTGGTTTTGAACCTTGTCCCTATGCCATTGGGAGCCATAGCAGGCTTGTGGGTGGAGGAAGCAACTCTGATTTAGCCATGGATGCTCATGACTTGGAGAAGGCAGATGGAGTATTTAGGAAGCTCTTGCAGCAAATAGTGCAGAGAGTTTATTGCCCCCGGGAGTCAGCGGGGTGGAGCTGAGGGGACAGAAAGCTCTTCCTTGTTATAGACGGACATCCCTGGCCCATGACACCCTTAGGGAATTTGGAACAGGCAGGGAGCCCAAAACCTTAATCTCCCATCTGGGTTTAAGAAACTCTGCCCAGCCTCTCATTGGCCAGTGAATATGGGTGATGGCAAGGTTGTGGGTACCAGGAGGCCTCTGCGTGTGGTAGTGAACCTTGAGGCACTGAGTCTGTTGGCCATGGAAGTGGAGAAAGAGAGGAGTCCAAGGGACTTTGGTAACTGCCAGGGTGGAGTTGGAGGCTGGGAGCTGTTAACAGGGTCACAAACTATAGTAGGGTTACAGCTTCATGGGAGATTGGGGGAAAGTGAGTTGGATTTTTTTTTTTTAATGTTTATTTATTTATGTTGAGAGAGACTGAGAGAGAGCTGGAGTGGGGCAGGGAGAGTGGGAGAGAGAGATTCCCAAGCAGGCTCCATGCTGTCAGTGCCAAGCCCAATGTGGGGTTCAGTCCCACGAACTGGGACGTCATGACCCAAGCCGAAATCAAGAGTTGGATGCTTAACCGACTGAGCCATCCAGGCGCCCCAGCGAGTTGGATTTTAAACAGAATTCAAGGTCATGGTCATCCATCCATGAGTTCATCCACCCAGGGGACTGGACCCGTGAGTAGGCCGGCGGGGGCGGGGGGGGGGGGGGAGGGGGAGCATGTGCAGGAAGTCGGTCAGGCCTTGTCTGGGAGATTTGGGAGACAAAGCAGCAGGAGTGGCTGGGACAACCAGAGAAGGAAGGATGAGGCTTGGTGGCCTCTGCCTCAGCGGCCAGGGCCTTTCCTTCCAATCCTGGAGCCTGTTCTGCCTCTCAGCCACCTCCCTTTTTCAAGTATCCCTGCTCCAGAGGTTAGGAGCAAAGGTTTATAGTGAGACAACAGTCTTTTTTTTTTTTTCTTAATTTTTTTTTAATGTTTACTTATGTTTGAGAGAGTGAGACAGAGTGTGAGTGGGGGAGGGCCAGAGAGAGGGAGATACAGAATCGGAAGCAGGCTCCAGGCTCTGAGCTGTCCGCACAGAGCCTGACGCGGGGCTCGAACTCACGGACCACGAGATCATGACCTGAGCTGAAGTCGGACGCCCAGCCGACTGAGCCACCCCGGTGCCCCTATAGTCAGACAACAGTCTTTGTTGCTAACTCTGTGGCCTCAGGCACCTCTCTGATTCCTCATCTGTGAGACAGGAATAAAGCCCACTTTGGAGGATGATGGTGATGCTGACATGAATGACACATGTGGGGCCTTAGCACGGTGCCTGGCATGTACATGGACATGTGGACTAAAGGCAGCTGCAAAGTTGCTGAGGATGAAGAGCAGCAGGATTACGGGCCTGCCCTTCCCCCCACAGATGCCCCCCTGCCCAGCCTTGCCCGGGCTCTGTTCCACTGACCTCTCTGCCCCTCTCTTTTTCTCTGTCTTTCATATAGAAACACTATGAGTTGTTCTCTACCATAGATGACATTGTGCTGACCATCCTTATCTGTGAGGTCCTCCTCGGCTGGTTAAATGGCTTCTGGATTTTCTGGAAGGTGAGATCCTGGGTCCTTTCGGCCATCACCCCAACTCCTTAGGGACTGCACCCCACTCCTGGGCTTCTGGTCCTACGAGCCGAGGGTCTGTGTGTGTGTGTGTGTGTGTGTGTGTGTTGTGTGGAGAGAGAGACCAACCACTTCTGAGATGTCTGTGATGCAGCAGAAAGTAATTTGTACTGGGGCACCTGAGTGGCTCAGTCAGTTAAGTGTCTGACTCTTGATTTTGGCTCAGGTCATGATCTCATGGTTCGTGAGTTTGAGCCCCAGGTCGAACCCCTCATTGGGCTTTAAGCTGACCACATGGAGCCTGCTTGGGATTCTCTCTCTACCCCTCTCTCTTTGCCCCTCCTCTGTGAGCACTTGTGCAAACCCCTATGGTCAAGTCATTTCTGAAGTCCAGGGATTTATTTTGCCTTTGGCCATGTTTGAGTAGAGGCTTTAAGAAAACCTATTAGGGGCGCCTGGCTGGCTCACTCAGTGGAGCATGCAACCCTTGATCTCAGGGTTGTGAGTTCAAGCCCATGTTGGGTATAGAGACTACTTAAAATAAAATCTTTTTTTTCAAGCATATAAAAGTTTTTTTTAATGTTTATTTCTGAGAGAGACAGAAACAGAGCATGAGCAGGGGAGGGGCAGAGAGAGAGGGCGACACAAAATCCAAAGCAGGCTCCTGCGATCAGCACAGAGCCCAACATGGGGCTCGAGTCATGAACCACGAGATCATGACCTGAGCCAAAGTCGGCTGCTTAACCAACTGAGCCACCCAGACACCCCTAAAATAAAATATTAAAAAAAAACAACAACAACAAGACTATCAAGTCTTTATACCTTTCAAAAAAAGGAAGTATCATTTAAATACAGTTACCAGGGGGCGCCTGGGTGACTGTCATTTGAGCGGCCGACTTCGGCTCAGGTCATGATCTCACGGTTTGTGGGTTTGAGCCCCGTTTCGGGCTCTGTGCTGCCAGCTCAGAGCCTGGAGCCTGCTTCGGATTCTGTGTCTCCCTCTCTCTCTGCACCTCCCCCGCTCACAGTCTGTCTCTCTCTCTTTCTCTCTCTCTCAAAATAAATAAACATTAAAAAAAAATTTTTTTAATACCAGTACCAGGACAACCAGTTAGAATTCTAAGCTTTCCAGGGGTCAGAGGTTCACAGAACACGGTGTAGTTGAACCCAGAACAACATTGCTGAAGTCTGGGCGTCTTAAATACTGCTTTGTGCAAATAACATTTGCAAGGATGTTCATTAACAGAACATCGAAGGGATGGTGCACACCCTTAGTGTTTCCTCACTCGAGGGGAGGGGAGTAGGTACCGTGCTTTGTGTGAACATTTCAATGGTCCACTTTATCAGAATTAGCCCTGGAGGCAGGCAGACATCTGTTCCATAAGAGAAAACATTTCCTCCTTTGTATCTTCTTGAGATTTTTTTTTTTTTTCAGCAGCAGTAGGGGGTCTGCACTTTCTTAGCAATGCTTCTTTAATTTTTTTAATTTTTATTTAAGTAAGCTCCATGCCCAGTGTGGTGCTTGAACTCAACAAAGGACCCTGAGATTGCAAGTCACACCCTCTATGGGCTGAGCAACCAGGCACCCCAGGGGGCCTGCACTTTCAAGGTTAACCCCCAGGCTTTCATTAGGACAAGGGAATTGAAGCAAGCCTGAGAATCTTGTGCTCCTCCCAGCCACTCTGCTTGTCCCTTAAACCCAGGGTTCTCAACCTCAGCACTATAGACCTTTTGGCCTGGATGATCCTTTGTTGTGGGGGCTGTCCTGTGCACTGGAGGGTGTTCTGAAGCATTCCTGGCCTCTCCCCACTAGATGCCGCTTAGCACCTTCCTAGTTGTGACAACCAAGAATGTCCCCAGACATTGCCAAATGTCCCTTGGAGGGCAAAATCATCCCTGGCTGAGAACTCATGTCCTAAACCCTAACCTTCATCAGGGACCAGGGTGAAAACCAGGGTTTGTTAGAGATTGTTTCTGCCTCCTTCTCCCTCACCCCCCTGGCTGTTGTGGAGGGGGGAGGCTGGGGGAGGGAAAGAGGAAATGCAGGAAAGTGGAAAGCCTGTAAATTAATATCTCAAAATATGACCCCACCATGTAGGAATCCCCAAAATTTTGTCCCCAGCTCTTCCTTTTCTTCTACTCTTGTGGATTCCTTTTTCCTCCTTACCCCCACAGCCTATTAATCAGTTTCACTGCCTAACTATTTCTCAAATGTCTTGCCGCCTCTGCATCTTTGCTACCCGTCTCTAGCTCTTGCCTGGTCTTCTCCCACTAGGATGTTGCTTTAGCCTCCAAGATACCCCTCCCCCCCGCCCCCCACCCCCACCCCCGAATCAAAGTAATCTCCCCAAGGCACAGGCCAAAGTATCCTTAAAATCCTGCCCTGTCTCCCTGTTGTTTATAGGATCAGGTCGAAAGGCTTTATAGTGCTTAAGGCCTTCCACGATGCGGCCCTTGCTTATTTCTGCAGCCTCATCTTTCCCTGCCTTGCCCTTGAAGTTCCGGCTACCAGACTGCTTGCAGCTGCACTCCCCAGCGCATACCGGCACGCACCCGCACACACACCCTCACGCATCCGCGCACACCGCTGCTTCTCACCTCCATGCCTTTGTCCAAGCTGACCTCTCGTCTATGAAAGCTCCCTGACACTTTATTCATTTGCTCTACTCCTGCTTACAGCTTCAGACTCGTTCAGAGATCTTCTCTTCCAGGAAGTCCTCCCGCCTCTCCCAGGCCAGGTTAGGTGTTACTGTGTCTCCCTGACAATCTCTCTCACATGGAGTTTCAATTTACTGTCAAGCTGTCTTCCTGGAAATTGTGTGCCCTGCAGGGCAGAAATCCTCTTGTATCCTCAGGATCCGGTGCAGGATCTGGCATATAGTAGGAGCTTAATACTGGCTGGTTAGAGCTCCGGATCTGTGGCCAGGCTGACTTGCGTCTCCTGATGTACGTGTAGGCACAGGCACGCCGAATGTGGGATTCCAGGAGGGCTTGTGTTCACTGTTCTACCTGATACGTTTAAGAACTTTTTTTTTTTTTCCATTAGAAAAAGTTTTCTTGGGGCGCCTGGGTGGCGCAGTCGGTTAAGCGTCCGACTTCAGCCAGGTCACGATCTCGCGGTCCGTGAGTTCGAGCCCCGCGTCAGGCTCTAGGCTGATGGCTCAGAGCCTGGAGCCTGTTTCCGATTCTGTGTCTCCCTCTCTCTCTGCCCCTCCCCCGTTCATGCTCTGTCTCTCTCTGTCCCAAAAATAAATAAACGTTGAAAAAAAAAAAGAAAAAGTTTTCTTGGGGCGCCTGGGTGGCTCAGTCGGTTGGGCGGCCGACTTCGGCTCAGGTCATGATCTCGCAGTCCGTGAGTTCGAGCCCCGCGTCGGGCTCTGTGCTGACAGCTCAGAGCCTGGAGCCTGTTTCAGATTCTGTGTCTCCCTCTCTCTGACCCTCCCCTGTTCATGATCTGTCTCTCCCTGTCTCAAAAATAAATAAAACGTTAAAAAAAAAAAGTTTTCTTTTTGAATATTTAATGCAGATATAGATTGGTCGAAAACTATATTGAAAGGTATACAGAGAATTCTTCCTTCCACTCCCTCCCTTCATCTCTTCCCCTCCACCCCAGGTAATCTTTTTAGATTTATAGCTTATCAGTGTGTATTTTGCGATCATAAGCTAATATGTGTATACTTTAGTTTTCTTTTGCCTTTGTCCTCCATCCCTCCTCTCCCTCCCTTCCTTTGTTTGCCTTTGCCTCCCTCCTCCCTCCCCTCGCACTTTGCTTTTGTCACTTAATGGATCCTGGCAACCTTTCTGTATCAGTACATGGAGATATTTCCCATTTGTCTTTTTTGCTACACAGCGCTCCATTGAATAAATGCTCCGTGGTTTATTCAATCGGTGTCTCATTGCTGGACACTTTAGTTGTTTTCAACCTTACACAGGTGTCGTTTTGTACTTGAACCAGAGTTTCCGTGGGTCAGATTTTAGTAGTGGGATCACTGGCTGAAACATAAATGTATCCACTGTTTGTTAGATAAATTCCCCCTTCCGTGGCTGTGCTTGAACTTTTCATACATGAGGTTCCTTCCTCAGTCCCCACCCCTATGTAACTTTGTGCCTTACTGGACAGAGGGCTTGTAAAAACTTCCTGTCTCTCTCTCTCTCTCTCTCTCTCTCTCTCTCTCGTACAGTGAGGGCTAGTGTACTTCTGAACTGGCTACCGAAGTAGTGTTCTTTAATGTTTTTATTAGTATTTACTTTTATTGTATTATTAATTATAGTGTGAGCCACACAAAGCCTGGAGCATCCGAGCGCTCTTCTGTCACCTAACTGTAGGGCAAGGCCATTTTCAGCAGTGCGCTAGCCCAGGTGGCTGCTCAGCTTAGGAACTAGCTGTGTATACGTGAGAGTCTCCACTGTGTGTCTCTGAGACTGCACTTGGCTGTGGACACACGTACGAGACAGGGAGTGCATGTGTGTTTTGTGGCACGTTTGGGGAATGCAGATAAGTAACAGCAGTGGATGGCAGATGACTGGCCCTGCTTTGAGAGGAACATTGAGCCTCCCAACCTTGGGGCAGTGGGAGGGCAGACCCAGGATGTCCCCACAGGCTGGGCCTGATAGACCCCACTGGGGCTGGCCCCCCCAACCCCCCCAGGACGGCTGGAACATCCTCAACTTCCTTATCATCTTTATCTTGCTCCTGGGGTTCTTCATTAATGAACTCAGTGCCATCTCTATCACCTATACCCTCAGGTGAGCTGGGAACTCGGGAGAAGAAGGGGAACTGTCTGGACCCCGGGAAGGAGATGAGGTGGGGATCAGCTCTGCCTGTCTGGGCAGGTCAGGGGGCGGGGGGAGGAGGGGCCTGGGAGGGGCCAGGGGGCACCCCTGAGAGGCTGTGCCACAGGGCGCTTCGTCTGGTGCACGTGTGCATGGCGGTGGAGCCTCTGGCCCGGATCATCCGTGTCATCCTGCAGTCGGTGCCTGACATGGCCAATATCATGACCCTCATCCTCTTCTTCATGCTGGTCAGTGCCCTCCCTTGCCCTCAATCCTCCCCTTCCCTGAGCAGGGCCCCTGGGTCATTGGGGACACAGGGGTGTCTGGAAGAAGAGGAGAGGCCTATGGGCCTGAATCCCTGTCATTCCCTTGGCGGTGTTCATTTGCATGGCATGTGCATGTCCTGTCCCCAAGGTCCCTGGGTGAAGTCCAGGCATCTTCTCTGGTTTCTCTGGCAGGTGTTCTCCGTGTTCGGGGTCACTCTCTTTGGTGCGTTTGTGCCCATGCATTTCCAGAACATGCAGGTTGCCCTGTACACCCTTTTCATCTGCATCACCCAAGATGGCTGGGTGGACATCTACAGGGACTTTCAGTGAGTGTCTGTGGGGCTTCCGGGCCCCCAGCCCAGTGGGGCGAGGCAGTGGGAGTGGGTGGTCCAGAGCTTGGGATGAGGGTGTGCCCAGCAGGAGGGGGGTGCCTGGAACTTCAAACTGGGGAAAGGGAGACCCCTGAGACTGGGGCCTCTGGGTTTGTGGCCTGCTTGAAGCCTTGTTCCCCTTGAAATTCCACCTGTTCCAAGTCCTACTGCAGGCCTGTTCATCATTTCTCCTGTCACGCTAAACAACTGGGTAGGTCTTGAGCAAGAGAGCAGCTCTGTGGTTTCAGGACAGCCTCCCAGCCCACACCTGAGCCCACCAAGCTGCCTGGATTCCTGGGAACTCAGAGCCTCATTTCATTCTTTCTTACACCTGCTGCCCAAGGCCATTTGGGGCCATAGATGGCCACCAGGTTCTATTCTTTTCCATTACCCTATTTGTTTCCAGTGCACTCTAGGAAGTGGGTCCTCCTGACTGATTTCTTTTTATCTCTTGTGAGACTAGAAGCACAGCTGGCAAAGGGTTTCTGTGGGCACCACCCATTATGATGTAGGTAGTGGGAAAATCATAGAGTGTACAATAAAGGTATACTGGAGGCTGGGCTTTTGAGTCTTTGCTCCATCACACTAGCCATGCAACCTTGGACAAATTCCTTCATCTCTCTTCTGAGCCTCAGCTTCCTCACCTGCTGACTGGGGATTATTGTAATTAACTGTGTCTGAATTGCTGTAAGGATCAACAGAGAAAATCTATTTAAATCTCTTAGCATAGAGCCTGGCACAGAGTATCTCTATATGCGTGCACGTGTGTGTGTGTGTGTGTGTGTGTGTGTGTGTGTGTATGGAAAGAGAGAAAGAAAGACCTATTCTTTAGGAAAATATTTTATAGGAGATTCATAACAAGGTATTAATAGTAGATGGGTTTTTTTTCCTACATATCTTCCTTCTAATTCTCCTATTATGAGCTTGAGTTATTTTTTAAAATAAGAAAATCGTGAATAAAGAGTGTAGCCAATAGATTAAACTTGATAATGCCGATGGACACATCCCCACCTTAGAGGGCTGGCTTGAGGCCCTGTGTGCTCAACAAAGAGCAGCTGCTATGACAGTCAGGAACAGGCATTCGATCAGCACAACAGCAGTGAGATAGCAGAAGACCCAGTGGGCCTTGAGGCAGTGTCCCCGTTTCCTAGATGGGGAAATCGAGGCTCAAAGGGCCAGGGAGGTGATGGGGCCCCTGTCTGCCATCTCCAGGATGGAGACAAGAGAGTACGCAATGGAGATTGGGGGTGCTGTCTACTTTGCCATCTTCATCACCATCGGTGCCTTCATTGGCATCAACCTGTTGGTCGTTGTGGTGACCACCAATCTGGAGCAAATGATGAAGGCAGGCGAGCATGGACAACTGCATCAGACAACCTTCCGTGAGGTGAGTGGGATGGGAGGGCAGAAGGGAGGAGGGGGCAGAATGTACTGACTTGACTGTGTATATGTGCACATATGTGTGTGTATGTGTGTATGTGAGCACACATGCACATGCTTCCACACTCGAGGGCCTGGGGAAAGTCAAGCCTGAGACCTGGGAGCAGCATCCCCTACCTTGAGTGACATCTGAGGGGTATGGATTTCCTAGATTTTTAAAGTTTTTTTTATTTTGAGAGAGAGAGCATGCACGTGCACAAGGGGGTAGGGGCAGAGAGAGAGAGAGAGAGAGAGAGCTAGAGAGAGAGGATCCCAAGCAGGCTCCACACTGCCAGCATAGAGCTCAATGTGGGACCTGAACCCCTGAACCATGAGATCATGACCAGAGCTGACACTTAACTGACTGAGCCACTCAGGCGCCCCCTAGATGCCTTATTTCTATGGCAACTCAAAACTGAGTGGCTGGGTGACCTTTGGGCAGATAACCAATTTAAGCCTCAATTTCTTCTGCAAAATGGGAATAATAATAGTTATTTTCTCATAGGACTATCATGAGAATTATGGAGATAAATGAACAGTAGTTGGCACACACATACAACTCATTAAATGTTAGCTGCAGTGCTACTCATTCAGGGGTAGAACTTCCAAAAGGTCGGTGGGGGTGGAGGGTGGAGTACTTCCAAAATGTTGACGGCTGTGGGCTATGACTTCAGAGTAGACAGGGCTACTGGGAAAGAGCTTATGCATCTGAAGCCTCCCACCAACAGCGTAGGGAGGCTAAGATCTGTTGGAGCTCAATGAGGGGCATTAGAACCCTGGTATCCTAGGAGACTCATCCTCCCCGAAGCCAAGCAGGAAGGCACTGGGGGAGGGGTGCCGGCTGAGCGCTGTCCCTTCCCCGTTTCCCTCTTCCCAGACAGGCAAGGAGGAGGAGGATGGAAGTAACTACCTGCCACTGGTGCACTGTGCGGTCGCCCGTTTGGAGATGTCTGGCCTCCCCCAGGAGCCACTTACGGGGGGCAACCTGTCTAACCTCTCGGAAAACACCTGTGACAACTTTTGCCTGGTGCTCGAGGCAATACAGGAGAACTTGATGCACTACAAGGAGATCCGAGATGAGCTTAACACGTAGGCCGGGCATTGGGGGTACCCCGAGTCCCATAAGTCTGGGCTGAGTGCAGACCTCGGGGCCATCACCATTCTATAACACGGACCCTGGGGCCCTACTTGACCGGGGTCTGTGGGTGCAGGAGCTAGAATCCCCAGACCTCCCTGTTCTTCCATCCCAAGTGAGCACACAGCTTTGGCTGGATCTCCATAGGAGTGAGGGGGGAGGGCAAAGCGGGGTGGATGCCAGGGAAGAGATGTGGGGTCTGCCCCCCTTTTTCTCCTTCCCCTCCAAACTCCCTCAGCCCTCGGAAAGTACTCACCCCTCCGCCCCCAGGATAGTAGAGGAGGTGCGCTCCATCCGCTTCAACCAGGAGCAGGAGGAGGAGCTGATGCACAAGCATGTGTCCCTGAGCCTGTCGGTGGCGAGTGGGTCCTCCTTGGACATCCACGACATGACTTGCCAGCAAGACTTGATCACTGCGCTCATCAACAGGGATAAGGTGCATGCAGCTTCCCTCTCCTACCCAATAAGTGCTCGTCCAGCCACCCCACCCAGCTCAGCGTCTGCCCCATTAGTCAAACTTTCTGTCGATTTCAAGACTGGTCTACCTTCTAGACTTCTGTGCACGGACTGCGCTCCCTCAGCCACAGCTGATCGGTTAGGTTCCACCCTTTCCTCCTCAGAGAGCCTCTGCCGGCTCCCTTCAGGCTCCTCCCATGGAGCCACTTATGTTTCTAATGCCTTCAAACCTACCCCTTCCTAGGGTGGCTTGAGCCAGCTCAGTTTCTGCTTAGTGGCAGATACCTAGGCCCACTGGGGGCAGAGGGCCCCTGGGTTCTCTCCAGGGTGCATAAGAATGGCCTCCTCTTGGGGCACCTGGGTGGCTCAGTCAATTGAGGGTCTGACTCTGGATTTGGGCTCAGGTCATGATCCCAGGGCTATGGGATTGAGCCCTGTGTTGTGCTCTGGGATAAGCATGGAGCCTGCTTAAGATTCTCTCTCTCCCTCTGCCCCACTACCCCTGCTTGTGCTCCCTTTCTCTCTCTCTTAAAAAAAAAAAAAAAAAAAAAAAAAAAAATATATATATATATATATATATATATATATATATATATATATATATATTTACACACACACACACACACACAGCCTCCTCCTGAGGGAGGAAGCTTTTAGGGAGAAAAAGGCACACACCCACATAACTTAATTTCCTTTCTCCACTTCCCAAACTACCTGACTGGGCTAGAATGGCCTGGAGCCTTGTGAATGTCCACAGCCTGGGCTTCCAAGCTCAGAGTGGATACTAAGGCAGCTAGAGTCAGACATATGAAGGACTTCCCTGGGAGGCCTGGCAGGGTAGCTGCCAGGAGGGGAGGGGAGCAAGGCAGTGTTTGCCATGTGAAGGTGAGGGATCGACAAGAAAACCCCTTGGTTTGCAGGTTCAGGAATCCAACACAAACCTGCTCCTTAACAAACACAAGGCCAGCCGCTGAGAGGCAGGACGGGAGCCAAGGGACCTGCGCACACACACCCAGCTGCTGCATCTTCCTGCACCTCTAGTGTGACTTGGCACAGCCTGGTCTGAGCCCATCCTCTCCCTTACACCTCGGCAGATGCCTGGGGCTGAGAAGGGGGTGGCATATCCAGGGCTTGTACCTGTGAGCCCCAGGTTCAGAGGAATTCAGATGGACAAGGATGCTGGATGAGAGAGGGAGCCCCACAGCAAGGATGAGCAGCTAGCGGGGGTGCTGGCTAAGGCAGCCAGGGTTTGTCCTAAGGATGGGCATCCCTGGTCCTCTGCATTAGGCCAGAGCTAGATGGGGCCTAAGTGGGCTTAAGCACCAAGAGGAGAAAGGTGAGGCCAGTGGGGCCAGGCATCTGTGTATTGACAATAAAATTTTGCGTTGGGATCAATATGTCTGAATCGTGGCTCTACAAACCCCTTGGGGCAATTCTTGCCAAAAGCCTGTTTGTCTGGTGGGAGAGTTACTGACAGCCCTCTAGAGCTTCTAATCTAATGGGAGAGAGAATCTGCACCCTGAAAATTTGTGACTTAATGGTAGGGATATAATCTCTGCCCTTAGTGTTCTAATTTTTTTTTTGATTGGGGGGGGTGGCAGTGGGTGGGAATTTCGTCCTCATGGTTAGGAGCCTGGTCTGATGGAGACAGCCCTACCCTCCCTCTCTGAAGGTAGAGAAGACTGGTCCTTATTCTGGGGAGCCCTAGTCTGTTGAGGTCACCATTGATCAAGTCGTGCAAATACAAGCAGTTTTATGCTGGGGCAATGGAGAGTGACTGGCAAAGCATGGGTCCTGGTAGGCTTTTCAGAGGAGAGGGGCACTGGAACTTGCTGGAAGATAGCAGGAGGAGTCTGTGGGTCCAGTGAATGAGGTCTAGTGGGGAACCTAGGACCTGTGAGGTCTTGGGACCTTCACACTAAAGACCATTGACAGCCACAGCAAATTCCTGAGCTGGGTAATGCAGAGAGTCTGAGAGAGCTGTGGAAGTCATGGGCAATAGGAAGAACTGCCTTGGAGGACTGGATTCTCATCCTTGGGTAAGTCACTGGGCCTTATTTTTCCCACCTGTGCAGTGGGGCGAGGGTGAGATTGCTCTTCAGCTCTAAAATCAAATGGCCAACTTTTAGCTCAAGAGTTGGGAGACCAGTAAGATCATCCACGTCCCTGAGACTCAGATTCCCTTGGGTTGGGTTGGGGAGAAGCCTGGAAGGCCAAGAATTCTGCCCAGCTGTTCAACAAAGGCTAACAGTTAGGGGCCTTAGGGATATTCACCAGTTGGAATGGGAGTCCCCAGAGGCCCACTGATCGCAACTAATGAGAAAATCCACCCTCCATCCCCCTCTGGTCTGCATTGGTTCCAGCCCCATAAAGCACCCCCTGGGGCCAGCTGGGAAGGAGTCTGGACAGCTGAGGGTGGGGTGGTAACTCAGCAGGCAGATGAGAGATGGCACCAGTGCCAGCAGTGCCTCACTGTCTTGGAGCTGCTGTCTGTTCCCCTGTTCAAGCTGAGACTCCTTATCCGTGCTTTCCAGGACCATCAACATGGGCAGAGCCATGGGCATCCAGTGGCTTTTACTGCTAACTGCTATTTACTGGGGATGGAGCCTTCAGTCTTCCTGGTGAGTACCCCCATATACCCTTTCTATCTATCCTCTTCTGGGGGGCTCTCATAGCCCCTCTTCTGGCTGGCCAGAGAAGGGAAGAAGGTGACAAGAGAAGAAGAGACAGAAGGTAGTGTACCCAGGAAAATCTTGCAATGTGAACACAGCCATCACTAGCCCCAATCCTAAATTGTCTGAAAGGCTTGAGGCACTGATGAGTTTGGAGGCAGGAGCATGACAGTATAACCTTCAAGGGACTTCTGGCTTTGCCCCTCTATCCTCTTCCAGGATGTTGTCTTTGTCTACTCCATCTTGTCTATCATCCCAGTTGTGTCTCCCTTGCTGTCTATCCTTCCCATCTGGGCCTGGCCAAGAGCTTGGGGTTCCAGCAAACTAGTTCCCTCCAAGATGGCCCAGAACTGGGGACCCAATATCTTGGACCCCTGCTGCCATCCCCTGCCCTCCTCCAACAAGAACAACCGCCACCTCCAATGCCTCACCGAGGCTGAAGAAGGAGTAACCATGAGGTTACTGAGACTCATGGACGTGAAGTGATTTGTCCCCTATCACAGAGCTGGGATTCTATGCCAGGTCTGACTTCAGAGGCCAGTCTACACTCCACTGCTTCTCAAAAAAAATGCTGTGGCCAGGAAACCTCGGTATCATGAAATTGTCAGCTCTTACTAAGTATCACACTTCCAAACAAGATCCCAACAGGGTTTGTGTAGAACTTGATAAGGAGATTCTAAAATATATGGAAGAGCCAAAGGCAAACAAAAGCCAAGATAATTTTGAAGAGCAAGATGGGAGACTCACTCTACCAGATCCTGAGATTTACATGAAAGTAACATGGTGCCGGTACAGTGATAGACAAGCAGACCAATGGGATGAAAGAGCACGGAAGTTGGTCTGGATACATAATGACAGCGTGACAAATCACCGGGGAAAGGATGGACTTTTCCATAAGGCAGCAGGAACAACTGGTTAACCGGATGCGGGAAAAACAAAATCAGATCCGATGGAAACATCTCTCCCTGCAAATAAAACCTTGAGACGCCTGTGGCAAGACATCTCTTCATTACAGCCAGGATTTATGTTGCAAACCCACAGATCACTAGAGTTTAAAGGACTTCTCTGTTCCTCACCGTTTTGAGGGGACATGGAAGTACCAAGAGGTTTGGGTCTTCCTCAAGATGACACAGCAAGCCAGTAACAGAGCCAGGTCTAGAGCCTTGGTCTACTCTTTCATGCATTCTGGCCAGCTCTCCTGCCCTACTGTGACCCCTCAGCTCTGCACAGAGCTAGAATAAAGTGGAGTGTGGAAGGAGCAGGTGCTGTGTGAGGGCAGAATTGAACACAAGGGTCAGTGCCTCTTCAGATCTAGATTGTGGGAAGGACGAGCCTGCTACCTGTGCTGAGTCAACTTCTAGTTTTCTGAATTAGTCCTTTGGCTACTGTGCCAAGGATGCAATGACAGAGCATCAGGTCAAGGACCTATTTCTGCCCTTCGCGCAGGGGAAAGAGGAAGATTTCCAAGGGATCCAGCTCAGGATAGCTGATTTGGGCCTTTCTCTCTAGAGAGAGTGGTTTGGCTCAACCATGAGAAGGAAGCTGTGTTTTTGCAAGTTGGTACAGTGTGTTAGGGGAGACACCAGGCTCCCGAATCTGATGGACCTTGTTTCAAATGCAGCGTCACCACTTCCTGGCTGTGTGACCTTGCACAAACCTCTTCACTTGTCTGAGCCTCAGTTTCTTCATCTGATAAATAGAAATAATAACCCTTGGGGCGCCTAGGTGGCTCAGTTGGTTAAGCATCCAACTCCTGATTTTGGCTTAGGTCATGATCTCATAGTTTGTGAGTTCAAGCCCCACATCAGGCTCTGCGCTAACAGTGCCCAGCCTGCTTGGGATTCTCTGTCTCCCTCTCTCTGACCATTCCCCACTTGCTCTCTCTCTCTCTCTCTCTCAAAGTAAATAGACATTAAAAAAATTTTTTTTTAAGAAATAATAATCCTTACCTCAGGTTCTTTGTCAGGATTCACCATACCAATGCTCGTGCATTGAAGCAGGGCCTTACTTGGACAAGGTGAAATTGAATGATGTCAAAACTATCTTGGACTGCTATTGCACTAAATAAAGCACTTGCTTTGCAATTAGGGTTCACATTATACCAAAATATTGTTGGGGTGCCTGGTTGGCTCAGTTGGTTAAGCATCTGACTCTTGATCTCAGGGTCATGAGTTCAAGCCCTGTGTTGGGCTCTGCACTGGGTGTTGGAGCCTTCTTAAAAAATAACATATATCTTTCAATATTAGAACCATATTCAATGCAGTAGGAAACTCACACCAAAAAAGGCAGCCAGATACCAAAGACCAAATGCTATGGCAGATTTCTGCCTTTTGCTATCTCTGGAGGAGTCACTGAGGGGCGCCTGGGTGGCTCAGTCAGTTGAGAGTCTGACTTTGGCTCAGGTCATGATCTCACGGTTGTGAGTTTGAGCCCTGCGTCAAGCTCTATGTGTACAGCTCAGAGCCTGGAGCCTGCTCCCGATTCTATGTCCTCCTCTCTCTCTGCCCCTCTCCCACTCATGCTCTGTCTCTGTCTCTCAAAAAGAAATGTTAAAAAAAAAAATTAGAGTGGTTATTGAGCAGAAGACATAGTTGCCAGCACTAGTTAAAGTCATGAGTTAAGACGGGGTGCCTGGGTGCTAAGTCAGTGAAGCATCCGACTTTGGCTAAGGTCATGATTTCACGGTTCGTGAGTTTGAGCCCTGTGTCAGGCTCTATGTTGTCAACTCAGAGCCTGGAGCCTGCTTTGGATTCTGTGTCTCCCTCTTCTCTCTGCCCCTCCCCCACTTGCTCTCTCCCTCTCTCTCTCTCTCTCAAAAATAAAAATAAAACATTTAAAAAATAAGATGAATTAAGATCATGCATCAGTTACTATGTGTTAGCACAGAGCTGGCACATAAATGAATGTGAGGCAGTAATGTAGTTGGTGCTGATATTATTTTTATTGAATCTTCTTTTTTTAATTTTTTTTTATGTTATATCTGAGAGAGAGAGACAGACAGAGAGATCAGGGGAGGTGCGGAGAGACGGAGACAGAATCTGAAACAGGCTCTAGGCTCTGAGCTGTTAGCACAGAGCCTGATGTGGGGCTTGAACTCACGAGCAGTGACATCATGACCTGAGCCAAAGTCAGATGCTTAACTGACTAAGCCACCTAGGCGCCCCTTTATTGAATCTTCTAATAAAGATACTTGGTTAAGAGGCACCTGGGTGGCTCAGTCGGTTAAGCGTCCGACTTTGGCTCAGGTCAGATCTCATGATTCATGAGTTTGAGCCCCACATCGGGCTGTGTGCTGACAGCTTGGAGCCTGGAGCCTGCTTCAGATTCTGTCTCCCCCTCCTCCCCTGCTCATGCTCTCTCTCTCTCTCTCTCTCTCTCTCTCTCAAAAATAAACATTAACAATTTTTTTTAAAAAATATAATTGGTCAAGTGAGAACATTTGAAAAGAACTCTGGATTGGTGGAGAGAACAGGTGCATTGGATTCTTTTTGTTTGTTTCTTTGTTTACAGGCATTATTACAACCCAGGGGGTTGAATCAAATACAGCAGACTCCACAAAAGTCTCTCTGCCTAAGGGACCTACAGTATCCTCATTGACAACCTCAGCTCTATCCAGCAATGGGAGAGACAACATGTCTGCAGTTCTGATTAACACATCACCAACAATCAGGAGGACAGCAACGTCAGAGTCCCGGAAGAACACAACACCAGCTACTCCTCCCACTTTACCACAAGCCAACCGCTCTGCTGGGTCCACTGAACAGACAACCCCCATACATGAGACCCAGGAGGAGAGATCCAGAAGCGTGGCCTTGTCCAGCATGGCCACTTCAGCTAAGACCCTAAAACAGAATCAGAGAGCTCCAACCACACCCTGTTTAGCATCAAGCTCCATAATCAGTGGATTGGAATCATCATTGTCCACTGACTCTCAGATGTCAGCCAAGATCACTGCTCCAGCAACGTTAAACATACCAGGCGATGATGTTACGTCATCAAGGTCCATGACAGCTACTGTCTCTGAGAAGTCAGCTACGATGAAATCCTCAACAGCACTGAACAAGACCACTGATGTCAAAGAATCTCTATATCCAGGACAACGAGTGCAGTTATCCACACTGACCCTGACCACCCTAGGGACAGCTGCTTCTAGAACAACCATATCTGGGACTCAGGAAGGAGAAACTATAGGCGCACCCCAACCCCAGCACGGTGAGCACGCTGTCTGAAACACATCACAGCTCTGCCACACGGACACCTTCTGGGCCAGTGGAATCAGCCCCTGGTGCCCTCACTGCAGCAGCCCAGTCACCTGAGACAGCAGCTGCTCATTTGATAGCCCTTATCCCCAGCTCCTCAGGGACAACACAGCCCTCTGATAGGACTGGGTCCAGTCAAGCTTCCCCTAAACCCACCCAGAGCAGTAGTCCTGGAGCACGAGCCTGTGCTCCGGACAAGTACCCAGCTGAAGGGGGAGTAGCTGATAACAGCTACTATGCCTACTCGGGTGAGTCTGAACAATTCGTGTCTGTACAGCAAAGAAGAGGTGGGGGCCAGAGTGGACATCAGAACTCTGTGAAGGCCCAGACAAATGAGTGTCCAAAGGCCAGGGGAGGGCCAGTGAGATTTGGTCAGACATCGGCCTCTAAAGAGTCCACTGGGGTAGAGGTGATTTCTAGTAAGAGGCTAGGTAGCTGAGCACATGAGGTTGTTGTTGTAGTAAGTTCAGGCTGCTGTAACAAAATACCAGACCCGGTGGCTTATAAACAACAGAATTTTACTTCTCACAGTTCTGGAGGCTCACAGTCCAAGGTCAAGGCACGGGCAGATTAAGTATCTGATAAGAGCCCACTTCCTGGTTCATAGACAGCTATCTTCTCTATAGTGCAAGGGGCAAGGGAGTTCTGTGAGGTCTCTTTTCTGGGTTGGGCGGGGAGGGTAGAGAGAAAGGGAGGGAGAGAGAAAATATTTTCTTTAATATTTTTTATTTATTTTGAGAGAGAGAGAGAGAAGGAGAATCCCAAACAGGCTTTCTGATGTCAGGGTGGAGCCTGATGTGGGGCTCGATTTCACAAATCATGAGATCATGACCTGCATGTAAATCAAGAGTCAGCTGCTTAACTGACTGAGCCACCCAGGTGCCCCCTGGGGTCTCTTTTATAGGGGCACTAATCCCATCCATGAAGGCTCCATCTGCATGATATAATCACCCCCAAAGCCTCCCCTCCTAATACCGTTGTATTAGGTGTTAGGATTTAACATATGGATTGCTGGGGTGGGGGGAGCATAAAAATTCACTCCATATCAGAGATAGAATGGATAATTCATCAGCTCCCAGGACCCCAATACTGTCCAGAGAATGAATCTTCCCAGAGGAAGGAACTGATGATCCATGAAAGACAAAGGCTGTAGCCCTCAGAAGAGGCCAGGAGGGGCTAGATAGTTATGGGACAAGACCAGTGTGACAGATACTACAGAGAGGCTGAGTTCACAGGGCCTCCCTCATGTGGCACAACTAACTCCCAGACTCACCCTCTGGCAGGGCAGAAGCTGGGTCCTGGGAATCAAAAAGATGATGGTATCCCCCAAATCTATGTCCCCCATAGTCAAAATAATTCTAACTCCCAAACCTTTCAATTTTATAAAATTCTTATTTTCCTAAAATGACTACTCTGCTTTTTAAAATCTCAAACTCAGGGGCACCTGGGTGGCTTAGTCGGTTAAAGGTCCAACTTTGACTCAGGTCATGATCTCACAGCTCGTGAGTTCAAGCCCAGCGTCAGGCTCTGTGCTGACAGCTGGGAGCCTGGAGCCTGCTTGGGATTCTGTGTTTCTCTCTCTCTGCCCCTCCCCACTCATTCTCTCTCTCTTTCTCTCTCTCTCTCTCTCTTTCAAAAATAAATTAACATTAAAAAATTCCAAATATCAAATTCCTTCAAAAAATACTTCTTTAGCATTCCTCTTCTGCTCTCTGGATAATCTAGCCTTGGGATGAAGTTTCCATTACATTCACAGCTAGGCAGTGTTTAACTTACAGGCCAGTATTTCTCAGACTGTATTTTGTGGGACACCAGTGCTTTGGGATTTCGATAGACATTACACAAAAAAAGGGTGGTGTTCTGTTGTTAAATATATTGGAGGAAATACTGGATTAAACAAAATGGTTTCTTGACTCGGGACTTTTTAGAGGCTTTAATATTCCACCATCTACCATGACTCCCTTAAAAATCAGATTTTGAGGGGCGCCTGGGTGGCGCAGTCGGTTAAGCGTCCGACTTCAGCCAGGTCACGATCTCGCGGTCCGTGAGTTCGAGCCCCGAGTCAGGCTCTGGGCTGATGGCTCAGAGCCTGGAGCCTGTTTCCGATTCTGTGTCTCCCTCTCTCTCTGCCCCTCCCCCGTTCATGCTCTGTCTCTCTCTGTCCCAAAAATAAATAAAATAAACGTTGAAAAAAAAATTTAAAAATCAGATTTTGAAAGCAGATTATAGTATGCATTTCCCACGATTATCTGTCCCCAGAATCCTCATTCTGAGGAACATTTATGCAGCACCTTGGAATACACCTGGCTACAGAGGAGAGGAATTCAGATGAGAGTAGAGCAGTGCTGGGCAGGCAGAAGTGACTGGGGTGACAAGTCCAACCCAGGGGGTTTTAGCCAAGCCCCGAGTAGGTGCTGGCTCATTAGAAGGTTGTCCCCATGTCAACAAATTGTCTTGGTGAGACCAGGATACTGTGCTCACTTGTGAAATACTGTGTGTATCCCTCCACAGAAGTTATGAAGCATATTATTGTGTTTTCATGCACTAAGGGTGAGGCAGCTTTTCTTTTTGTGTTATTTTTTTTCCAGGTTACTAAGAACATAAAGTCTGTAAGATAGACTGTCTGGGTTTGAACTGTGCCTCATTTTCTTCTGCTGGGGTTAAGAGCACATTTACTGCATAGCATTCATGTTTGAGGGTTAGCTGTTATCAATATTATTATTTGGCATTCTGTATCACAATATACTATTGATTGCAATAGCAGAAAGTTACGTGGCTGACTTAACCCCCACCTTGCCCCGTCTCACACACCTGCCCTTAAATTGTAACCCATCCCTCTGACCAAATATGCCTGCCAAAACAGAAACAGTGAACTTATTTCAAAAGGAAAGGGGGTGGGGCGCCTGGGTGGCTCAGTCGGTTGGGCGGCCGACTGCGGCTCAGGTCACGATCTCTCAGTTTGTGAGTTCAAGCCCCACGTCGGGCTCTGTGCTGACAGCTCGGAGCCTGGAGCCTGCTTCCCATTCTGTGTCTACCCCTCCCCTGCTCACGCTCTGTGTCTCTCCATCTCTCAATAATAAATAAATGTTAAAAAAAAAAAAAAAAAAGGAAAGGGGGTAAAGTGTCTTTAAATTCAAAATAATAAAACAAGTCCAGAAATATTTTACACTGATATCTCCATTACATTTTGCTTTTTAATGACTTTTAAACAGGTCATCTCAAATTCAGTAGAAAGTGTGGAAAGAGCAGGTACAGAAAGGAGGGAAGGGTTGAGTATCAGCTTCTCATTCATCACCCAAAAAAAGGTATCAGGACACAGTGTGTTGCAAGTGGCAGAAAACCTATTCCCAATTGGCTTGAGCAAAATAAATAATAAATAAAATTGAAACCATGAAATAAAACAGAATTTGTTGGCTCATGAGACTAAAAAGTCCTGGGGCGCCTGGGTGGCGCAGTCGGTTGAGCGTCCGACTTCAGCCAGGTCACGATCTCGCGGTCCATGAGTTCGAGCCCCGCGTCGGGCTCTGGGCTGATGGCTCAGAGCCTGGAGCCTGTTTCCGATTCTGTGTCTCCCTCTCTCTCTGCCCCTCCCCCGTTCATGCTCTGTCTCTCTCTGTCCCAAAAATAAATAAACGTTGATAAAAAGTCCTGAAGAGGGCTTGAAAACACCCCAGCCTCCTGCTCCTGGCTCCCAAAGGCGCTCCCTCCCCTCCCTCAGGGTTGTCTCTTCATTTTTTTTTTTTTAAGATTTTATTTTCGGGAAGGCACCTGGGAGGCTCAGTCAGTTGAGTATCTGACTCTTGAATTCAGCTCAGGTCATGATCCCAGGGTCATGGGATCAAGCCCTATGTCGTCTCTGTGCTGAGCACGGAGCCTGCTTGAGATTCTCTCTCTCTCTCTCTCTCTCTCTCTCTCTCCCTCTCTCTCTCTCTCCCCACTCCCTTTGCCCCTTCCCCAGCTCTGTTTCTCTCTAAAATAAGAAAAAAATTAAAGTTTTTTTTTTTTAAGGTTATTTGTTTTGAGACAGAGTGAGAGAGCAGGCTCACAAGCAGGGGAGGGGCAGAGAAAGAGGGAGAGAGATATACCCTAGGGCAGAGATATCCGCCCTGTCAGTGTGGAGCCTGACCTGGGGCTCGATCTCAGGAACCGTGAGATCACGACCTAAGCTGAAATCAACTGTCAGACGCTTAACCAACTGAGCCACCCAGGCACCCCAAAAAGATTTCATTTTTAAGTAATCTCTACACTCAATGTGGGGCCCGAACTCACAACTCCGAGATCAAGTCACATGTTCCACCGACTGAGCCAGCCAAGCACCCCAGTGTTGTCTCTTCAGATTCGACCTTTATAAGACAGGAGCCTTGATTCAAGCAGTGTAAGCCCTTCAAAATCCCCAAGGCCCAGGCTACCTGTTGGAATGTGAGGGAAATCAAAGGAAAAAACAAATTAGCATCTCTAAAAATAATCTTGCAAGGCAAGTGACAGAAACCAACTGTTTGGTTGGGCTGCTCAGGGAAGACAGGAGAATTTATTATAAGGTGTCTCCTGGAGGCCACGGATAGGCTCCAAGCAGGTTCTCCAGGGTCTAGGACTTGGGACTGTCAAAGTGGCAGGAACCAGGGAGTTGCCTCTCGTCTCATTCTGCACGTATACCTACTTTGTTCCTTTCTCCACACACTGGCTCCCCTGCCTCTTAGCACGCATGACCGAGAACTGCTGTCTCAGAATCTCAAGCTTTATATCACCTTCTTTTAGGCTCAGTTCCTGGGAAAGAGACTGTGAGTGGATCAGTTGAGGCCAGGGATCAGGGTCCCCCAGGGCCATCATGGTATAAGGGTCTCACCTCCCGTGAGGGGAGTCTTTGTTTAAGGGAGTCATTGTGGGTTAGGCTGATACACCCACAATGTCTCTTCTACCCAGATTAGAACTAGTACCCTTTCCTATGGCATCATCCCAGGAGCCCTTGCACTGGCTCTTGTCCTCCTGCAGAACTGTCCCTAGTGTTGGTGGCCCTGCACTGCCAGCCACAGACAATTGAGGTGGTTCTGAGCAGCTGCTTCCTGAAGACTTACCGCTGGATCCTTAGGAAGGCACCTTCTCAGGATGTCCCAGTGTCAGCAAGATAGAGGAGGATCACCGTGTGCAGGTCTTCGTGCTGGAGAAGAAGGAGGGTACTTGTGGACTCTGCCTCTCTGTAAGCAAGCTGGGACGGGCTGCCTGTTAAGAATGGGGGAGTGTCTAGGGGAGGAGTGGGGTGCAGGGAGGACTGAGAAATGGGTGATTGGGCACCAGTTGTGACTTTATATCCATCTGACTGAGGAATAATTCTCTGGAATGGAGTCAAGTCTTAGCTATCAGACCAGTCTTTTTTGGGGAAAAGACCATGTTGTCCCCCATCAGACTGGGAATGTCCTTATAAATGACGCCATGTTCGATGGATTCAGATATTGGTTTCCAAACTTGACAGCCACAAAAACCCTTTAAAACAAGAGCAACTGCAATCACAACCAATATTTATTGGTTTCTTGCCATGTGCTGTGGGTCAAAATCTTTTTTTATGCCCTATCCTTAAAGCTTCACGAGAATCCTGTGAAGTTCCCATTTTACGGATGAACAATCTAAGGCTCCGAGAAGTAGAGGGATTTTTCCCAAGTCACACAATTAGTTACTAACAGGGCTGGTTTGTGCTGCTAACTGCTCACTGATGCTGTCACCTCCTTTCTTTGGAAGAGATCTTACATAAAAGCCAAATATAAAAACAGGAGAGCTCTGATTGAATAGGGGAGGAGGAAGGGTGACCTCTGCTAAACCAGCTCCCCAGTGTGTAGATGGGCTTCCTGTCCCTTCAAAGGAGATTCTGGGGCTCCTGGAATCAGTTTGAAAACCAGAGTTTGGGGGCGCCTGCGTGGCGCAGTCGGTTAAGCGTCCGACTTCAGCCAGGTCACGATCTCGCGGTCCGTGAGTTCGAGCCCCGCGTCAGGCTCTGGGCTGATGGCTCGGAGCCTGGAGCCTGTTTCCGATTCTGTGTCTCCCTCTCTCTCTGCCCCTCCCCCGTTCATGCTCTGTCTCTCTCTGTCCCAAAAATAAATAAACGTTGAAAAAAAAATTAAAAAAAAAAAAAAAAAAAGAAAACCAGAGTTTGTCCTAAAGGGATCATTTAGTTCTTCTCAGTGTCTACCATTATGTCTAGTTCTGCCACCCAGAGAGTCATGGGGTGTCTTGCTTAAGGTCATGGACAGAATTGGCAGTTTCAGTGTACAATAACTTAAGTCCACTGCTCTGCCCCCAGAACTCTCTATCGGTGTTCTTTTTTTTTTTTTTTTTTTTTTTTCAACGTTTATTTATTTTTGGGACAGAGAGAGACAGAGCATGAACGGGGGAGGGGCAGAGAGGGAGACACAGAATTGGAAACAGGCTCCAGGCTCTGAGCCATCAGCCCAGAGCCTGACGCGGGGCTCGAACTCACGGACCACGAGATCGTGACCTGGCTGAAGTCGGACGCTTAACCGACTGCGCCACCCAGGCGCCCCTGTCGGTGTTCTTTTTAATAAACTGCCTTGTTCATAGCAACAAAAAACATCATTTTGATTTTCTTAGAGAAAACAATAAAATACCAAAAAGATATCCAAATCTTGGGATAGGGACCAAGAGTTGGCAATTTTAACCACGGACTCCCGTGATTCCTTACCTATTTTCCAAGAGAAAATGCACACTGAAATTTAAGAACCACTGGCACAGAGGTTAAGAACATGGGCTCTGGGATTAGAGAGAGATGTTACATTCTGGCTCTGTTACTTGCTTTGGGCTAGTCTTTTAACTTTCTTTTTTTTTTTTTTAATTTTTTTTTTCAACGTTTATTTATTTTTGGGACAGAGAGAGACAGAGCATGAACGGGGGAGGGGCAGAGAGAGAGGGAGACACAGAATCGGAAACAGGCTCCAGGCTCTGAGCCATCAGCCCAGAGCCTGACGCGGGGCTCGAACTCACAGACCATGAGATCGTGACCTGGCTGAAGTCGGACGCTTAACCGACTGCGCCACCCAGGCGCCCCTAGTCTTTTAACTTTCTAATCCTCGGTTTGCTCTTCTGTAAAATAGGAACTAATAACTAATAACCCTCCTCAGAGAGTTGTGGTCAGGTCCCAGTGCCTGACGTACAGCTCATGCTCAGTAAACTTGGCCCATTACTTTTAGTTCAATAAACAACTTGCAGCCAATGAAGATGGGAGGTGTTTCCCCTGGAGATTTGAAGGTAATGGCCGCCTCCCTGTTTCTTCCTAGACCAACCTTTATTCTCTGGAGATGCCTCTTCTGCAGGTTCACCCTGCCTTCATCAATACTGCCTCCACAATGCTCAGCTTCAGTCCAACCCTGAGGTCTTCCCGTGAGTTCTTTTCTGTCAACTGCCTCTTGGGCTGGGCTCTGCAAAGCTTCCTGAGTTCTCATTGCTACCTCTAATCCAGGCAAAAGGAGTCAATACTCTGAAGATGTTGGCCCCCTATGCCCAACCACCAATCATAGGCACCTCTTAGATTGAAACTCAGAGCATTTGTGGAAGAAAGAAAATGCTCCAATGATGAGCACTGGGTGTGGTATGCAAGCGATGAACCATGGGAATCTACCCCAAAAACCAAGAGCACACTTTACACACTGTATATTAGCCAATTTGACAATAAGTTATATTTTAATTAATTAAATGAAAGAACGTAATATAACAATATAAAGTCTAGGTTGAAATATATTAGATCACAAAACAAAAAAAAAAAAAAGAAAGAAAATGTTCCCATGAAGTAATGCATTATGAGTCCTTTATGTAAATTACCATGAGGTAGGTTGGCTTGGATGGCTTCAATGGTCCTAGGTGGCCCCTCATCTTTCAGAAAGTCCAGGAGGAACGTTAGCAGATTTGCTCCTTCTGTCCCCTTATTTACTATGGCTACCAATGTTCAGTGACCTTGGGTGCAAGGCAGAAGGTGAGTGACTGTCCCTCCCTCTGCAGTTTCATGGTGAGAGTCTCTCCAGATATGCCACCATCCCTGTTCTGTGCACTGGGGATGCCATCATCATCCTGGGCATCTTCATGGACCCTCAGCTCTCATCTGTACTTGAGAACAGACCATTTCCTCTTGGCAAACGTCTCTATATGGTTTTCGGAGTCATAAGCATTGATCCAGACAGATTTGCCCTGGTGGCCAATGAGGCCTTTGACAGATGATGATCTCCAGGACTGGTACTATTAAGTCCATCTACCACTTTGTGAAGGAGCGGTGTCTGTCAGGCCACAGTAACTTCCTACCAATGCCACACTAGCTCTTGGTCTATGGCTTGTGCTGAGTGCGTTTGTTCCCATGAGCACAGATCCTGTCTCTTTCGTCTGTATCCTGGGTACATAAACACTGGGAGAAAGTAAAGTACTGGGTGAATGTTTGTTGAATGAATGCAAGTATTGTCATTCCCATTTTGCAGATGAGTAAACTAGGGCACAAGGAGATTAAAGCCTGTCCAAGATTACAGCCAATAAATAACATTCATTCCTTTTACTTTTTCTTCAAGTATTAAGGGCCTACAATGATAGATGTAAAAAACCAAAACCAAAACTGACATTTCAAAGTGCTACACACTATGCAATATACCTGACATGCATTACATTTAATAGCTAATACTGACACAGCATTTACCCCATGCCAGGCATGTTCAAATTACTTCACATATATTAATTCCTTTAAGCCTCACAACACACTGTATGAGATAGTTGCATTTTTATTCCCATTTTATAGATGGAGAAACTGAGGCTCAGTTCACACAACTGGTAGACTTTCTCGGTGCTGGGAAGGCCAGGTCTTTACCTTTAACAGCTTGTGGTCAGAAGAACAAGCTGGGTCTCCTGACTTCTAGGTTGTATTTCATTAATATTAACAGATCTTCACAGAGCACAGTGAACCATTCATTACCTCACTGATCCCTGAAAATAGACCTAGGAAGTATTATTTCCCCCCGCTTTACAGATGAGGGGATTAGAGTGGGTTCAGAGAGTTGAAGTTACCTGACCAAGGGCACACCGTTGGTCTATTCACACTTTAGAGTTCGGGTTCTGAAACACTATCAAATCTGTGCTAGCATGTAATTCTTCCTTTGTCAGGAGGAAATAGAACCTAGTGATTAAAGGGATGGGGGGAGGGGGGGAGCACAGCAGCCAGGCTGAAGAAACTTGAGCAACCTAATTAACCTTTCTGAACCTCAGTTTCCTTATCTCCTTAAAAAGGAAAGGGTCTGTCAAGGTGGTACCTAGAATAGACTTATTGATGGTGAGCTTGAGCCCCAGAATAAAGACCATGGAGTAAAAAGACTAAATGGGTTTTGAGGAGTACAAGAGACAGAGATCAGACAGGTGACTCCCTAATGCCCAAAGGAGGTGGCATCTGTGTGGACAGGTAACTCAGTGGGTAAGTAATTTGCTGTCCCTTAGGCTTTTGCATTGGCTGGTTTCTCTTCCTAGAAACCCTCAACTCAGATACCCATAGGGAAAACTGTCATCTCCTTCAAGTCTTTGATAAAACGTTACCATTTCAAGGAAGCCTACTGGCCCATGCTATTTAAAATTGCAACTATTCTCCCCTCATCCATTCTAGATCAGTTTCTTTCTTCTGTGTATCACCTCCTAACTATATGCCATATTACATGAGATAATTTACTTTTTAAAAAATTAAATTATTTACTGTCTGTCTTCCCTTAACCACAAGAGACTAGGAGGTTTTGGTCTGTTTTGTTCACTCATGTTCCCTAATTCTCCCAAGGACCTAGGACCTAGAACAGAACCTGTATATAGTAAGAATTTCCTTCCACCATGGAGTCTATAGCACAGGCCGATCCAAATATTACTAGTTATAGTGAAGCGTTTACATTTAGGTTATTGTCACCTCAAAAAAGTCACCATGACAATAGCATGGACAGTTCAGACCATTGGCTCCTAATCCCTTAGCTCAGAATTTTCTATGTCTATCAGAGGTTGCCACTAATCCCTACATTGCCATCAATAACTGAAGTTTCTTTTTTCAACTTGGAACAATTATTGTTAAATAAGTGATCACTGATAAACTATGCCCAGTCAAGCAAAAAATTATTGAAAGGAGAGAGCCTTAGAAAAACAAAACTAAGACAAAGAAAACTAAAAGATCATCTTTCCATGAATTACCCCTACCACACCATCAAAATAATAATAGTGACGAGAAGGGAAGGAGAAGAAATAAAAACATAGTAGGAATGAAAAGATGGAAAGAAAGAAAGAAAGAAAAGAAAGAAAGGGAAGAAAGAAATGGAGGGAAGAAAGGAGTCGGAGGAGAGAAAGGGGAAGAGGCAAAAGTATATAGAGTATGTAGGATTTTTGTGAGGATGAAATCAAATAATGCACGTAAAGTTCTCAGTACGACACGCAGCGTTCACAAACAGCACAAGCGAAAAGGGGGAAATCAGTATTTGTCCGTCCACACCGCTGGCCCAAGCCAGGACTCCTAACAGTCAATGACTGCAGCCTCTTTCCACAGCTGCCCAGTCAGCAACCGGCTGCTAGGAGGCCTGCGGGCCAACGGGGCCTCTCTGCAGGTGACGCTGGCCTTCAACCTGTTCCACTTCGTGACCAGCGACACGTTCTACTTACGCAGCCGAGTGACCCTGTGTGACAAGCGGGAGGGACACCCCTGCCAGCCGGTGAGCTGGCAGCCCTGGGGGATCCTGGCAGTTTCCTTGGCCTACGCCTGGCGCCGGTGGAGGCGGCCCAGTGGAGCCAGACACGTAGCAATACACGAATGCTGCCATCCTGGGGGCGGGACTAAGGCGGGGCCTGGAGGATGGCGGTGTTGGGGATTGGCCTATCCTTCCGGGGGCAGGAACCGGAGGCGGAGCTTGTGTTGCAAGGGACCAGTGGTTGACCTAAGGGGCGGGATTTGGAGGAACACACCTGGCTCCCCGGAGTCTCGCGCAAATGCCCGCCCTTGCTGGGGCGGGGAGGGACCTCGCTACCCTCAGGCTTGCTTGTCCCCCGCCGACCTGTAGGCAGAAGAGTTCGCCTGGGAGAAATCGAGCCTGGGAGATTCCGATGCAGGGCGCCTGAAGACCGGCGCTGGCTGGGTGGTGTTCGGAGCCCATGCGGATTAGCGGTAACTGGGTCATTTAGGGGCCTCTCTGACTCCTCTTGCAAAGCATCCCACTGACCTGCTCTGAGACCCCTCCTACCTTCATGTCCTCACACTCCTCTCTTAATCCAGGTCCATATCCTCCCCAAACCTATATCCTCTTCAGCTTCTCCTCTGCTCAGGAAGGGTCCCCTTTCCTCACGGATCGTGTTCTCATTCAGTTTCTCCTCCTCTCCTCCCACTCCCACCTTTGCCGCCACACCAGCTCACTCTTCTTGTAGTCTGTTTGTCCCTTGTGCCAGCCTACTTTTGTGTATCTTCCTTGCTGGTCTGGAACAGTCTCTCCTTTCATAACAGTCCTCCAAAACTCCTACCCTCATGGAAAAGCCTATCTTAGTAAGTCCGTTCTTATTAGAGGCAGAAGACTCATCATCACACCATTGTGAGGCCCTGCTTCAACAAAGGGTCAGCCCTCTTGCCCAATCTTTTTTTTTTTTTTTTTAATTTTTTTTTTCAACGTTTATTTATTTTTGGGACAGAGAGAGACACAGCATGAACGGGGGAGGGGCAGAGAGAGAGGGAGACACAGAATCGGAAACAGGCTCCAGGCTCTGAGCCATCAGCCCAGAGCCCGACGCGGGGCTCGAACTCACGGACCGCGAGATCGTGACCTGACTGAAGTCGGACGCTTAACCGACTGCGCCACCCAGGCGCCCCCCTCTTGCCCAATCTTGATGCAACAATGGGAATCCTGTCAGAATGTTTCCTGGAGTTCAATCTTGTTTTCTGTGTGGTTTGAGTTCAATGCCTCCAGCAGCACGTGTTTGGCAGATTGGTACACAGGGATTGGTGTGAAATTCTGGCGGGTGCACCAGGGTCTGGGGGGTGCACACTGGGTTCTGACTGGTGCTGGTCTTGGATCCTATCTCTGCTCATCTCTGTGTGACTTGGGAAAAGTCAGTTACCCTCTTAGAGTCTCAGATTCCTCAGCAGTACACAGCAGAGTTGTCATTGTGGGTTGTTGGTACTTACAGTTAGAGCTTTACACTTTGTCAGAACCTGAGACTAGACAGAAATGACTTAGAGTAGGGGGTTAGGGTCAGGCAGGTAATAAGTGAGAGGAGATGAGTGGGGTCCACATTGAACTAGAGTATGTTACATCCCTGTACTCCATCTCTCACCCCCAAGGGAGGGACTGTCGGGACAGTGGGAAACCTTGGTTGAAAGAATGCAGGAGTGGATTACTAAATAATTCCCCAAAGTGGAATATCTAAGCCTAAATCCACTGAGCCCTGTTGGTAATCATTTGTTTCTTTCCTGCAGAAGCCTGGATGGCTGTCTTTATTCTGATGGTGATAGGCTTGATGCTGTGATAAAATCCTGCCGAGATATCTTCCCCAACTCTAGCCCTTGGCTTCTAGTTTTGTTGCCTGAAGTAAGGGTGGGGTAGAGGAAGATTTAGGGAGAGATGAGTAGTCTGTCCTCTAGTTAGGGAGACAAGATGAAACCCCAGTGTGTCCCAACTACTATCTGGTAAGGAATGTGGCTGCTGAGCCTCAAGCTGTGCTTCCCCATCCCACCATCCCTTCCCATCTCTGGAACTCTTCCAAGGACAGGATTGGGCTGCTCAATACGGTAGGGGACTGGGCAGGGAGTATAGCCAATAAACAACAAGGAATTTTCCTACTTTGACTCCTTTTCTGTGTAATCTGACTACAAAGCTTCAGCACTTCATGAGTGTGTGTAGTTGTGAGAAGTCACTTTATTCTCTATAGGCATCAGTGTTTGTGCTACTATCATGTATCCATTCAAAAATGGGTTGGAACCTACTATGCCCCAGTTCCTGTGGTAAGGCTACACAAGACACAGTTGTTAACCTTACAGAAAGGACAGCTGAGTGCAGGAAGTAGGTGGTGTGGACCAGGAGACAGGACAGGCTTAACAGGTTGGCAGAGTGGCACTTTTACAAAACCACAAGAAGGCCCTTGTGCCTCTTTTTTGTTTGTTCTGTTTTTGAAATACGTTTGATTGATATCTATGACCATTTTGGAAATCAATTTCTTGGGAAAGTATTTTGGTACAAACAATAAAAGTTAAATTTAACAGTCTTGGGGCTTCTGGGTGGCTCAGTCGATTGAGCATCCAACTCTTGATTTCGGCTCAGGTCATGATCTCATGGTTCATGAGATTGAGCCCTGCATTGGGCTCTGCGTGCTTGGGATTCTCTCTCCTCTCTCTCTGTCCCTCTTCCCCCATCACCTCTCAAAATAAATAAACTTTTTTTTTTTTTAATTTTTTTTTTCAACGTTTATTTATTTTTGGGACAGAGAGAGACAGAGCATGAACGGGGGAGGGGCAGAGAGAGAGGGAGACACAGAATCGGAAACAGGCTCCAGGCTCTGAGCCATCAGCCCAGAGCCTGACGCGGGGCTCGAACTCACAGACCGCGAGATCGTGACCTGGCTGAAGTCGGACGCTTAACCGACTGCGCCACCCAGGCGCCCCTCAAAATAAATAAACTTAAAGAAAAAAAAGGATTCTCTTTTCCCTTCTGTCCCTCTCCCCCAATTGTGCTCCCTAAAAAAAAAAAAAAAAAAAAAAAAAAGACGTTAAAAAAAGTCAAATTTAACAGTCTTAACATTTTATTTGCAAGAACTTTTCTTCTCATTTAATGCTTTAATAGCTCCTAAAAATTAAATCAGCTGATCAGTGCATATTATCATTTTTAAATTTTTAATTAAAAAAACTTTTTGAGAGAGGGTGTGTACGCGAGCGAGGGAGAAGGGCAGAGAGAGAATCTTAAGCAGGCTGCATGCTCTGCATGGAGACCTATGTGGGGCTTGATCCCATGACCCTGGGATCATTACCTAAGCCGAAATCAAGAGTCAGACACTCAACCAACTAAGCCGCCCAGGAACCCCTATATTATTTTAAGCACACCAAAGTCACACATTTTTTTAAAATTTTTAATATTTATTTATTTTTGACAGAGAAAGAGAGAGAGAGAGAGAGAGAGAGAGACAAGAGTGTGTGAGGGGAGGGGCAGAGAGAGGGAGACACAACATCTGAAGAGGCTCCAGACTCTGAGCTGTCAGCACAGAACCAACATGGGGTTCAGACTCACCAACTATGAGAACATGACCTGAGCCAAAGTCAGCCCCTTAACTGACTGAGCTACCCAGGCACCCAAAAAGTCACACATTTATTAAATCAGCATGCAAGTAATTACATTTCATTGGGATTTCATATTCACTTTATAGGCCTGGAGTAGAGTATTTAAATAGACCTTTTGGTGAAGGCATTAACTTTTGCCCTTATTTAAAATATATCCTGAAGGTGGGGTGCCTGGGTGGCTTAGTCCATTGAGTGTCTGACTTGATTTTGGCTCAGGTCATGATCTATCGGTTCAATTCATGGGTTCGAGCCCCACATCGGGCTCTGTGTTGGCAGTGCAGAGCCTGCTTGGGATTCTCTCTCTCTCCCTCTCTCTGCCCCTCTCCTGCTCTCTCTCAAAATAAATAAACATTATATATATATATGTATATATCCTGAAGGAAAAAGGCAAAATATTACTGATTGTGCTATGCTTAAATATCTCAAAAAAATAGAATGAAACAAAATTAAGTAAACAAAGAAGCTACTGAGCTTAAACTATATTTAGTTGACCAATGAAAGAAGTCTCTGTGCTGTATAACAATAGATGCTTATAAAATAAGCCACTAGATGGGGCGCCTGGGTGGCGCAGTCGGTTAAGCGTCCGACTTCAGCCAGGTCACGATCTCGCGGTCCGTGAGTTCGAGCCCCGCGTCAGGCTCTGGGCTGATGGCTCAGAGCCTGGAGCCTGTTTCCGATTCTGTGTCTCCCTCTCTCTCTGCCCCTCCCCCGTTCATGCTCTGTCTCTCTCTGTCCCAAAAATAAATAAACGTTGAAAAAAAAAAATTAAAAAAAAAAATAAGCCACTAGACAACACTAATGCATGTGAAAGCAGTATCTCTAATGATATGATTACAACTAAGATGCAGTTAGTTTATTTTCTTATTTTCTTTGATTAAGCTGGGGTGGGATATTTCTGGCCAACTCTTTTTTCACTCAGGTGATAATTCCAAATTTTATTAAATTTTCAGCAAGTCTTTTTTTTTTTTAACTTGTTTATTTTGAGAGAGAGAGAGAGAGAGAGAGAGAACAGGTGGGTGAGGGGCAGAGAGAGAGGGAGAGAGAATCCCAAGCAGGCCCCATACTGCCAGCACAGGGCCCCACATGGAGCCTGAACCCACAAACCATGAGATCATGATCCAATCCGAAATTAAGAGTCAGATGCTCAACTGACTGAGCCACCCAGGAACCCCAGGTCTTTTAAAAATAATAAAGTAACTGAAGATTTAAGACTATCTCATATCTAAAAACTGATTGTGAATATTCTCTGAAATTAACATCTGATCTTTGTTAAGACATGAAGACTCATTCACATTTGAAAATTAGTAGTATGATAATGGAGTTACTTTTAAAATACAGATATCCAGGGTACCTGGCCAGCTTAGTCAAGGTGGAGCATTTGACTTGATCTCCAGGTTGTGAGTTTGAGCCCCCACATTGGGTGTAGAGATTCCTTAAAAATAAAATCTTTTTTTTTTTAAGTTTATTTTTTTTATTTGAGAGAGAGAGAGAGAGCAAGTGAGGGAGGGGCAGACTGGGAAACAGAGAGGAGAGACAGAATTCAAGCAGGCTCCATACTGTCAGCACAGAGCCTGACCCTGGGCCTGAACCCACCAACCATGAGATCATGACCCAAGCTGAAATCAAGAGTCAGATGCTTACCCAGCTAAGCCACCCAGGCACCCCTAAAAATAAAACCAAAAAAAAAAAAAAAAAAAAGGACAGATATCCATTGGAGAAAACTGCATAAATGCACTATGCGCCATTTGTAAATTTAAATCTCAGCACTTCCACTATGTTTCCAGTTAGCTTTGTCTTCCATTCTCTGTATCAGCTCTTCAAATACTCTCCGTTCATCTCAGTCCCCTATATGCCCGTTCCTTCCCTCTTCACAGATGTTTTCCACAAAAGAAACAGAAGCAATCAAGTAGAGGTTTCCACCACCCATTAGTCTACCTCCTACCCACCAGTCTACAAATTTATTCATTTAGACACCTATCCTTACTATTTAAGAAAGGTTTCTGGTCCTAATTTAGAGAATATCCCCTAAATGCATCTATCACATCATACCCAGATTCATTATCCATTAAATCTGCTATTTTATGCCTTCTATATTGTTACCTTAAAATGTTATGAGACCAGGGTGGGGATAGAACTTTGGAGCACATCCCCAGAGTCCTAACTCTAGACTGAATTTGATCCAGTAATTAATTCTCTTTAAGTCTGGTTCTTCAAAGTTAAGAAATCCCAACTTTTTATTATTTTTTTTTATTTTTTTCAACGTTTATTTATTTTTGGGACAGAGAGAGACAGAGCATGAACGGGGGAGGGGCAGAGAGAGAGGGAGACACAGAATCGGAAACAGGCTCCAGACTGAGCCATCAGCCCAGAGCCTGACGCGAGGCTCAAACTCACGGACCGCGAGATCGTGACCTGGCTGAAGTCAGACGCTTAACCGACTGCGCCACCCAGGCGCCCCAAGAAATCCCAACTTTTTAATGCCTCTCCCTCCCAAGTCAGGTTTCCAGAAACCCGGAATTTGTCACTATCCTTTGGTTGATGGCTTTGTTCTTCAATTCCCCGGTCTGATTCTTAAGTATACATTAAGGCAAATGAACTTAGTTCTTTTCCTGGGGACGGAGTTTGGGTAGGGAGGCAAGATCGATCTGTTAGTTACTCTTCAACCTGAGTCCTGGTCACAGTCTTGACCACTGGCGACCCTAACCCAGCCCACGCCCTGCCCCAGCCACAGATGAGCCCTAACCCTGACGAGGCAGTGACCCAGGCCACACCCTAACTCCGGACCACCACCTGACCCTTTGCTTTATCTCAGGTGGGACCACTTATAGGTAGTGGGGAATGGGAAAAGGGTGGGACCGGTTGGGGGCAGGGGTTCCAGAAAGATTTTCCCTGGCATCCAGCTTCCTGATCCGCCCAAGCCCAGCAAACCACTTCAGACCTGAGCCTGGAGGGCTCCGCCCACAGGCGAGACCTGGCTAGGGGCAGGGCAGAAGGTTCCGAAGGGCGGTGAGGTCATGCGCAGAGAGATCCGTCCGCTCCCGGCGCCGAGCTCAGCGTGCAGGGGCGGGACACCGGCGCGGCCCGACTCCTGATTGGCCCCAGGCGGGCAGAAGGGGGCGGGGGCGGGGCGGCGCGCGCTCTGAGGCGCGCGGCCTGGCGGGTGTGTAACGGCCGTTAGGCGAGCCGAGGGAGGGAACTGCTGCCTGCGGCTGACGTGGTGGCCGCAGTCGGCGTCCCAGGGTGAGGGATTTCGCCGCCCGCTTTCGGCCCCACGTAAGTCCTCCTCCCCTCGGGAGCCCTTGACGGGCTGACAGACCCCGCCCTACCTTGGGGAGCCCCGGAGGAGCCCCAGAAACACTCCTGACCTGCCTTCTTCGGGGGCCGCAGGAGAGCGAGGCGCATGCGCAGAGCCGCCAAGCCGTCCTCTATGGGTCTCTCACCCGCTGGGCTTCCTAAAATAATACCCCGCACACGCCCCCTCGCGACTCGCTCGCGTCCCCGCCCTCTTCGCCTGGCTTTCTCCATCCTTCACTCCACAGCAGTTGCTTTACCTTTGTAAAGGGTAGGCCCCGTGCCAGTCGCCAGCGGGACGGCGGGAAGCACGTTGGTTGCCTTCACGCGGCACGCAGTCCCGGGAGAAGAGGCGACATTGCTCGGGTGAAGACTCGTTCGTTAGCACTCAGTGGTGTGGGCTGGTCAAGTACGCAGAGCGCTAAGCACCAGGCGCCGGTGTAGTTCGGGAGGGCAGGGAGCCCTCCATGAGGAAGCGAAGTTGGGGCTGAGGCTTAAAGGATGAGTAGAGAGTTATGGTCGGGGGACAGACAGCACTTGTGAAGGCGCCAGGCTAGAGTTTCTGAGCCGACTTTGCTCCCCACGGGATATTTGACGACGTCCGGAGACATTTGCAGCTCTACAGCTCGGGGATTGCTCCTGGCATCTAGAAGTCAAGGATGCCGCTAAACATCCACCTTACACAGGACAGTACCCCCCCCGCCCCCCCCCACACTTATCTGACCGAAAATGTCAGGAGCATCCCGATTTCCGAACCCTGCTCGACGAGGAGGAGCTGGTGCTTTGGATGAACCACAAGTTTAGTGGGTTACAGCATGTTTGCTCAATAGAAGGTATCCAGCACTTCACGATAAAACAGGAGGATCAGAGCCCTGTTTGTCTTTTACGCCAGTATATTTCCAGCATATGGCACAGAGCCAGGCGAATAGTAGGCACTCAGTAAATTTTGGTTGATGAATTGAATACTGTGTGCTGGGTCAGGAGGGCCGATAATACCAGGATGATTAAGATAACCATGCCTCATTACTTATCCAAAGTCCTTTTCTCAGGACTTTGTAAAGATAACTTCTTGGCAAGGATTTGGCTTCTCTTTCTTTAGGTATGGTTTAATGAATGATCATGGTCATGACAGTGTGATGGTGTGAGTTTTTTTTTTTTTTTTATGTATGTTTGTTTATTTTGAAAGACCGCATGCACAAGGGAGAGAATCCCAAGTAGGCTCTGCACTAACAGCACAGAGCCTGATGCAGGGCTTGATCCCACAAGCGCGAGGCCATGATCTGAGCCGAAATCAAGAGTTGGAGGCTCAACTGACTGAGCCACCCAGGCACCCTGATGGTGTGAGATTCTTACTGTGCTTGTGTCAGCTGTGTATCCTTTCAAATCCATTCCTGTCTTGATGTGGTTCTCAGCAGCTGCCAAGTGTGACATTCCACACTAAGATTATAATTCTTTAGGGAGAGAAATATAACAGTCAAAACCTAACTCTTGGGTAGCACCTTGGAAAAGAGAGCCTGTGTGGTGACCAGGGGGCAAAGTGAAGAAATTGTATGAGCTGTCCCTGCTCCCAACTTCTTTGGGGCTTGCAGCTCTGGCTGGGTCTGAAGCAGAAACCCCCAACTTGTGGTGCCTTGGTAACTTCCTTTATTTCTTTTTGTCACACACAGAAAAATGCTAACTAGACTCCCTTAGCAGTAGAGCACAGTCCTGGCTTTGAAGCCTCTTCTGGCTGTATGACCTTCACCTCTGTAAGCCTTCATTTTTTCATCCATGAAATGAGGGTAATACTAGTAATTGCCTCATAGGTTTGATGTGAGCATTGATAAGACATGATACTTATAGAGTGTTTAGCACAGTGCTAGGTGGGTAGAAAGTACTGAATACATATTAAATTTGTTGGATGAATAAATAGTTTAAAGGGCTTTGAAGATAGAAACCATCAATGTTGAGTGCTTTTTTTTTTGTCTGCTTCCATTCACTCTTACCTTTCTTGGCTGTGTAATTGGTTATTTACATTACTTCTTGTATATTCATTTCTCTCACTTTTATTTCAGGAAATCTTTATCTCCTTCAAATGATCCTAAAAACTTCCACCAATAGCTCATCTACTTCTGAACTTCGTAGGAAAAAGTTAAGAATGATCTCTTCCATACTGTTTTGCTTCTTTTGGGAGTTCTTTTTTTAATTATAATTCACATATAATAAAATTCAATTTTACATGTGTACAATTCAGTGGTTTTGGTACATTCACAAGGTTGTGCAGCCATCACCACTATCGAATCTCAGGAGATTTTGATCACCCTGGAAAGAACCCCCATATCCATTAGCAGTCACTCCCTATTGCCCCTCCTCTTAGTCCTTGGCAACCACTAATCTATCTATGTGGATTTGCCAGTTCTGGACATTTCATATAAGTGGAATTTATCCATTCATCAGCTGATAGACATTTGAAGTTTTTTTCTTTTTGGCTGTTATAAATAATGCTGCTCTGAACATTCATATACAAGATTTTGTGTGAGCATGTTTTTTTTTTTTCTACTGAACATATACTTAGTAGTGGAATTGCTGAGTTATAGAGTAACTTTTTTAAACAATTTTATTAAATAAAAATTTTAAATGTTTTTATTTATTTTGAGAGAGACAGAAACAGAGCATGAGCAGGGGAGGGTCAGAGAGAGGGAGACAGAATCTGAAGCAGGCTCCAAGCTCTGAGCTGTCAGCAGAGCCAACTGTGGGGCTCAAACTCGTGAACCATGATATCATGACCTGAGCTGAATTTGACACCTAACTGACTGAGCCACCCAAGTGCCCCTGGAGTAACTCTTTAATTGAGAGTTCTTTTGTCATCCTGTCTTCAACTCTTCTGAATTTGCAAAGGTCTCAGAATCCAATGGGCCTACTACCATTTTTGTTATACTTTAAAGAAATGAGTGAAGAAAAGGATTTTGATAGTGACCATTTGATATCACTACTAGGCAGATAATCTAATCCTTCTGTGTCACCATTAACACACTGAATGATAATAGCCGTATATGTTGAAGCTTTTACTGAACAATCTCTTACCCACTTTGTCAAGACCTGGGATTTCAGGGGATGGTACCATTAATGTAGATGCAGTGAGTAAGTGAGGGTTTGGGTTGTTGTTACTAAGAGAAAACTATAGAGGTCAGTAAAGCATACTAGAGAAATCTGTACCCATATAGCCTTTGTTTTCCCTTCAGAGTTGAATTTCACCTCTTAAGAATTGTGATCTGACTGATTTTGTTCCAAACTCTTTGGGAGCTCTTATAAATTCAGTTTCTAAATTCATACTTTATCTTCCAGGGACCACAATGTACCTCTTTTTTATTGACATAAACTGACAAGTAATAATAATAAAAATGTAATTAAGCACTTAATATGTGTCAGGCACTGTTGTGAGTTAATTCTAAATGAATTAGCATGCATTAGGTTTTGTTTTTATCCTCATTTTTATATGAAGGAACTGAAGCACATAGATATTAAGAAATTTCCCAAGGTTACACAGCTAATTGAGAAGTCAGACTTCACATTCAGGCTCTCTGATCACACGTGCATACTCTGAACCACTTCCCTGTACTGCCATGCCTCTTAAATACTATTCAAAAATAAGATATTTCCTACTTTTAGTTACAGTTAATTAAAGCTTTTGTTTACACAGATAGTAATCAGACTTATGCTGAATTCTCACAGCCTAACATTAGAATAAATGTAAGTGTTTTAAGAAGTGGGGAAATGGGAAGAAAACCTCATGTTCCCAGCTGAGAATTGGAGTTATGCTTATGACCAAGAATTCTGTTTGTGAATCATATGACTAACTTTCATTACTGGAGGAATAGGAGAACTTAAGTTAATTGTAACTGAAGGTATAATACTCCACTGGTGGTTTGGTTGTTTAGTTCTTTCTCCACTCCACTCCCCCATCCTATTTTCATGGCTAAGAAAATCCATTGCAAAGTTTGTTAATTAAAAGTAATATTAGGGGTGCCTGGGTGGCTCAGTCGGTTGAGCATCTGGCTGTTGACTTCAGCTCAGGTCATGATCTGACAGTTTGTGAGTTTGAGCCCCACATTGGGCTTTGCGCTGACAGTGCAGAGCCTGCTTGGGATTCTCTCTCTCTCCCTCTGTCTCTGCCCCTCCCTCCACTCATGTGTTCTGTTCCTCTCTCTCAAATAAATAAACTTAAAAAAATAAATAAAAGTAATATTATTTTGGGGGTGCCTGGGTGACTCTTGGTTTCAGCTCAGGTCATGACCTCATAGTTAGTGAGTTCAGGCCTCACCTCCGGCTCTGTGCTGGTGATGCAGAGCCTGCTTGGGATTCTTTCTGTCTCTCCCTTTCTCTGTGCCCCTCCCCTGCTCATGCTCTCTCTCAAAATAAACATTTAAAAAATATATCATTTTTAATTTTTGTAGCAATTGAGGGGTTCTAGGATCATATAGGATCAGTATTGGGAATCTCTATTTGGTTCTAGGTTTTCTCTCCCTTAATTTAGGAAGAGAAGTAGGAAGGAGTATTAGGAGTTGCTTTGCCTTAAAAAATATCTTTAGGAGTAAACAAGTGGAGGACTAAAGACTATTCTGTGTGGTTTTGGCAGTTTGGGTTGAATGGGAGTGAGTTATAGGGAATTAAAAGTAATGGAGAGATCTGACTGGTTATTCCTTCATTCTGTAGTTGGCTCAAATAACTATTGATGGCCATGCAGGAGAAATACCCAAGTGAGAGGATCTCTCATGTGACTTCGCCAGGTGAGTAGTCAAAGTTTTCTGGGTTAAATTCTGACTTTTGCTCTGTTGTTCCATAACAAGTTTCCTTTAAAGGAAATATTCAGCAAACAAGCATTCACTGAAATGCTTGAAAAGAACAAAAATAACAGGAGGCTATATTCAATAGAAAAACAGTCCTCTCCAAGAGAACAACTGTTTATCTCGGGTCCTACATGGCTTCCAACAAGCCCACGTGATTGTTTGGGAGGGGAGGACACATGAAGGAACAGAATGACTTTGGAACATAGTTTCATTTGAAATCAGAAAAACACAGCATAAATTACTGTGTTCTATGTTGTCTTTGTAGTCCTGTGGGTGTGTCAGTCATCTGCTAGCCCACAAAGATTGGAATTCTTCTTGGATGCCTACAGTCTCAGTTATGTTGTCACTAGAGACTCAGGAATTTATCTTTAGAGTGGATTGACAAGATTTTGAAAGCTCAGCAGATATACTAAGTGGATATATTAAGTATATTAAACATATATAAATATATGTATACACAATAAACATATTAAGTAGATACAGTATATTCAAGTAGGAAGTAGCATAGAAAAATAACTTTTTGAATCTGGGGTATTTATGAAGAAAAGGGTACATTTTATTCAGCTAAGGATATGCTTTATTTTATATTTTTTAATCTTCATTCATTTTTGAGAGAGAGAGAGACAGAGGGTGAGCAAGGGAGGGACAGAGAGAGAGAGAGGAAGACACAGAATCCGAAGCAGGCTCCAGGCTCCGAGCTGTCAGCACAGTACCCGGTGTGGGGCTGGAACTCATGAAATGCAAGATCATGACCCAAGCCAAAGTCAGACACTTAACCGACTGAGCCACCCAGGTGCCCCAGGATATGCTTTATTTAATTTTAAAATCCCATAGTGCCTTACAGCAGACATTTGTTAGATATTTGTTGTATTCTCCTAGGCATGCTGCCTTGCAGAAATTATGCATTTTAAAAAGCATTTGTTGAATCAATTCAAGATTCATTCAGCAAATATTTATTGATCATCTGCTATATGCCACACATTGTTTCAGAGCTGGATTGTACAATTTCTTATGACAATTATGTGTATAACACACAAGTTTTTGGGATGTAGCAATTTCTAACAAAACTCACTGCTCTTCTGATGGCTTTTGTCTTTAGTAATCTCTCAATTAATGATGGTCTTAATATTTTGATGAAGATGCTGGTGATAGGACATGTGACATAACACACAAAAAATTTGGCTTTCAAATTTGAATTTGGAAATAAGCATAAGCCTCTTTACCTATATCAAAATAAAATTTTATTTTAACAAATATCTCTTCCGAATTGATGTGTAGAGTGAGCAGATAGAAAAGTGGTACCCATAAAGAATGGAAGGTTAGTAGTAAAACAAGAAGTGATTTCCAGTAAGAGGCCAGGAAGATGGTAATAGAGGCTCTTAATCAGTTTTCCTTATTTCAAAGGGTCTGGCAAATTGTAAGCTAACTAGAGAGAGAACGCCATATGGACTCATCAAGAAGTCAGATTACTTTCTTTCTAGTACTTAGTACAGATAGTAACACCAGCTAATCTTAGGCTGATCAGAAGCTCTGATTGTTGGGTATATCTTCTATGAAAGATTATTACTGATTACTGCATGTATATAAATTCTTTCAAATCAGGCAGTCCACTGTGACCCAAAGAATAAAAAGGTGTCCTTGGAGAAAGTTAGGGTGCCTTCAGTAGAAAGCAGAAGTGTAGCAAAATTAGAAGAAAGTGGGTGAAAAAGATGGGAGAAGCACTAAAACTGGAACAAGAGAGAGGGTGGTTTGTGTTATCATTTGCTTCCCACTAAATCAAAGAGTCTGTAGAACTTTATTTTCTGATTTCAACTCAAACTCTGACACTTTAAATGGATAAGTAGACACCATTTCCTCTGTCTGTTTACACTGATCGTCAGATACAGTTTAGAAAATTAGTGTTTTTTTAACAATAAATACTAGCAAATTATTTATTGAATATTTTCTACTTACTGGCCTTTAAATAGCAAGCTAACAGAATTAAAAATATCTCATCAGTCTTGTTTTGTCTTACCCACTTGGAAATTTTAGTGGTTTCTTTGCATTGCACTCAAAGTCTTAAACTCTTCAGATTGACTTTCAAGACTTACCTTGATCTGGATTCACCCTGCCCACAGGGTATCCTTGTTCAGTCAAGCAATGATTTTCAACAACAGACTGGACTGCCTATTAACCTAGGGAACACTTGGAAGCATATGGGGTATTTTCAGGTTTCACAGTGATGGTGGGATGGGGTTAGGGCTGCTACTGGCTTTTAATAGTGACCAGGGATGCTAAGCCATCCTGCCACATATAGACTACACATTGAAGAATTGTCATGCTCAGAATGCCAAAAGCAACCCTGTAAGGGGAAAGAATGTGGATATTGGAATCTAAACAACCTGGGTTCAAATCTCAGCTCTATCCATTGTAAAATAGGGGTGATGATACTGTTCAGTAAGGAAGATGAGATCATGTTGATAAAGTTTTATGGCTTCTAGGTTTCAAAACATGGTAGTAGCTACTATTAAATAGTATTGTTTTCCATCCCAGTACTCCTGGGTTCTTGGTAAGTCTTATTTCTGTCTGTGAACATTCTCAACTCTCATGCTATTTCCATTTAAAATTAACTAACTCAGGGGCACCTGGGTGGCTCAGTTGGTTAAGCGTCTGACTCTTGATTTAGGCTCAGGTCATGATCTCAGGGTCGTGACATTGAGCCCAGCACTGGGCTTCATGCTCAGCGTGGAGATTCTCTCCCCCTCTCTCTCTGCTCCTCCCTTACTTGTACTCTCTCTCAAAAATAAAAAAATGAAATTAACTAACTCAGAGTAACTGAAATAGGTACAGGAGAGAGAAGGGTAGGGTGCTGCTATTTTTTCATAGGTTTAAGTGATTTATTTAAACAGTCTTGTGGGGGTTATATCAGCTGGTTCACACTAAAGGTGGGAAATGACACTTGTTTCAGGTTCCGGTGTAATTCAAAAGGGCAGTTCCCTGGGGACTGAATGGCAGACCCCAGTTATCTCAGAGGCTTTTCGGAGTCGCTTCAGCCGCTGTTCAAGTGTAGCTGACAGTGGGGACACAGCCATTGGCACATCATGCTCAGACATTGCAGAGGGTAAGTGTGAATTAATGTTTTGATTACCAATATGTGTTGTCATTTTCACATTGTGTTCCAGGTATATTGTCATTTCCAGAGTATTCATAACTCAGTCCCTTCAGCCAGGGAGTTTGCTTGATTTTTCTTACTCCCATGTTTCTTACAACTGGTCCTTTCCTCTCAATTTTTACTGTTTGTCCTATCTTAAACAACTTTCTAGTGGGTTTCTTGGCTTCAAGTGTTTCCCTCTACTGCCAGACTAATTTCTAAAAGCCTGATTTCATAGTTTTCCTTTCCTGTAAATTCTCAACTGCTTCTATTACTTGGAGGATAAAGTTCAGGAGCCTTGCTGAGTTCTGTGATCTGGCCTTATTCCACCTATTCAGACATATTTCTTAACTGTCACCAAGTATGGTGTTTTATTATGTTATGAAAAAGCACGGAACTTTTGTTGTTGTTATTTTTGGCTATCTGAACTCTTTCCTTTTTTTTTTTTTTTTTAAGATTTTATTTTCTACGTTATCTTCACACCCAGCATGGGCCTTGACCTCACAACACCAACTGAGATCAAGAGTTGTACACTCCACCTACTGAGCCAGCCACATGTCCCTGAGTGCTTTCCTTCTTTAATCTGGGCCCATTCGTGCTGTTTCCACCTCCACTTGCCCTTCCCAGCTATGCTGATCTTATATTTCAAAATCTAGTAAAGTGTATGATAAGACTTTTCTCATCCCTTCCACCCATTACTGATCTCTCTCTCTGCAATCTTGTATCTTTATTGTGCCTGCCATTTTGGGGGCACATAAATTAAGTAATAACTGCCAGACAGTACTTTACAAGAGTTTTTTCTTTTTAGTTAGTTTGTTTGTTTGTTTATTTAATCTGTATACCCTATGTAGGGCTCAGACTCAAAACCCCTAGCTCAAGAGTCACATGCTCTAGGAACTGAGCCAGCCAGGTGCCCCAAGAGTATTTTATTTTTGCATTTAGATAGTGAGTTCTTAGAGGGCAGAGGACCTCATAATAATAACTAAAAACTATTTATTAAATACTTTGTGATGGATACTATACTAAATTTTTTCTACATTTTTCATTAATGTCTTTAAGAACTCTATGAAATATTTTATTATTTCCATTTTACAGATGAGAAAGCTGAATTTCAAAGTGTTTAGATGACTTGATTAAAGTCACAAAACTAGTCACTAGTATTTTTATCAGATGTCACAGCCACTAGGATGGCTATAATCAAAAACATAATAACAAGTGTTGGTGAGAATCTAAAGAAATTGGAACCTCTATACAGTACTGGTGGGAATGTAAAATGTTATAGCTGCTTTGGAAAGCAGTTTGGCAGATCTTCAAAAAGGTAAACATGGAGTCACCCTATGACTCAACAGTTCTACTCCACCTACCCAAAAGAAATGAAAACACATTTCCACACGTAATCTTGTTATAGGAATGTTCATAGCATTATACATAGTAAACAAAAGATGGAAACAACCCCAAATGTTTATTAACTGATTAATGGATGAGTGGAATGTAGTATATCCATATAATAGTACATTTTTCTGCAATAAAAAGAAATTAAATACTAATACATGCTACAAAACGGATGAACTTTTAAAATATTTATGCTAAATAAAGCCAGACACAAAAGGCCACATATTGTATGATTCCATTTATGTGAAATGTCTAGAATAGGCCAATCTGTAGAGACAGAAAATAACTTAGTGATTGCCCAAGGCTAGGGAAGTTAGGGGAAATGGAATGTGACTGCTAAAGGATAAGACGTTTCTTTTTGTGGTGATAAAATGTTCAATAATTGATTTTTGTGATGGTTATACACCACTGAATATAGTGAAAACCATTGACTTGTACACTTCAAGTGGATGAATTGAATGGATGTGAGTTATATTTCTGTTTTTTAAATTTTTTAAGTTTATTTATTTTGAGAAAGAGAGCGTGTGTGCCTATATGAGCAGGACAGAGAGAGAGGGAGAGAATCCCAAACAGACTGCACTCTGTCAGCATGGAATCCGATGCGGGCTCGATCCCAGGAACCATGAGATCATGACCTGAGCCAAAATCAAGAGTCGGACACTTAACTGATTTAGCCATCCACATGCCCCTAGGTTTTGTCTACATGTGCAGTCATGAAACCTTTTTCATTTTGACTAAATAATCTTTTAAAAATCAAACAGTGGTCTAGATACTCTGCCTACTGAATTGACTGACTGTATTTAATTCAGTCACATCGTTACACAGATTGTATGCTTTTTATTCCTTTGGGGAAAAAATATATATATTTCCTCCTGTGCATTCTTTGAAAAAAATTTTTTTTAATGTTTTAATTTATTTTTGAGACAGAGAGAGAGAGAGCGTGAGCAGGGGAGGGGCAGAGAGAGAGCAAGACAGAATCCGAAGCGGGCTCCAGGCTCTGAGCTGTCAGCACAGAGCCCGACACGGAGCTCGAGCTCACGAACCGCGAGATCATGGCCTGAGCCGAAGTCAGACGCTTAACTGACTGAGCCACCCAGGCACCCCAAAATTATAGTAGCCTTGATGTAGTGACCAAAGCCATTGGTCTAGAAGTTTGTTTGTTTTTGTTTTTTTAAAAGGATCCAAGGTGTCTTCTCTGCCAAAACAGTTTTGTACAATGGTCTTTATCTTAATTCTTGTTCATTTTGTTTATGAATCTAGCTTGGTTTTGTTTGGAGCCCAGTTGACAAGAACCCTTTAGATTGGTATAAAATATAGTTCATTGTTGCATCTTTTTTTTTTTTTTTTTTTCATTGTTGCATCTTTAAACTAAACAGGCTTGGTTTTGTTTCCACCCCTCATTAAGATGTTTTACCTTGAAGATTCTCAAGGGACTGGTAGAGATATATACTTGAGAACTCGGAGGCTTTCAGCTCTTTGCTAAAGACTGAAATAGTCTCTGGCTTAGTTCAGACTACCTTACTTCATAAACCAGTATGAGATATAGACAGAAATGATCAAGATTTAGCAATAGCTGAGGCATCTGGGTGGCTCAGTCCATTAAGTTTCTGACTCTTTTTTTTTTTTCAACGTTTATTCATTTTTGGGACAGAGAGAGACAGAGCATGAACGGGGGAGGGGCAGAGAGAGAGGGAGACACAGAATCGGAAACAGGCTCCAGGCTGTGAGCCATCAGCCCAGAGCCTGATGCGGGGCTCGAACTCACGGACCGCGAGATCGTGACCTGGCTGAAGTCGGACGCCTAACCGACTGCGCCACCCAGGCGCCCCAAGTGTCTGACTCTTGATCTCAGCTCAGATCTTGATCTCTGGGTGGTGAGTTTAAGCCCCACATTGGGCTCTGCGCTGGGCATGAAGCCTACTTAAAAAAAAAAAAAAAAAAAAAAAGATTTAGTTATAGGGAAATCTACCCCTTACCAGGAAAGCAGAGTTGTTAGAATTGGGGGAGAGAGGGTGGAGCAGGGCAGTGGGTATTGTTGAGAGGAGAGATTTAGAAATATGAATACCCTTAAAGTGGCCAAAACCCAATGATTCCGAGAACTGTAGACTTTTCTCTCCAAAAAATCACATATCCTATACTTTAAATTTTGAAAGCCTTTGAAAATTGTAGAAGGTAAGTGGCCCTTTTGAAAATAAGTGTTGCTGTTTGTTTCAAAATACAAACCAGATTTAAGGTGTAACTTGACATTTAATACCAGTTTATCAGAATCACAGCAGATTCCTTACTATAAGTAGATAAACCTAATAGATAAGTGACAAATGATGAAGATTTTACTTTATTCTTTTTATTTTTTTATTTTTTAAAAGTTTGTGTGTTTGTGTGCGTGTGTGAGAGAGAGAGAGCACATATAAGTTGGGGAGGGGCAGAGAAGTTGAGAGAGAGAATCCCAAGCAGGCTCCACATCATCGGTGCAGAACCCAGCATGGGGCTTGATCTCACCATCGTGAGATCATGATCTGAGACGAAATCAAGAGTCAAACACTTAACCAACTGAGCACCCCAAGATTTTCCTTTGTTCTTTTGTCTGTAGATGAAACACACTCCTAGAAAATTAGGAAAACCATATTCTCCTGGGTCATTTGGTACCTTTCTTCTTGGCTTTGGTTTTGGCATTACTACTTTGGGAGTTGTGGGCTCAAAACTGAATTTGGTGAGTCTTAAGAGTGAGTGGTGCTGTAGATGAAGAATGGAAGGAGGTGTCGCAAAGTTCAGTGTAATAGCAGCCCCTCATATGCTGCAACCTCACTGTCTTCTGTTCCATAATTATACTTTGAGAGCAGAGACCCTTGGTGAGAGTGGATGTTATGATGTTGTTAACAGAGGATTTCAAGTTGGGAGCTTACTATCCTTGGAAGTTTTCATCACCACCAGTCTACCTTATCCTTGTTGACTATTCCTATGTTTATGTTATGGGACATCAAAAACTGTATCCTTTGCCTCTGAAATGTTCTTCTGTCTTGGTCCTGTGAGGCAGACACATTTATCAGAAATAACTGTTGTTGTTTTGATTTGGTTTTTGTTTTGTTTTAGTATGGCTTTTTATATCCCCAAGATCATCTGAGTATAGGAGATTAGATACTTTACCTTATCCCATACATGATAAGGGATAATGTGGCATGTCCATGTTTTTAAAGAGCTGCTTACAAACGCATATCAGAAGATGGTAGCCAATCTATAGTAAGGTTATAGTATCTGTCCTCATTAGCTGAGTGTGTTCTGTGTTGGTTGATGGAAAGGAAAAAGAGAAATGAATTAAATTGGTAGTCCATTCTTCTCCATGGTAGATGTGCTTGGTTTGGAAATGAGTACTGGACATAGTTGAAAAAGGAAGACATTTCTATTCCTTGTCCCCTTACTCAGTTTTTTCCTGGTGAAAGTAACAGGTATGTTTCCTAATATTACTGTCTTGTTGTTTGCTTGCAGTCCACTTCCTTGGCACATTAGTTCTGTGACCCTGTAATCTTTTTCAGAGTAGTACTTGAAAGTTGGAAATAATGTAGAAATGTGAACCTTTTACAGCGGAGCTAATCAGAGAGTTGTCTCCCAAGACCAATCAAGAGCTAAAGGAAACATAAATCGAATCCAAAGGAAAAGTGAAAAGTCACAGTTAGATATAAACAAGGGGGAAGTGAAAGGCAAAATATAAAATAGAGGATTTCAGTGTGTACCCACTTGAGAGTGCTTACTGTGCTGGAGTGAAACCTGAGAGTTACTAAGAATAACTTCACATATCCAGGCAGTCAGGTCTGGTGCGTGGGAGAGAGAATAGAATCCTGATTCAGATGCTGTACTCCCTGTCCTGGATACAGAGCAGCACTATCCACTCTACCTTTTTCTTTGGATAGTTTAGATTCATTGCTTACCTTTGCTGGGAAGCTTTTGGAGGCCACAGAGGATTCTGGCAGCCCTCCCTTGGAAAGAATATTTTTATTGGATCGGATTATAGCTTGAGAGTTCCCCAACTCCCAGAAGAGTAAGACCTAATCCATTTCCCTTAAGTAAGTGATTTTTTTTTTTTTTAAGTTCAGTTTTAAGCTTTGTTTGTTGACTGGCAAGATTTTTTATTCATATACAAAGGACAGAGTGTAAGTTAAAAGTAAAGCTAATGTTGCCTTTGTTGGTACCTTGTGAATGGCATTTGAGATCCTAGAATACATACTTCTAAGTTAGGCTGCCTTGTCTTTCTGCCTGATACTTGTGATAATAGTGTCCACTCTGCCTGGTCTCAGGACAGAGAATGTCTGGTGTGGCAGCCATACTCAAAAAAGTATGCTCCTTCAGTTTTGACTTACGGAAAACTATTCTCTTTGCAGATTTTTGTAGCTCAAGTAGCAGCCCTCCTTTCCAGCCCATCAAAAGCCACATAACCATTCCAACAGCCCATGTGATACCTTCTACTTTGGGGACCTCTTCTGCCAAGCCAAATTCTATACCTTCTGGACCCTCTTCCTCCAAACTCCCTTTATCAGGGCTGGCTGAAGGTGTGGGGATGACAAGAAATGGAGACCTTGGTGCAATGAAACGTTCTCCAGGCCTATCTAGAGATTTCATGTATCTCTGTGGTGCTACCGGAGAAAATGGAATTGAGCAGTCCTGGTTTCCAGCAGTGGGCCATGAAAGAGAAGAAGAGGTGAGGAAGTTTGATATTCCCAGTATGGAGTCTACCCTTAATCAGTCGGCAGTGATGGAGACATTTTATTCAGATCCCCACTACCAAGTCCACTTCCACAACCCAAGAGCCGACACAAACAAGGAGTTATACAAAGTGTTGCCTGAGACCAAGAAGGCACCGGGCAGTGGGGTGGTATGTGAGCGGAATGGACCTCACCCTAACAGCAGTGGAGTGCTCCCTTTGGGACTCCAGCCTGCTCCTGGCTTCTCCAAGCCTATACCCTCTCAGGTATGGCAGCCGAACCCTGACCCTTGGCATCCCCGTGAGCGATCTTGTGAGCTCAGCACGTGTCGACAGCAGCTGGAGTTGATCCGTTTACAGATGGAGCAAATGCAGGTAGAGACCCCTTTCCTTGGATTTCACAGGTTCTGTGCAGATCTTAGAACTATATAGGTTTTGTCCTATAAATTTCGATTCTAAAGAAAACATTTGTAAGAAAAAGAGAAGGAAGATGTTTGTAGATAGGAAGTGAAGGCTTGTGAATGCCATGTTGGTGGTCTAATTAAACACCAGATAGGTCCTCCAGAGTAGAGGGTTACAGGAGAAGACCCCAAAAAGTATAACATTAGCAATGATCATGTACTACGTACTGTGTACCAGTCACTAGGGCAGGGACTTTCACATACAGAGTCTTATTTAAATCTTGTAGCACTTTGATGAGGTAAATGTAAAAATTTTACCAAGTTCTTAGAATAAGTAATCTGTCCAGAGTCACAAAGCTGGTAAGTGGCAGAGCTAGGGTTTAAAACCCATCTCTAAACTCCTGTTTTCCTTCTATTATACCAATTTTGTGTTTAAAAAGATAAAAAAGGGCCTTGTACTGCTTAAGAGTGGAAAGGAAAGGAAAGAAGCAGGATACATTCTCCTTTCCTGGTTAGTGAGGACATCTTAGCTCCTGGTTTGCCTCTCTTGCCAGATAATGAAAGATAAGTGACCTTTTCTTAGAACCTAGAGCCTTTCTGAGCAGGGAGTGTCCAGTTGGCAGAAGTCTCCCTGGCAGGTTCTTTCCAGTCATGCATCAGAGCTAAAATTATTTCATAAACACTGGGCCTTCTCAGGCTGAGCCAAAGTGAACCTTGACTAGAGACCCAGCTGGGTACTCCTCAGGTGTTTTCAGGTGCTTGTGGGTCAAGGTCAAGCCTCTCTGGGCCTGCTTGTCTTCCAGCTTCAGAACGGAGCCGTCTGCCACCATCCCGCTGCTTTTGCTCCTCCACTGCCCACATTAGAACCAGCACAATGGATCAGCATCTTGAACAGTAATGAACACCTTCTGAAGGAAAAGGAGCTCCTCATTGACAAGTAAGAGGGCAAGGCGTGCCCTAAGATCAGCCTCTGCTCTCCCAGCCCCCATTGATGGCACCTAATGAGGTCTTCCCAAGGATAGCACATCCCCCTCTGTTTGGGTCTACACCTTGCCTCTTGGTAGAGCTAGGTTGATAAGCACCGAGTCCTTTATCTGACTAATGTGATAGGCCAATTGTGTGTCCTCAGGGGCTCTGGAAGTGCCTGTAGGGGGCAGCCAGTTCTTTGCAGCTGATCTTTCCTTATTTCCCAAGTCAGTTTTCTTATTTTCTCTTCTTCCTTCAGTAAAACAATACTGCCCAGAATGCAAGGCCTTTGTTTTATATACTATGAATTGTACTCAACTAAGGAAGGTGGGGGCTCATATTGCAAGTAGGTTAGTGTCAGGACCCTGGACCTCATTCTGCTGGCTTTTGCAGGCAAAGGAAGCACATTTCTCAGCTGGAGCAGAAAGTACGAGAGAGTGAACTACAAGTCCACAGTGCCCTTTTGGGCCGCCCTGCCCCCTTCGGGGATGTCTGCTTGCTGAGGCTGCAGGTAAGCATTGGCAGCCAGAATGGTATTCTGATTGTCATAACTCAGTATCTTCCCTTTGCTTCGTACTGTTAGGTATCCAGGAGATAGAAAAAGGATCAAGTGATGTAAAATGTCCTTGCCCTCAAAGCAAGGACAAAGCAAAGCCCTCAAAGAGTAGACATCCTAATTATAAAGCGTCCCCTGTTCTGCCTTTGTGGGGGCAGAAAAGACTTAAGGGTAAAATCAGGTATGCCTTGGTGTCAGGACATACTTGGGAGAAGAGGAAGGCAGAGCAAGGTACATAGTAAGGTTCTAGAGTTGGGTGATGTTCTAAGTCTTAATCTCCCAGCCTTTAGCCAAATGGAGGGGGAGGCAGAGGTAACGGGATTTACAGCCATTCTCATTTTTATTCTTCCATGTCTAGAAGCAGCTAAAGGAAGCCATGTTTTCACTAATGGCAATGGCTCCTAAAAAAAAATCTTGCTTTGTTGACCAAGCTTCTTCTGCAATATGAGCTTTTGAGTGATGGGTATTAGGCAGATTATAGTACTGGCTTTGCCACCTAGTGGACCTATTAAGATTGTGTTCTATGTTATGGCATCAGAATGTTAGAGTGAGAAGGGCCCTTATATAAAATCTAGTTCAGTCCTCTAATTTGCTGATGAAAATATTGAGGCTCAAAAAGAGGAAGAGTTTTTGCCTAAGGTTATGTAGAAAATAGAGGAGGACCAGGCCTTGAGCACAGGTCTTCTGAGATCTTATCCTGTGTTCCTTCCATTTTACTACTAGCACCTCAGGCGTTGCTTTAAGGCAGTGATTCTGAAATTTGAGTATGCATCAGAATCACCTGGGGGGCTTGTTAAGACACAGATTATTGGGCCCTATCCCCAGAGTTTCTGATTTGGTGGGCTGGGAGTTGGGCTCAAGAATTTGTATCTCTGACAAATTCCCAGGTGATGCTGAAGATGTTAGTCCTAGAACCACACGGTGAGAAGCACTACTTAAAGAAATTCTTAGAGAAAGATGATATTTGACCACAAAGAATACTGAGGATAAGTAAAGTACATGGGGCTGTAAGGGTAAGGAACAGTCACATATCAAGAATCTTTATGCAGGAATTGCAGCGAGAGAACACTTTCTTACGTGCGCAGTTTGCACAGAAGACAGAAGCCCTAAGCAAAGAAAAGATGGAGCTTGAAAAGAAACTCTCTGCCTCAGAAGTTGAAATCCAGCTCATCAGAGAATCACTCAAAGTGGCATTGCAGAAGCACTCAGAGGAGGGGAAGAAACAGGAAGAAAGGGTGAGCTAAGGAGCTGGTAGCTCTCTAATTCACAAAGGAGTTGGCAGTCAGCCCTCTCCTGTCAAACCCTAAGCTGTTTCTGGCCCCCATTCTTGGAACTAGGAGGAGCCAACTGGGTGAGATCTTACACTGACTTTTCATGCAGGACTGGTCTACTGGAAATGGCACCTCTCCTTTTTGCTTATCTCCACAAAAGTACCACAGACAAAGTCCCTCACTACCCCAGGTCGTGATAGGCCCCCAGCTGGCTTAGGTAGAAAACCAGCCTGGGCAGTCATACCAGATGGCACTGTTGCAAGTGTTTAAACACCTGTGGTAAATTTATATCATTCAGCCTGGTTTTTCCTTATTCTGCCTAAAAAGTAGAGAAGAATTCCATGTGTGCAGCCAGTTTGGGAATTTTTACATTTGTGCTAGTGCTCTTAGAATTGCCTTAGAGTGGGGCGCCTGGGTGCCTGGCTCAGTTCGTTAAGCATCCAGCTCTTGATTTCAGCTCAGGTCATGATCTCATGGTTTATGAGATCAAGCCCTGTGTTGTTGGGCTCTGTGCTGACAGCACAGAGCCTACTTGGGATTCATTCTCCCTCTCCCTCTCCCTCTCCCTCTCCCTCTCCCTCTCCCTGCCCCTCCCCTGCTTGTGTTCTCTCTGTGTCTCAAAATAAATAAACATTAAAAAACAAAACAAAGAATTGCCTTAGGCCAAGATTGGTCATCATAGAAGGAGCCAATTTAAAATCTTTGCTTCTGTTCACAGTTTGCTCTAATGCAGATGTTCTTGGGGGACCAGTTTAATAATGTTTAGTTCTGGACCACTTGCATCAAAATCAACCAGATCAGTGCTTCTTAAACTTTAATGCGCCTAAGAATCACTGGGTGATCTTGTTTAAAATACAGATCCAGGGGCGCCTGGGTGGCTCAGTTGGTTGAGCGTCTGACTTCGGCTCAGGTCATGATCTCCCAGTCTGTGGGTTCGAGCCTCACTTCGGGCTCTGTGCTGACAGCTTGCTCAGAGCCTGGAGCCTGCTTCTGATTCTGTGTCTCCCTCTCTCTCTGTCCCTCCCCCGCTCATGCTCTCTCTCTCTCTCTCTGTCAAAAATAAATAAACATTAAAATTTTAAAAAATAAAAATAAAATAAAATACAGATCCAGATTTAGTAATTCTGGGGTGGGGTGTGCCTAGGATCTTGCATTTTTAACAAGTTCCCAGGTGATGTTGGTTCCACTGGTATAGCAAGGACTTAGAGGCTTGTTAAAAAAACTTTTAATCAAAATACGTGTATCCAAGTTGAAATGATAAAATACCAATATGTTTATAATAAATATTAGTAGCTCTGTGCCCAGCTCCACTCCACAAAGATTTCTACCCTTAACTCTTCTTTTCTCTATATTTCTGAGTATATTCCTGAGATTTTTGCTCGTTTTGTCTCATGGATGCAATATCTTCTCTCTCTGATAATACTGATTATAATTTTGGCATGTCTACATCTGCTTATAGTATTGTTTCTTGTTTTTTTCAGAACCTTTTATTTTGTTTTGGTGTCTTTCATGTCAGAGGCTTAGTGATCCTTGAATGAATGGGCACTTCTGTTTAAGAATGAAGTATTTAAAAACTGGATAGAAGCTCTAGCTTCGTGATAGTTGACTGGTGGAGTTCACTATAGGATGATCAGACTTGGACTACCTTCTCGCTCGAGGACCCTCAAATATTAGTATCTGAGTATCTTACCTCACTCTCTCCAGAAAAGAATCTTCAGCCTTCTGCCTAGTTGTGAGGCTAGGGACAGGAATGCTTTTGGCTTTTAGGATCTTAATACTGAGAAGGAGATTAGGCTTAGAGTCCCACAGTTCTCTATATAGATTTTTACTTATACTTCCTTGCAACCCAGTGCTGCACGCTCTGCTGTGACTGATATCCTTGAGTCTGGAATCTCTCTGATTTCTCTGGAGAATCTGCAGTCTCCTATTGGGGAAACTTAGGGTGAAAATGGTATCCAGCTAACCTGTATATAGACTTCCAATGTGTGCCCTATTTTTCAGATCTATGGCTGATACCTGCCTCGGATGTACCTGGTGCTTTGAGTTGAGAAGTACTGGGAGGGTGTGAAGGGCACATTGTTCTCCAAATTGTCTGTAATGCCCACTGTGGTTATAACTCTTTGAGTAATTTATCCCCTGTCCACTTTCATCTTCTGTAAACACGTTGAAATCTCTCATATACTTTTATCTCTTCCTCTATTAGCTTTTTAAAATTAGTACTCTAATTTCCTTCCTGTCATTTGAGAGATGTTTTAGAAGAAGAGATAAAGGTCTTTGGGTAATCCACCATTTTTTTAAACTCAGAGTTGGTTATCAGCATTTTCAATAAGTTTCCCAGCTGAGTCTGATGCATATTAAAATGTGAGACTCACTGGTTTAGAGCTTGAAAGGGTAGCGATTATACCTGGGATAAAGCCTTTGACTGATTTTCAGGGATCCACTCTTAGTACTTTCTTACCTTTGGATTAAATTAGGTCTGTGTCTCCTTTTGACATCAGTAGATATGCCTTACTTTTTCTCTACTTTCTCTAGCATCCTTTTTTCATAAGCCAAAGAAAAAACCATAATAGTGGAGAAAAAGTGTACATTCAGCAAATCTTGGTTGAGTGCCCACTTTGTGCCAAGCACTGAGCTATGGCTTTTATGTGTGGGGGCTATAATAATAAGCAAAATGGACACAGCTCCTCCTTTCAAGAAGTTTACAGTCTCATTAGCCCTTCCAGATGATTGCTTAGCTTTAAATCACATGTTCTGTTCAGGGAAGAAAGCATTACCTATTTCACTGGAACAGACCAGACCACTATGAATAACAAAGATGCTCATATTGTTTGGCAAATCCTAAGAGTATAGAAGTTTTTTCCCAGAACCCCAGGACAAAAACCAGATGGATTCTTTATTACATGCATACCTTGTTTTATTGTGCTTCACTTTATCGTGTGTCTCAAATACTGCATTTTTTACAAATTGAAGATTTGTGGCAACCCTGCCTTGATAAAAATCTTTTGGTGCCATTTTTCCAACAGCATTTGCTTATTTCATGTCTCTGTGTTATATTTTGGTAATTCTTGCAGTATTTCAAACTTTCTCATTATGATTATGTTTGTTTTAGTGACCTGTGATCTGTGATTAAGACTTGCTGAAAGCTCAGATGATGATCAGCATATTTTAACAATAAAGTATATTTTAATTAAGACATGTACATTGTTTTTTAGACACAATGCTATTGCACACCTCATAGACTACAGTGTAGTGTAAACATAACTTTTATGTGAACTAGGAAACCAAAAAATTCATTTGATGTGTTTTATTGTGATACTCACTTTATTGCAGTGGTCTGGAACCAAACCTTCAGTGTCACCCAGGTATGCCTGTATGTAGAAGTGCTACCAGTTTTTAAAAACTCCCCAAGGAGCCCTTCTTCCCTACCCTTGATTGGAACGTTCAGGTGTGTTAACTCTGCAGTTTATGCCCTAATTTCAAATGGCAAAATTTGAACAGCTCCCTGTCTTCATTGTAGTAGAACGACATTTACAGCTCTAAGGGCAGAGACAATGGTCATTTCAGAAAAAAAGGTGATGTTCAGAGTCCTAGAGGAGTCAGTGGAGACAGATTCTTGACTTCTTTCCTTAGGTCAAGGGTCGTGATAAACATATCAATAATTTGAAAAAGAAATGTCAGAAGGAATCAGAGCAGAACCGGGAGAAGCAGCAGCGTATTGAGACCTTGGAGCGTTACCTGGCTGACCTGCCCACCCTGGAAGATCATCAGAAGCAGAGCCAGCAGGTAGCAGCAATGTCTGGGCATACCTGGGGCTAGCAAGGAGTGTCCAAGCAGGGGGACTTCCTCAGCCTCTGCTGTATGCAGTTACCCTGTGGCTTCCTAAAGGAAAAACCCAAAGGAGTCAAGTCCAGACTCACATCTGTCCGATTTGCAATTGGACTGCACATTTTTTTGAGATACGCAGTATTCCTTGGCTTATTGACCGTAAGTATGGGATCCTGTCTCTCAGCTTCAGGATTCTGAATTGAAGAGTACAGAGCTGCAGGAGAGAGTAACTGAGCTGGAGAGTTTGCTGGAGGAAACCCAGGCAGCCTGCAGAGAGAAGGAGGGTCAACTGGAAAGCCTGAGACAGAGAGGAGCAGAATTCTCCAGTAGACATAGGTAAATAAATACCCTTGTGTAGTTGAGGAAAGGAGTGGAGAGTTAGGTCTATCCTACTTACTACCTGTGTGACTTAGAGCAAATCACTTTACTTTTCTGAGCTTCGTTTCTTTGGAATATGAATAATAGGATAGCTGCTTATGGGCAAGGAATAGGTCTTTGAGATGGAGAGTGGAGGGTGTAGTAGTGCAGTGGGGGTTTGTCATTGTATCCTTTGGAAGGTCCAACCCAGTGCCTGGCATCATAATAATAATAATAATAATAATAATAATAATAATAATGGATAGTAATCCTTGAGTATGTATGTGTTGAGCGAAGGGAACCACTTTATATACTGGGAAATTAGTTAACTGTATATTTGCAAAAGCAGATCCTGATGTCAAGGGTGGAGGGTGGGGGGTGATCTACATTTTGAACCTTGTAAGCTAAAGGCTACTAGGAACATCTGTTTCTCTTCAGCCCTAGGGATTGTTCTCGATTGCCACAACAGGTTCTAAGAACAAAACAAGATGCCATAATGTACTCTCAGGGTATTTTGAGAGCCTCTTCCATATCAGTTGCAGTTTCTGAAAATGTGATGGCTGTGTTTCGACAGCCTCTTGGACCAAATCCAGTTTCTAATGGGATGGATTGGATTTCTCATCCCAAATTCAACCATAGTGACCCTGTTGTTTGTCTCAGCAGATGAGCCATAATGAAAGTGATTGTGGGGATCCATTGGAGGAGACCTTCGGTTGGAGTCAGAAGAGAGGTTGGGGTCAAAGTTGACCCTGCCCCAGACTATGTGTGCCAAGAAAAAAAGATTTTGTTTTCCAAAATTTCTGCAGTATACATGTATGACTTTTATAATCTAAATACATGTGATGAGTGTTTATTTTTAAATATCAAAACAAATATAAAAGAGCATTGGGCAGGTAGAGAATTGGTGGAAGAGTGGATAGATGCTGGCCTCTAGGGAAGAGAACTAACATACGCTAGGCAACTTGTGTGTGGTACACCCTATGTTACAACAGACCTAACACATTATCCCCAGATAGGGCTTGGAAGGGCCTGAGCGTCTTACCCCAAACGTACAATAAATAATAGAATCAGGAGTCAAAGCCACATCTGCCTGACTTCAAAATTCTTAAAGAGGCCACTGTCTTTCAGCCTGCAAGATAAGCAGTGTGTGGAGGAGGCCAGTGGAGAAGGTCCAGCCCAACAGGGAGAAGGTCCAAAAGTGGAAATGGAGTCCTGGCAGAAAGAATGTGATTCCCTCCGAAAGGTGACTGAGTGTGTCCAGGCTGTAATAGAGGGCAGGCTGAGAAGGAAGAGAAGATTGTGTACTGGGAAGGAACCATGAATTTCTGGCCCTGGGCCACCTAAGATGCATTACCCAGAACTTTCCTCTCTTTTCTGAGAAGTCACCCCTGCATAATAAGTTTGCATTTTAGATATTTATTCTTACAACAGGCAAGCAGAATTAGGAGAGGATATGCTTTTGAACATCCAAACTAGATGCTCCAAAATGGTACATTGATGCTTGGTGCACTTCATTCATGGCTTAGGCCCCACACAGAACCTCTTGCATTGGGCAGAGTTCTAACTGGCAAAGTGGCCCTAATTTAGCAGAGAAGAAAGAGTCCAAACCTATTAGTGAGACTGATAGGTAGGTTAAAAAAAAAAAAAAAGACCCAGAGGGGCACCTGGGTGGCTCAGTTGTTTAAGTGTCCGACTCTTGATCTCAGTTCAGGTCATGATCTTTCAGCTCATCAGATTGAGCCCCGCTTGCGCTCTGTGCTCACAGCACAGAGCCTGCTTGGGATTCTCTCTCTATCCCCCCGCTCTCTGCCCCTCCCCTACTTGCTCTCTCAAAATAAATAAATAAACCCCAGAAATGGTTCAGAGAATACCTGAGGTCTCAAAGGACAGGAAATGGCCTATTCGTGGTCTCTCCTTGAACAGCCTTGTGACCAAAGCTATAAATAATAGCATTCATCACAGCTCTGGATAGGCCAGACTTCATTAAACTGAATTTTTGGTCCTGTCCTCTACTAAAGAACTAAAATGTACACTGGTTATATATAAAGTTTATTCTACTGGCCCACAGTTATCCGAGTGAATTCCCCATTTCCTCCCAGTAGTGGTCATAGTCCACATTACATTCCTGTTTAAACCTCTTTGTGAGTAGAGTACAGAAGTGTGAAGCTAGCTAGCTAGGATAGGGAATCTGGGTTTTTTTTGTAAGTAGAGCTAAATTGCCTTCACCCTGGTTTCACTATTGATTGGCTATAGCCACAGTGGCACTAATAGACCATAGATCCTGATGTAGCCTCTTGCCCTCTGACCTTACCATCAGCCTGTGCTTATAGCCTTCCTTGATAACTTTGCCTTTCAGATTGTGGAGAAGCAACAACAGAAGATGGATCAGCTGCGTTCACAAGTACAGGTGAGCTGGTGTCCTTATGACACGGTGAGCAGGACTTGATGGAATCTCTAGAATTTGGCCAACTCTATATTCTGTGTCATACAATTTGCTCAGTGTTAGGAGTATAGCAAGAATGAGACCCAATCAGTGCTTTTAGCCTACAATCTTGTGGGGAAGAGGTTTTAGCACAGTATTAGGAGAACAATGTCCTTGCTGCTTTGGGGGAGCATAGAAGAGTCAGTGAGAGCAGGGCAGGTTAAGGAAGGGTTTCTGGAGATCATGAGCCTGGAACAAAGAGGAAAAGTTAGCTAGGCAAAGAAGAGCTGAATACTTTGGTTTTAGAATTCCAGATAGAAGGAATAGCACACGGAGCGCTTGGGTGGCTCGTTCGGTTAAGAGTCCAACTCAATTTTGGCTCAGGTCATGATCTCACAGTTCATGGGCTCAATCCCTACATCGGGCTCCATACTGACAGTGCGAATAGAATGTAATTTAGGTGTGAGGTAGTCAGATTTGCAACTCAGGCTTGAGTGTGGAAAGATTGGCACTTGGAGAGAAACAAGGCTGGAGGCTGGTGGATTATTGCAGAAATCCTGGTGAGAGATGATGAAGGAACCTGGCAGCATAGCAAGGAGAAGAAGCTGTGAGGGACAGATTCAAGTGAATTTTAGGAAGTGGAATTAAGAGGAATCAGTGACTGACAAGATGTAGGGGGTTAGAGAATAAGGAAAAACTAAAGACAACTCCTGGTTTCTATTTTGGGCCAGAGTAGGGAGGTGTCCTTAATTGGGTTCTCCAAAAAACCCTAGGTAAAGCAGGTGCACTCAGGTTCTCTTTGGACTCCAAAAGAGGTTTTCTCATCAAAACTGTGAAATGCACTCACTCTGAGAGCAGCTCAAAGCTGCAGTCCTGCCTTTGCCATCATGTAGGTTGGGCTACGTCTGTCTAGTTCCCCTATTTCAAGTCCTATAAGAAGATAGTCAAGCCTAGTGAGTGTTTATATCCACTTAAAATCCCAGGTTCCTAGTAGAGCTTTTAATGTGTCTCAAATACATACCCTGAAACCCTCAGCTCTCAAAAAGGTTGAAAAAGCCCAACTTTTTTTTAATATATATATATATTTTTTAAATATTTATATTTAAGAGAGAGTGCGTGAGTGGGAGAGGGACAGAGAGATGGAGAGATAATCTGAAGCAGGTGCCAGGCTCTGAGTTGTCAGCACAGAGCCCAATGCAGGGTTCAAACTCACGAGCTGCAAGATCATGACCTGAGCCAAAGTAAGATGCTCAACCAACTGAGCCACCCAGGCGCCCCAAAAAAGCCCCACCTTTTACATTTACCCATGATGAAACTTCTCAGGCAAATTAAAATATCAGATGAATTTGCTGGAATCAAGTAGATTCAAAACTGTCACCTTGGGTATTTCATGGTGATGAGATGTTCTCCTTTGGCAGTTTTTTATTAATACAAAATGGGAAAATTCAGAAAATTTTTAAATACTTTATTCAAATAAGTTTCAAAATTGGGGGAGGGGAGTTGGAATGAATAGAATGAGAGGCAAAAAATAACAAACATAAATACCTCCCTCTCCCTGACCCTGACCATCCCTACACACACACACACTCTCTCTCTCTCCCTCCCTCTCCCCCTCTCCCTCCTAACTAGATTAGGTGACTGTGGGAGCACTCCTACCCCTTATCTCTGTCAGAAGCATTTAATACACAGTATTCTCAAGGGCTTTGGCTGTGGGCTCCTCAAAGACTGGTATTGTTTGGTATTCTTTTCAGTATCCTCAGTGCCTGTCACAGTGTTCAGTAAGTACTGAACTCAACTGAATAGACATTTCTTGCCCTCAAGAAAGTTATGGAGAAGGGGGGGAACCATGTGCACTGCGAACAAGTGTACTCATGAGCCATGATGGAAGTATGAGTAGCAGGGCGAGAGTAGGATTAATAGAATCTGATTTGCGGATTAAGGAAGGCTCAGGTGGGCCTTGAAGGTTTCCTGGGTTATGGAGCAGAAGAGTAGCCTAGACAAAGGGGAAGGAGAGTGAGCAAGTTTGGAGCTGGAGCCTTTGGGAATGAAGGCTGTGCAGTCATTTGATGTGGCTGGAGTAGAGGCTGTGTGGAAGGTGAAAAGAGATGTGGCTAGAAAAGTTGGTAAGGGCCAGACTAGTCTGGAATGCCCTGCTGAGGAGCTGACCTCTAATTGGTCAGCAACTATAGGAGGGTTTCAAAGGGAAGTAGCAGATCAGGGCTTTTCTAAGATAATCTCTAAGCCGTGTATGGGTGGGGTGGGGCTTTACTATATAGTCCAGGCCAGAGGTGACATGGTCTAAACCAGATTTGTTACTCCTCATATGCAATCCTACCACTACTTGCCCTGGGATTCAGAGCCTAGAGCAGGAGGTGGCTCAGGAAGAAGGAGCAAGCCAGGCCCTGAAAGAGGAGGCCCAGCGGAGGGAGACAGCCCTGCAGCAGCTTCGCACAGCCGTGAAAGAGGTGAGCAGCAGCATCTGGGCCTCGTGGTACTGCCTCCACAAGCCTGATTTCTCAGTGTACCTTCCCCATCCCTACTCCCACAAGAGCCCTCATGTTTGAGAGGTCCCTGCTGAACAACTGTTTTTGACAGAAGAATGGAAAGGGACGCCACATCATCCTTTCTGTTAAAGGTCGTAATCCCATCTTAGGCCATATTTACCCAGGAATGTGTTTTGGATGCAAGAAGTCAGTCTCTCTCCCTTTGTTTTCCTTTAGCCACAGGTTTGTGGGGTTGGGGAGGAAGGGTTCAAGAAGACTGAGAGCTCGGTGGTCCTCGTGGAGTATACAGAGCTGTCAGCAAGGGGTGACCAAGTTCACTGACCTAGGAAGGAGTCTCTCAGAGCTGGGATTGTCACATGGCCCAGTGTACGTGAAAGGCTGGGACTGGAGGAAGAACTCTATTCAGTGTTTTTAAAACAGAATAGAGGGAGGGAGGGGAAAATGGGTTAAGCTGTTCAGGGAGAGAGAGAGAAGGAGACACAGACATACATGAATAGCTGGTCTTTGTAGAAAAGCCTGATTCTACTGAGGTGAAGGTGTAAAAATGCAAGCAGGGCACATTCCAGTGCTGTGTCCTCCAGGTGCCTAGCTCCCTCAGGCCCCCACCCAGTGGCCACTAGCTGTATTGTTGTCTTTCTTGCCCCCTTTATTCCTCTGACACACTCTGATCAGGCTGGCTGGTGGCCACTTTTGTCAGGGTGGCAGGGAGAGATTGAAACCAGTGTCTCCTCAGATTTCACAGTTCACATTAAGCCTCCTCTAATAGCCTGGTTAACAGAGTTGGCTGAGGGACTGCCTTCAGATAGAGTTCCGAGGGGCGGGAGTATCTTCTCTGGTTCCTGAACAGAAACCTGGAGGCTGATGACTCAGAGTCTGCTGGGGAAGACTCCAGTACTGGAACCCTATGGGCCTGACCTACCTGCAGGAGAACTTAGGCCCAGTTTTGGGAATAGGGGGAGTGCTAAGCCTGTTGGTAGTGGTGGGGAGGGGGTGATATCCCCTGTGACTCGTGTATTCACGTACATGTATAAATAGTCTGCCCTTCCCTGGGCTTGGGTTAATGTGTTTGCCCATCTGTCGGCTCAGCTTTCAGTACAGAACCAGGACCTGATCGAGAAGAATCTGACACTCCAGGAACACCTGCGTCAAGCCCAACCAGGGTCTCCATCTTCACCAGATACAGCCCAGCTGGCATTTGAACTGCACCAGGAGTTGGCCAGTTGCCTTCAAGATCTGCAGGCTGTCTGTAGCATTGTGACCCAGAGGGCCCAGGGCCATGACCCCAATCTCTCCCTGCTCCTGGGCATTCACTGTGAGTCCTCAGGCCAGTCTGGGACACAGGAGAGAGTGGCTTTCATTCTTCTGTCACCCCCATCCAATTTTCCCATCCTTTGTGTGATCAAGGCTCTGTAGACCTGGTCACTGCCCCTGGGAGTTTATGTGTTTTGCAAAGTAGATACTCAGTAAATCTGTTTTGGAAGCAGTCATCCTTATGGGTACTTGAATGCGGGACAAACAGAAAATGGCCCTTAGCAAGTTTTCAGCCCACTATCCCCATCTGCTTTTTTAAAAACATGTGTTTTAAGACCATGGGTCTCAAAAGTACTGCATATCCATACCACCCCCTCCATTGAAAGCATCTCCTAACTGACTCACTAACATTCTCTTGAAATGCTCTTCTCCCCAGCTGCACAGCACCCAGGGATTCAACTAGATTTGCAGAAGCCAGATGTGATCAGGAGGAAACTAGAAGAGGTTCAACAGCTGCGCCGTGACATCGAGGACTTAAGGACCACCATGTCAGACAGATATGCCCAGGATATGGGAGAAAACTGTGTCACTCAGTGAGGAACGCTGGGGGTGGCATAGACTCCGTTCCCCCAGGGAAGATCTGGTCTGCTGAGAGCCCAGTCTTGCAGGTCCTGCCCTGACAATCTCTTGCCTCCTATTTGCTGCTATTCCCAGAGAGAAGGGATGGAGGGGGGTAAGAACCTGCATCTGGGGCCAAGGGCTGATTAAGGAACTGTGCCTGCCCTGCCCCACACTGGCTTTGCCTTGTTGGATTGCATTTGTCCTGTCATACTGATTTACCCTTCGAGGGTGAGTTACTAATTAACTTTTGCAGGTTAACTGATAAGTCCTCACAGACTGTTCCCAGCCCCAGGCTGACGTCAAAGGTAAACAGGCTGCTCACTTCCCTTTTCCGTCCTCTGGATGGATCCACGTTCATTCCCACTCCATACTTTGGTCCTGCTGATGTCCACTGGAAAGGCTGAGTACCAGTCACAGTGGCCATGTGAGAATTCTCAGACCAGTCGGCTAGCCTGCCTGGGATATAAGTTGGCTTTCGGGGTATTCTTTGGCCTGGTCCCACTGCTGCTTCCTCAGGACTCTTGTTCTCACAGATGCCTCAGGGTGATCTGTTTATTAGCAAAGCACCCACTAGAATTGGCCTAGGGATTGTATCCAGGTCTCCTTAATCTGAGCTGTCATGCCATTTTACAGGATACCCCATTCTCCAGCTGCTCTGTCCCATGGGGCCCTGGCCATGTGGTTAGCACAGCTCCCTTCTTTGTTCTCAGGCCATCCAGGTAGCCCCCTTGTAAACTCTTCTCTATGGTTCTGGGTTTGGGCAGGATTTTCCCTCATATTGCCACAGGGCAACTGTCAAGCTACTCACCTCCTCCTCCTCCTGGGGCTGAGGCCAGAGCCCAGTCCTGATTTGTGCCTCTCTTTTGTTTAGGGGCAGGGTCCTTTCCCTTTATTGCTCTGGGGCCCCTTTGAAAGTTCAGAGTACCCGGTATAGCTTGGCTCTAAGTTCTAGCTTTCCGTATTTGCTGGGTTTTGTTTCTCTGGGGCTTTTGGGGACCCTGTGCTTTCTATTTTCTCTTGCCTCCTCATGTATGGAGCATCTCAGAACACAATTGTTTGTATCCGGTTGTTGGGCTGGCCCCAGGCCTCCTCTAGATCTGGAGCCAGGCCAAGCCAAGGCTTTGTAAGGGTATGGAGGAACACTGAGCAGTTCAGAAGCCAGCCCCTGAGTTTGTTGCTAAGCTTTGAGCTGTCAGAGTAGCATCCTGGACCTCATTCTTGGGTCTGAATGAGACTCGTTAAGTGTTTTTACAATTTTGTGTCTTATTTATGGAGTGATGTATCCCTTCCATTCAGAGCAGCCCCACCCAGCCATCCCCTCAGCCTCTGGGCTCCTTCCTGCCTCCTAAAAGCAGAGCTGCCTGGTTGGTCTCCACCCTGTGTTGGGAGCCCAGCCACCATGCTCACGGGTATTTTTCCTCAAAGTTTATAAGCAGTTATTTATATGAATCCTTGTTATGTCAACTGGTTTGTATTGCCTATTTTGATTACAAAATAAAATATTTAACAAACTCCTCAGTTTTCTATCACCATTATCACCATCCCTTACTCCACCCCTCATTTTGCCTTATTGGAGCCAAGGCCCGGGTGTTTAGCCAAGTCCCCCAGACAGCAGCAAAGAGGGACCTTTGGCAGGTCCAGCCTCTCGTCTGTGTTTCTACCACTTCCGCTCCTCTGGTGTTCTCTATGGGGACAAATAAGATCTCTTCTGACACTACTTTCTATTGGGTGAAGCTGCCCTGAGTCATTGAGCAAGTCTGTCGTTGGAAAGAGTTTCAGTAAGTCTCTGAGAGGAAGTCTGCTTCTAGGTTGCTGTGAGGAAGTAGCTTCCCTGGAGCCAGGCAGGGCCCTGTTTGCCTCACGGAGCTAAGGTGGTCTTTCTGGGCTGCTGTTTGAGCCCGGGGGTGGGGTGGGGGGCCTGTGAGGGCAGTCCTGGCCAACCCCAGACAGACAGCTGAGCCCAATTTGGGCTGATGAGTCTCTCAACCCCCTGGATTTTTTCTGGGAGCAGGAGCAGCTTTAGAATGCCATCTGGGGTTGGAGTTGAGCTAGGGCCACCCTCACACCAGCTGTGGATCTTGAACAAGGGCGGGCCGGGCTCCCCGGAGTCCCGACCAACTGCTGCCTCCACCCGTTCTAGAGCTAGCAAACTCTTACCTTGGCCTCCATCTGGTGCCTTGAGGGTGTGGCCCTGTCTCCGGCCACCACCCTTCCTTGTCTAGACTTGCCTGAGTAGAGAGGAACTTGTGGGGAAATCTCCCAGCAGGGGCTGTCCCTGCTTTGGTGTGCCATGGGGTTAGCCATGTATGAGTGTCACCCGGGGACTGTGGGAAGGGGTCCCTTGGAGCAAGATTCCCTAGCCAAGGAACTGTAGGTTTCAAAACAGCTCAAGCCTTCAAAGCTCCAGCTGCGCCGTGCTATCGTGGCACTGAGGGTGGGTAGCTGGGTGCAGCAAACCCGGGCGACGCTGAAAAGGCCTTTGCCAAGCCGTCACCCAGGCCCTCCCTGGCCTTTCCGGCCACCAGCCCCCTCCCCCCACCTCACGCTGAACCCCAGATCAGGGAAGGCGCGGGAGGGGACGGCCTCGCGCAGCACTGGGGTCCTCGGCGCGCCCCGTCACTGAGGGGGAGGGGAGGGGGCAGCGGCGCGCGGGGCGGGGTCGCGCAGGCTCCGCCCCGGCCGCACGCCTGCCCGCGCCGCCCATTGGTCCTGAGAGCGGTGACTCGCGGGCAGAGCAGGAAGGAAACCGCTCCCGAGCGCGGCGGCGTCGTCTCCAGGCCGTGCGGCTGCCGCTACAGCCAGCCATCCGTCCGCTTGTCGGCTTGCCAGTCCACCCGCAGCATGAGCGGCCTGCGCGTCTACAGCACGTCGGTCACCGGCTCCCGCGAAGTGAGTGCACGCCCCGAGTGAAAGCTCGGGCGGCGGAGTCCGGGCGCTACGGCCCGGCGCCCGAGACCCGCCCCCAGGGCGGAGCGGGGGGGGGGGGGGCGAGAAGGTGCGGGGCTCGGCCTCCTGGGTCGAGTCCCAACGCGGGCCCCGAGTCTGTGCCTTGAACCCCTCCGTTGGGCATCCTGGATCCTTAGCAGCCCCAGGACGAGCTGCCCGCGCCCATCCCATCTCTCAGACACGCACTCTCTGCAACCCCCCTGCGACCCCGATCACGTCCTGATCGTGCTCTTCCTCTCCCCCACTTTGTGTGTACCTAGGCAGGGGTGGCCCCTTAACCTGCCTCCACCAAGGCCTGCCCTGCCTTCCCCTCGCTGAGTTCCTGGTTCTCTCCACTCTGAACTTTATCCCACTTCGCTTCGTTCTGACTCCCCTCCGCATGGTGGTCCCTCTTCTCATCCTGCCCCGCTGCAAACCTGACTCATCCTCCTAACTCCCTAGTGGCCAGAACCCTCGCCCAGGGTGTGGAGGGACACAAAAACTACTGGCCACAGTCCCTGTCTTTCTGCCCAGGTTTCCCCCGTAAATCCTCCAGCCTGCTCACTAACCCCTGCCCGCCCTCTACCCCCAGATCAAGTCCCAGCAGAGCGAGGTGACCCGCATCCTGGATGGGAAGCGCATCCAGTACCAGCTAGTGGACATCTCCCAGGACAACGCCCTGCGGGATGAGATGCGAGCCTTGGCGGGCAACCCCAAGGCCACCCCACCCCAGATTGTCAACGGGGACCAGTACTGTGGGGTACGAACCCCGGGGGTTGGGAGTGGGGAAGTGTAGGACTTCTGCTGACTCAGAAGTCAGACCTGGGACAAAACACCAGCACTCAGGTTGACCATCTCTCCCCTCCCCTCGCCTAGGACTATGAGCTTTTCGTGGAGGCTGTGGAACAAAACACACTGCAGGAGTTCCTGAAACTGGCCTGAGCCCACTGGACTCCCATCACCACGTCCCCCCGCAGCCACCGCCGGCCATGAAGGACCTTGTGACCAACTCCCTGTCATTCCTAGCCTTCCGACCTTGGAATCTCTCCCCGCAACCCAAGCCCCCCTCCTCCCCTTCTCTAATTTAGCCCCCTCTTCTCCATTCAAAGGCAACATTCCTTACCCACTAGTCTCAGAAATTGTCTTAAGCAACAGCCCAAGTGCTGGCTGTTGTCAGCCAGGCCCTGAGGCTGCCACCCTGCCTGGCACTGGCTGATGGGCACCTTTGTGGGTTCCATTAGCCAGGGCTCTGCCAAAGGCCCCGCATTCCTTGTCCCCTAGAGACAATTAAATGTCCCATTCCACTGACACCGTGTCTGTTTGATATGGCCTGAGTCCTTGGTCTGAGCAAGGCTGGTAGATGGGATTGTCTGAGGCCGTGGTCCCACGGGCAGGTCGGTTGGGCCGTCTCCTGTGTGGCACCTCTGTGTATGATTGCGCACGTATGTGGGTGTGTGTCTGGCATATGCATAACTGTGTGGACCAGCGTTTCTCCAGTGTGGGTGGGTCACTTCCTGATTCACATGCATGTGATAGTGTCCTGACACGCCCGGCTTGGTGAGTGTAGCACATCTGTATGCCTGTCGGTAATGTGACCGCGCCATGTGGCTGCCTGCCTGGGTTCCAGCATCCTGGCTAAGTATGGGCGTGTCATGGAAGTGGGTTCATGGCTGCAGTTCTGCCAGTTTGGGCACAGTGGCTTTGTGCAGAATGTTGGGGAAGTGGCCACATGTGCGTGTGGTTCTCTGTGTCTGTGCACAGGGACCTGCTCGCGGCACGCTTGCACATGAGGCCCTTCTGCACCAGCTGAGGCTGAGCTGGAGCCTGCCTTCCCTCCACTGGATCTGCTTAGCCCTTCTAGGGAGAAAGGAACCTAGAGGACAAAGACTCAGCAGCTAGGCCCGCCAGCTGGAGCTCGAGTTACCGAGGGGCGGGTCTGCACCGCCCCTTCCCCCGGCCTTCTCTGGCGCCCAGCTGGGCTGCCCCGCCAAGAGAGCCTTGTGTGCGCGGAGCAGCCAGTGTGGGAGCGGGCGCTTTATTTGGATCAGGGGCCAGGGCCTGGGGCAGGCGGTGGGGCCCGGCTAGCCCGAAGCAGCAGCGCTGCGTTGGGCACCAAGCCTGCGGCCTGCAGCGTGACCGTGTCATCGTGGTAGACCGTGGGTGGGAATGTACTGATGATCTCGAAGGTCGTGGCGTCCACGGCTCTGGGGACCGGGCAGAACTGATCAGGCCATGTCCTGGGACCAGAGACCCCCCTCCCCGTAGCTGCCGGCCCCACACCATGCCCACCTGGCCTGTGCAAGCAGGGTGCGCACATCGCCAACAGTGTCCTCGGGCCGCATCATCAGCAAGAAGGCCTGCTCGCCATTCTCAGACTTGATACGCAGCATGGAGAGCAGGGGCGCCTGTGACTCGGGGGATTCCTGGCTCCTGTGGACCTAGAGGCCATCAGTGCCCCCTGGTGGCCCAACCCCAAGGTCCTCACCTCTTCACCATGCCCTCACCTCTCACGCTCAGCAGCCAAGGCTGGTGTCTCCACCACAATCTCCTGGATCCGGGCAGGCAATGGGCAGCAGTTCTGGAAGGCATCGATGAAAGAGGACAGAGCCCTGGGCTCTGCTAGAGTCCTTCCCCCCAATCCTTAGAGGGGACTTCTTCCTTACCAGGGATGGATGAGACCAGTGAGCCAAAAGGGGAGGGGTGTTCTTTGTAAACTGGGTCCCAAGCAGAAGAAATGGAAGGGAAGCTTTGGAAGGCAGCCCCATCATTCCCCTAAGAAGCCTTGAAGTCCCTCAGCATAGTGGGGGAGACAGAACCCCACACAATGACCAGCTTCCCAGGGGAAGCTTCCCAGGGGAAACCACCCCTGAGCCGTGACTAAGGATGAGGAGTCCATAGAAATGGAATGGGCACAGGGATGTTCCAGACAACATGGGCAGAGATCCCCTGGTCAGGGAAGGCTTCTCTGGAGGTGATATATTTGGGAAAGTGCCAGCAGTTCATGTGGCTAAAGCTGAGAATCAGGTTGGACTGGAAAAAAGAAAAGGTTAGAGGTGGGAAGAAGACCAACAAGGAGTGGTGGGCCTTGAGTGCCAGATAAGAGCTTGGCCTTACCCGAGAACCACTGAAGGGTTTCAACAGGGAAGGCCCAGATCCAACTTCTGTTTTTACAGAAGCACAAGGACTGCTGGGGGAGGACAGTTGACAAGGCAGGAGGGGAGGTGGAAGGCCAGTGAGAGGCCACTGCAGGTATCTGAGAGGGCTACTCTGGAGCCTCGACTAGCATGGCGGGCAGAGGGAACAGAGAGAAGACGTGGATTCCGGCAATGTGCGGTGAAGGAGGCCTCGTGGTGGGAAACAGGTTTGGTACCTTTCACAGGTGGAGACAGGGGAGGAGCCACGGGATGGGGAGTGAGGAAGGAGGAGGATGTTTCTGAGGGCCAGGAAGGGGTATCCAGGACTGAACTGGGTAGTCTGGTCTGGACCTCGAGGGGGTGGCCTGGGCCCTGGGCTCACCCCTGGCCTAGACTCTGGCTCTCCCCTTCTTACAGCCATACTGCCACGGAGACAGCCCATCTCTGGATGCAGCCCTCCCCAGACTGTTTTCAGGAGATAGTGGAACTGCCTTGAGAGCCTCATTTCTCCCTCCAGGCCCCCTTCAGCAGCCCTCGAGCCTGAGTCTCCAGACAAGCCACTGCTCTGGTAGGTTGGGCCAGGGAGCCCAAGATGGCTGGGGGAGCTAGGGCTGGCCTCACCTGCAGGGTGTCCCGGATGGGGCCCCGGATGTCAATCACCTCGCCTCGCCGGATCACAAACTTGGGGAGCCTGTTCAGAAACTTCTCAGCAGTCATCCTGGAGCCTGCAGGGAGTGCATTGGGAGCCTTGGCCTGGGGAGGGACTGGGAGTGACGGGTGATGGTGGAGGAGGCCACCTGGAGCCTGTCCCACACAGGGGCCCTGCCGCCTGGCTCGGCCTCGGGGCCAAGCTCACCTGGGGGCTCCATCCTGTCCATGGGCTTGCGAATCCTCTGCCAGCCCACCACGCGGCCCTCACCTGGGAACAGTTCCAGCCTATTCTCCGGGTAGACCTGATTGCGCAGATCACTGACCTGGCAAGAAGGAAGGGTGAAAGCGGTGGGCCTCGACCTTCAGCCCTGGGCTCCACCCCCACCCTTGCTCGCCCAGAGCACACCCTCCCCCCCCCCCAGGAACAGGCTCGAGGGACGGTCTGGTGCAATCCCCATTTTACGGATGAAGAAACTGAGGCCCCAAGAGAGCTGCAGTTCATGCTGCTCTCACCTATCTGGGCTCAGCTCCTCCTGCAAGCACCCCTCGCCATGCCGGCTAGAGCCACCGTACTGCCATCCTCCCCAGACAGCCCCTCTCAGGAGCCAGCCAGGAAGCAAGGGACCAGGGTGTTAGGAGAGGGCAGAGCCCGCCTTGGCAGGCACTACCTCCAACACCTCCAGTCGTGACTCACACGGTTTTCCAAGCCCGGGGGGTGGTGGTGGCACACACGCCCTCGTGCACCCTTGCTGTGGCATGACGCACCGCCTTCCGGCTGCGGCTCAGGAGTTCCCCCCACTGCACCCCTCATCTCACCCCCGCCGGCAGGGGGACGGCTCATGCCGTGTCCTTCAGGCCCACATTTGTCCCCACGGCACTGCCTTCCGTACCCATCAGATGGCTTCAGGAGCCCCTGGGGCAAGTCAGGCCACTTTTGCATGGAGTCTCAGGGACCCCAGGCTGTCAGGGTGTCCTGGGCGCTGGGGAGGGGCACTGGGCCTACAAGGCCGAAGGCTGTGCCTCCAGGGTGCCAGCAGGGGGCACTGCCTGCCGCTTAGCCACAGGCCGGTGCCCTTGCTAACCGGGCAACTGCAGCCCCTGCAGCCTCCCTGCCCTTCTTGGCTGGGCTTCAGGCTCACCCTCCTCCCCAGAGGTCATCAGAGACTGGGGTCCCCTTAGGTGGGGCAGTGGCTTCCCACCTCAGACCGGGTGATGCCTGAGGAAGCTGTTTGTCCCCACCCCCTCCCAAATCCCCACACAGGGTGGTTTGAGGAGCAGCCCGTCACCTTAAAGGGGACCCCGTCAGGGTACAGTCGCTGGAGCTCTGAGGGGAAGAAGCCGTCCAGAATGTCTCGGAGGCAGCGCTGCGTCAGGGATCAGAAGAGTGAGGCCCGACTGGACCCATGCGACACCTACCGCTCTGCTTCCTGTCCAGACGGCGGGCCCCGGGCCCCGGGCCCCGGGCTTACCCAGTGGGTCACACTCTGCACATATTCAGGGCCCCAGGACTTGGTGGGGGGGAGGGGTTGTTTCTGCAAGTTGCACGTGGGCTTGGGTACCTATGGGGGGTGGGCTGGGCCCCCCACCACCAACTAATGGTGAGCAAGGGGAGGGGGCAAGGGCACCAGAGTGGCCTGTCTCCCCTCCCCACCCCTCCTACCTGTGTGGAGGGGTCATGGAAGGGCCGGAAGGGCCCATCGAACATCATGAGGCCATTCCGATAGAGCTTCAGTGGGATGGGCTCAAGGACATGGAGCCGTGCTCCCCCGGGCATTGGTGTCACCTGGGTGTCACCTTCTACCACCAGCTCACTGAGATCCTTCAGGCTGGCCAGGAGCCTGTCAAAGTCCACCTCGGGGGGCGCCAACGAGTCCCCTGGTAAAGAGGATAAACACCCATGAGCCTCTCTTCATGGCAGCTGTGTGCCCCAGCAGCCCTGGTTTCCATGACACCTTGCATGCTAAGCAGTGGCCTTCGCACCTCCTTAGGTGGCCACCTGGGGAGGAAGAAGGACAACTACCACTAGATAATAGCTGTCTTTTATTGAACACTCGCCGTATGCTAGAGGCTTAATGCCTATAATGCCACTGTCTCTTCATACCAACCCTATGCTGTAGGGGCTACAATCACCCCCATTCTTCAGATGAGGAGACCGCAGGTCAGGGGTTAATGGCTGCCTAGGGATGCACGGAGTAAGCGGCAGGAGCAGGATCTGATCCCAGCTCTGCCTGTGTCAGGCACGGGGTCAGCCACTGAAAAGCGCAGTGCAGAGCTCCCAGCTCTGGATGAAGTCTGTCTGGGTTCAAATCCCAGCTCTGCAGCTTCCACCTGTGTGACCTTGGTCAAGTCATTCAATGCTCTGCACGACAGCATTCTCTCCTAGAAGGGTATGATAGTGTCTGCCTCCCAGGATGGCTACCGGGGTCCAGGAAGATGGCCAAGTGAGGGCCAGCTCGGAGCAAGCACTCTGTCCAGCTGGTTACTGTTACCAACCCCACCTTGCACAAACGGACCTCAGGCCAATCCAGAGGCTATGACGCAGCAGTCATTGATCTCCATTTTACACACGAGGAAACAGGCCCACGGAGATAAAAAATGACTTGCCCCAGGTCACTTGGCAAATTAGAGGAGGAACTGACTCTAGAGTCTGCTTTTCCCACCCATCGGCACCATCCGGATGGGGAGCCTGGGGGCAGGGACACGTGGCTACTGGGGGGGGATGTCAGGACAGCTGCTGGACAGATAGGGGACACACAACTATTTCCGGGGTCACACATCCCTTTGAGAAGCTGAAAGACGCTTTGGCCTCCTCTTCTGAAAAATGTGTTGTGCACACAGGGGTGCATACGCTTCAGGGGGTGGTGGGGACAGCCACAACAGATGCCAGAGTGGAAAGGCTGGAGGGCAGGTGGGATGCTGGAGGGGGACAGGCCAGGGGCCTGTTCTTAGTCCTTAGTCCTTGACTAAGGGCCTTAGTCCCTAGTCGATCTGGCTCCCAATCTACTAGGGGTGTGACCCTACAAAACCTCAGTGACTTTCAGGGCCTTCTTGGATGCTATTTTCACCAGGACAGCCAGGCTGCGACAGGATGTGGGTCGGGACTCTGGGGACCGAATTCCTTTCCTCAGAGTGGTGCAATGGCTCTATAGGTGTGGTGGCTGTGCGGAGGAAGTACAGATGTGGGTGGCTCTGTTTCCTGTTGCCTCTGTGGCTGCTGAAATGGTAGGCCCCAGCTGGACTTCCCCCTCCCCTACATCTCCTAGGTTGCAGGGGCTGCACCGGCCCCCCACCTCCTCCTGGGGTCCCCTAGAGTTCCTGAGATTCCCAAGAAAAACTCACAGGACATTCTGGGCATTCCTGGTATGACTCAGAACAATATCAAGCCACTATTTTCCTTTAACAACAAACTACATTCAGAACACATTGGTAAGCCTAAAAATAACGCGAAAGCTCGTCTCATCGAACTCCTGTCCCCACCCCTGTACTCTTACAGGTGGAGATAGTGAGGCCCAGAAAAGTCAGATGACTTGGCCCACGGAGATCACATCAAGCGGACCCAGGACCACTCAGATACGCTGGGGCCAAGGCTTTTTCAGAGAGCTGATGGGCACGGGATGGTCGGCAGTGGAAAGGGCTGGTGGAAGCCCAGGGGAGGATGCCAAGAAGCAACTAGAGGGAAAAGAGTTTGCTGAGGAACATAGTGCTGGAGGCTCTCGGCCAGTGGGGCTAAGGCATGGAGAAGTGAAAGCCAGGTGGGCTGGGCACGTATGGGGTGCAGCAGCCCAGGGGGAGACAAGGGGCCCAGGAGATAGAACCACAGCACCAGGCGGACCTGGGCTGAGAGAATAAGGCAGGAATCCTGGCATGGCCACCACACGGCCAGCCGGGAGTACGCAACAAGAAGCCCGGCCTCTTGCCAGGTCACATGGGGTGAGGCAGGTCAGAGGTCTAATGAGGCATTTCCTCTCTCTCTCTTCCTTGGGATGGGACAGAATAGGAACCTCTATCCCGCCCGCCCGCAAGATCCAGCAGGAGGAACGGACTGTAAGGACGACTCGGTGTCTACTTTGTGCCAAGCACCTAGAGGCAGCTGTTACCACTCCCGTTTTACAGGTGAGGAAACTAAACCTTGGAAAGCGACCTGCTCCCGCTCCTGCAGCTTTCAGGGCCCAGGTGACTCTAAGCTTCTGTTCTCGGTGCCTCATGCAGGCTGCCTCTGCTCCCTGGGGTCCCTTTCTCAGGAGGGGTGTGGGTCAGGGAGAGACCATCTCTGAGGCCTCAGACAACTTTGGGAGCCCGTGATTCTATTAAAAAGAGGAGTTAGGCATGGAGACCAAGATCAAACTCCTTGGCTCAACTCCTGAAGCCCGGGTACCCCAGCCTCCCCTCGGCCTGTTCCCCCATCACTCTCTGGAGCCACGGTGCCAGGATTACTGCTTCCAAGCTGTGTGATCCCTGAGCAAGTGGGCCTAGCTCTTTGGGTCTTGGCTTCCTCTTCTATAAAATGATAATGAAAGTCCTCACTTCACAGGTGGCTCTGAGGCTCACAGGAAGTGCCTGGCAGATGGTGGCTGTTGTCACTAACACCACACCCTCTTGCTCATCACTGGCTCAGTGTGCTCACCCACCATGCCCTCTGAGACGCCTTGCCAGGAGCCCCTCCCCTGGAGACTAAGCCTCCTGAGTCCCTGGAGCCTGCGGGCCTTGGCACAGGCTGTTGTCCTTTTCCATTTGCTGGTCTTGCCAGCCACAATGGGCACTCCTTGAATGCAGGCTAGAGCATCCAGCCCTAGTGGGTGCTCAGAAAGCACATTCTGGATCCATCCCTCCATCCCGCCAACATGTCCGGAGCGTCCAAGCTCTGCAAGGCCCTGAGAATCATGGGTATCCCCATACCCAGAGTCCTTCCCCCCTCAAGATCATACTTGAATGAAGGAGACGGGGTGACAGCAGGGACAATGGCACGTGGTAAGTGCCACCGTGGAGGCTGCGGAGCCCAGAGGAGGGCCAGACCCTGCCACTCTCAGCAGGTGAGTGGTGGGCCTGCCCTGGGCTGGCTCATCACCCCTGCAGGAAGGACACACGTGCTGCTGTGAATACCAACGTGGTGCCCCGGGGCCCCAGCAGGCCTGTCCCCACCACCTCCCCCAAAGGATGAACCAGAAATAGACCCGCTATCTCCACACACCTGCAAGCCTGGCCATGCTCTGGGGACCTGCATTCACTCTGCTCCTCAGGGGAACCAGTGGAAAGAAAACAGGGCCTCAGAGTCTGATCACTGCCAGGGGAGACCACAACCAATTCTCTGGCCCCCACGGTTGAGCATCATACTGCCTGTTCCCACCTCATCCGTGCTCTGCACGGTCCTGGTGTGCCTGACTGTCTAGGCCTGGGCACCCAGGCACCCCCACCAATATGTGCGTGGGCCAAAGCCCTTACCCACGGGCCAAGCACCGTGCTGGGCACTCTGGGGCCTGACAGGGGCCAAGCAGCCATGGCTCGTGGTCACCGATCAGCCACCATGCAGCAGCCTGCAAGAACCCCCACGTGCATTGTGGCATTCAGTGCTCTCAGGGGCCCGGGCGTCACACACCATCTCCTCGCTCCACAGATGAGGACACGGACTCTGAGAGGTGAAGCAGTTTGCCCACACAGGTCCCCCACTCCTCAGCTGGAGCCTTTAACCCTGTCACCCCAGTGCAGAGCCCCTTCCCACATGCTGGGCACAGTGCAGGTGGCACAGTCTTGGCCGCAGGCACTCGAGCAGGTACTCCATGAGGTTGGGTTTGAGCTAAGCTTCCAAAGAGGGGACAAAAGGGGACCAGGCACTTCGGGGGACACAGCACAGGCCTGACGGGGGTGCTGAGGGTGGGGAGGAGCCTAGCCTGCCTAGGGTCTAATCCAGGCCAGTTCCAGGGACTCAAGGGAGGCTCAGGGATGAGTGAAGACTGGAAACGGCACAGCTTCCGGGCAGGGGAGGGAAGAGGCTCCACCCAGGTGCAGGAGACTGGGGCTTGGGAGGAAGGGTGCTAGGGGACAGGCAGAGGCCGCAGGGGGAGCGGGGATGTAGGGGGATGGCAGGAAGTTGGTGGTGAAGGGTGGGAGAGTGAGCAGCTTCACAGGGGACAGGGAAGGAGGAGGAGCTCAGAGAAGACTGAGATGAGTGAGAGCAGGGAGCTCAGAGGGGACAAGGGGGAGTGAGGAGCTCTCAGCCCTGAGGCTCAACACCTGGCCATGGGTTGTGACCAGAGTAGGACTGTCCCTTTCATGTCTCCGCATACCCCAAAGCACCTGGCATACTATTTAATGCTCAATTTACCCGTGGGGAGGGGGGGAAGGGGTGAATGATCCAGCCTGAGGCCAAGTCCTTGCAAGGCTTCCCCTGTGCTGGGTCCCCTTAAAGGGCAGTGGACTGCCCTCCCCAAGGCAGGAGTCCTGCCTCTAGACTGGTTGGCCCAATACAGATGCCCTGGGCCACCCTTGGTCTGCTGCCTGGGGTCTGGGGGGAGTGGTATCCAACAGAGGGAGAGCCAGAGAAACGAGCCAGGGTATGGGGCCAGCAAAGGGCCGGTTTTGTGTACCCAAGGGCCCCGGGGGCAGAAGCAGCCTGGCACCTGGGGACAAAGCAGGGGGAGGAGAAGGAACGGACCAGGAGGAAAAGCTGCTGGAGATGAAAAGCATCTCGTTCATCTGGCAGAAGAGCTCAGTTGAGGCCCCTCCATGTTGAAGAATCAGGAAGCCAAAGGAAGGGGTGCTTGGGTGGCTCAGTTGGTTGAGTGTGTCTGACTCTTGATTTCAGCTATCATGATCTCAGTCGTGAGATCGAGCCCCATGTCGGGCTCTGCTCTGACAGTGTGGAGCCTGCTTGGGATTCTCTCTCTCTCTCTCTCTCTCTCTCTCTCTGCCCTTTCCCCATTCTGTCTCTCTCTCTCTCAAAATAAATAAACATTTTAAAAATAAATAAAAAGAAAGCCAAAGGAAGAGGACACACAGATGGAGTTTTGGCAGAGGGTTTTCACAAGTTGCTTTGGCTGTGAGGCACTCAGCTTCAGAGCCAGCTCTTGTGGGCATAAACAAACAACACAGAGCAGAGTGAAGTCAGCTCTGTTTCTGGCGGGAGAGGGTGGGAATCCACAGGGCCAGGTCTGGAAACCAGCTGGCTGGTCTGACCCCCAAAGGAGCAGCAAGGCCCCCACTGGCCAGGAGGAAGCCTGCCCTCCAGCCAGCAGGCACATGCGGGGGGCCCAGGGCATAGTGCTGGCAGGCCTCTGGCCCTGGACCCCAGAAACGCCCTTACAGCATCTGGCAGTCACCTTCCAGGGCTCGGCCTCTCACCGCAGGAGGGGGTGTCCCAGGGCCATCCCCAATTCCTCCTGTCAGCTCCCTAACGCACAATCACCAAGGGCATGGATTCCACCCCCTAAATCTCTGCCCTGCCCTTCCTCGCCCTGCCCGCCAGGATCACCCTTCCACAGGACATCATCTCATCGTCTGCCTGGATGACTGTACCTACCTCCTAAATAGGCTCTCAGCCTTAAGTCTTGCCCTCTTCACTCAACAGTTAGAGACTTAAGTGCCTCCATTTTCCCACCTATAAAATGGAACAAGCCCTGGCCCACGTCAAAGCTATTCACGAAAATGCTTTGCAAGCTCCACTTCCGATGGGAAGTGACGTGTTTAGTAGAACAAAACAGTGAGGGAGCTGTGCCCTAAGATTTAGGGGGTCTGGCCAGGGCGCAGGCCTGAACGGGAGGCAGGACTCCCATGTTTTGAGTCTCATTCTTCACTCAGCAACAAGCCTGTCTTGAAATCAGGACTGTATTGTCATCTTCCAAACACTCCCCTCGGGAGCTATGCTCATCAGTGCTTCCATGAGGCTGCCACTGCCATCTGACTGTGCAGAACAATAAAACCCCCTACTTGTTGGGCTGATGATATGCAAGGTCAGTGCTAGGTGCTCTGCGTCTAACCCACTGACTCCTTCCAACTCTGCGGGGAAGGGTACACCATCATTTATTGATGGGGGACTGGAGGCTCAGAGAACAGAAGCCATGTGCCCAAGCCACACCTGGAACGGGTGATGGAATGAAGAGAAGGGCCCCGGGCTGACTGACTCCGGAGCCTGGAGAAGTGTACCTTCTGGGCAATCACCTCCATGCTTTGAAGAGAATGGACCCGGGCTTTCTATGGCCCCAAATCTATGGGGTGCAGCCCTCTAGATATTAGCAGTCAAGTTAAAAATAAAGACTGGTGGAATCTCCCGGAAACAGGTCCCTTTCAACGGTCTGGCTAGAAGTGAAGCTAATAAAGGAGGTCCAAAGAGGGGACTGAGCCCTGGGACTGAGGGGCAGCTTCCAAAGCAGAGAAATCGTTTTTGAAAATCTTCTGGATGGACGACATTTTGTAAACTACGGAGTGGAGCCTGAGACAAAGCCTGGGGTCTTGTTACATCTTGTATCTCAGCCTTCGAAAGATGAGCCAGGAGAGAGTTGGAGGCAAGACCAGAGGAAGAAAGTGGTGGCGGGTTAGGTGGTCAGTGATGGAGGCTGAGGCCTTTCCTCCCAGTTCCTGTGTCAGGAGCACGAATGGCATGGTCTCTGGACAGCTACTGGCCCAAAGGAAGGTGTTGTTGGAGAATTCCCTTTGTAGGAGGGGCCAGGGGCAGACCCCCTACTCTACCTGGCTTCCAGAACTTCTTGGCTGTCATCCAGTCTGTGTTGCCATCCTCTGAGTCTGAGTTGTCTTCTGAGTCCTCCTGGTCCCCGGGCTCGCCCACCCACTGCAGCCCGTAGTCACTGAGGAACCGCTGTGCAAAGAGAAGGGAAAGGTCCCAGGGGGCACAGTCAGTTCAGCCCCTCGGGGAACAGGCAGCATCCGCCCAGGCCCCAGCCTCAGGCCTCGGCTCCCAGAGTCAACTGGGCAGAAGAGATGGGCCCCAGGGTCTTGGGAGCTTTCTGGCTGTGACCTTGGGAAGCCACTTCACCTCCTAGAGCCTCGGGCTCTTCCTGGTAAAGCGGAGATGACAACACCTGGCCCATAAGCTTGTGAGGACTCAGGACGGTAATTCAGGCCGAGTGCTTAAAGCAGGGTCTGGCATGGAGGGCCGCACGGAAGGTGGCCCTGATGGCAGCGGGGCACCCCATGCATCTGGCCTGAGCGGAGGAGCGGAGGGACACGGGCTGCATAGGACTGAGGACGCGGTGAGCCACACGCAGCCTCTCTAGGGCCGGGCCTCACGTCCCCTCCGCCACAGGAAAACTTCTGACTTGTCTACACTTCCTGTCACTGCTTCCTCGGCTCCTTCTCTCCTGAACCCACTCTACCCAGCCCCTTTCTCCACAACTGACTGCAACTGCGCGGGCACGGCCACCAACAGCCTGCCTGGTGCCAAACCCAGCGGCCCTCTTCCGTCTTCATCTCTTGCAACACACATCACTCCTTCTCGGTTTCACATTCCCAGCCGCCTTCGCTTAGACATCTTGCCTCACTCAACCTCACTCAACACGAGCTCATCCCCAACGGTCACGACTCCGGCCCCCCCCCCCCCCGCCTCCTAAACCTCTGCGCCTCCGGGTCTCAGTCAGTGGCAGCCCCTCCACCCGGGCCTCAGACACGACCCTGAGAGGCCCGCGAGCGCCACCCGCAAAGCAGACTCGAATCCCTCCTCTCTGCCCCAGCTCTTCAGGTTAGTCCTGAGGAGGGAAACACGGGGCAGGGCCCCACGTGGGATATATGGGAGGGAGACCCAGACAGGTGGGCTCCCAGCCAGGTCCTGAGGGGCAGGCGCCTCTCTTACCTCCATCTCCCCCACCTGCCGCTGCAGCCGCAAGCACATGGTCTCCAGCTGCTTCTGCCGCTGCAGGGTGACCTTGCCTTCAGGGAAAGATCAGGAAGGGTTCTGCCGCCCCAGCAAGGAGGCTGCCAGACCACCTCTGGCCTCGCCCGGCGTTCTGCCCTGAGGGTCATCTGGAGAGGCTGCCCCTTGAGAACTCGAGGGGTCCCCTGAAAACTCTCCCCCTGACCTTGAGGCGGGGATGCCTGGACTGACTCTCAGGAGACCGCCAGCCACCCCCCTCAGCCCCCCGACCCGGGGACTCCTGAGGGCACCATGTTCCCCGACATGGCGCACCCTATGCTTGGGGCTGGGCTATGTCTGCATTCGGGGGGACCCGGTCCCACATAGGAGGGCACTGCCCTGAGTGCGTCATTGCCTCTCTCCGGGCTCAGCTGTCCAGGCCTCACCATAGGACTCAGCTTGATGCTCTTGGAGCCCTGATGTCCAGGAGCCACCGGCCCAAGGGAGGTGCCCCAGGAAGGCTGACCAGCCCACTGGGAGTGCCCCTTACCCTGGTGCTCCCGGAGGGTCTGCAACATTTCCTCCAGGGCCCGTATCTTCCGATCCTACAGCAACAAGACAAGGGGGAGCAGGCAGGCCTGGGGGTTCCCAGAGCACAAGAGAACCCATCTTCCAGATGGGAAGATCCAAACTTTTTGCCTCTGTGGGGCACCGGGGAGTTGAAAGACCCTGCCCCTGCCATCCTTTGGCACAGCCGCTGCTCCTATGCCTCAGATATCCTTGTGGTTCCACTGAAATGGGGATAGGCGTGGAGTGTGCCCAAGTGGCCCAGCGCTCAGCGGTCACTGCTGCCACATGGTCCAAGGCTAGTGGCCTTACTCAGCTGTAGAGAAGACCCTTAGCTTCTCTGCTCAGCTCCCGGGGACCCAGATCAGCCCCAGGCCATACCTGGCCCTTGAACTGGGAAGTTCAGTGGAAGAGATGGTCCTAGAACCCACCCACCCTGGCCTACTGTGGCAGTGAACTCACTGGCCTCCCCAGCCTGGGCCCCTCCACCCCTCAGACCAGACCCTGGGCCTACCCCCACCGCTGGGGGTCCCACCTTGGACAGCAGCTCATCAGTCTGAGCCTTCACTTGCTGTTCCAGGTCCCGCAACTTCCTCGACAGGGTGGCCACCAGCTCCGAGTCATGGAATACAGGGACTACCAAACAGACAAAGTCCTAGAGCTGAGGCTGAAGTGTGGGGGTCCAGTGGAGGGGGGACAGGGGTCCGCAGAAGCAGAAATAAGGGTGATACTAACAGCTGCCGCTTAGATAATAGGGACTGTCCTAAATACTTCACACATATCAGCTCATGCTGTCCTCACAATGTGCCCCTGAAGAAATGAACTGCTTTAGGAAACTGAGGCAGAGGTGCAGTGAGGTGTCCAAGGAGTATGAGTGAGTGCTGTACCATACAGGTCACATGACCAGTGAAGCATTTTCAGAAAGTCACCCTCAATTAAATGAAGCGCCTACACCTTGCCACCCCCACCCCCACCCCCCGTTTACAGGAACACAGCGGAGAGAGGAGCAAGTCCGCACCAACGACAAACAAGTACACAGACCCGCATGGCCTGGCTCCTCACAGAGTCCGTGTCACTTTTTCAAAAGGCAAGGACTCTGTTCCACAGAGGTGTAACAGTCAAATGCAGTGCACGGCCCTGACCAGAACCTAGATCAGGAAAAACAATAGCTATGAGCTACTTCGGAACTCGGGAGATCTGAGTGCAGAAGCGGTGCTCCACAGCAGTCCTGAGTCCTCCGCATTCTTGGGTGCGGTCCCGGTCCTGGGGTCACATAAGTCCTTATTTGTAGGAGATGCATGCTAAAGTTTTTAGAGGTGAAATGTCATGATATCTGAAATTGATTTCTAAGCGGTTCCTCAAAAAAAGACATTTACATTCGTACATATGTGTATATGGACAGAGAGAAAACAAATTAGTGGCCAAATATCACCAACTGTGGCATCTAGATAACAGGCATTTATATGGGTGTGCACTGTACCATTATTTTAATGGCTTTGTAGGCTGCAAGTTCTTCAAAATTAGAAATTTGGGGAAAGAAAACAAGATGGCACAAAAACAGACACTCGGATCAATAGAACAGAATAGAAAACCCAGAAATGGACCCACACATGTAAGGCCAACTAATCTTTGACAAAGCAGGAAAGAATATCCTTGCTGAAGACAGTCTCTTCAGCAAGTGGTGCTGGGAAAACTGGACAGCAACATGCAGAAAAATGAACCTGGACCATTTTCTCACACCATACACAAAAATAAACTCAAAATGGATGAAAGACCTCAATGTAAGACAGGAAGCCATCAAAATCCTCGAGGAGAAAGCAGGCAAAAACCTCTTTGACCTCGGCCGCAGCAACTTCTTACCCCACACATCTCCAGAGGCAAGGGAAACAAAAGCAAAAGTGAACTACTGGGACCTCATCAAAATAAAAAGCTTCTGCAACAGCGAAGGAAACAGTCAGCAAAACTAAAAGGCAACTGACAGAATGGGAGAAGATATTTACATACAACAACATATCAGATAAAGGTTTAGTATTCTATAAAGAACTTATCAAACTCAACATCCAAAAAACAAATAATCCAGTGAAGAAATGGGCAAAAGACACGAATAGACATTTCTCCAAAGAAGACATCCAGATGGCCAACCGACACATGAAAAAATGTTCAACATCACTCATCATCAGGGGAATACAAATCAAAACCACAATGAGATACCACCTCACACCTGTCAGAATGGCTAACATGAACAACTCAGGCAACAACAGATGTTGGAGAGGATGCGGAGAGAGAGGATCTCTTTTGCGTTGTTGGTGGGAATGCAAACTGGTGCAGCCATTCTGAAAAATAGTATAGAGGTTCCTTAAAAAATTAAAAATAGAACTACTCTACAACCCAGCAATTGCACTACTAGGTATTTATCCAAGGGAGACAGGTGTGCTGTTTCGAAGGGACACATGTACCCCAAAGTTTATAGCAGCACTATCAGCAATAGCCAAAGTATGGAAAGAGCCCAAATGTCCACTGATGGATGAATGGATAAAGAAGATGTGGTGTGTATATATATACAATGGAGTATTACTCGGCAATCAAAGAGAATGAAATCTTGCCATTCGCAACTACGTGGATAGAACTGGAGGGTATTATGCTAAGCAAAATTAGTCAGAGAAAGACAAATATATGACTTCAAGCATATGAGGACTTTAAGACACAGAACAGACACAAGGGAAGGGAAGGGAAGGGAAGCAAAACTAATATAAAAACAGGGAGGGGGACAAAACATAAGAGACTCTTAAATATGGAGAACAAACAGAGGGTGACTAGAGGGGTCCTGGGAGGCGGTACGGGCTAAATGGGTAAGGGGCATTAAGGAATCTACTCCTGAAATCATTGTTGCACTATATGCTAACTAACTTGGAGGTAAATTAAGAGAAAGAAAGAAAGAAAGAAAGAAAGAAAGAAAGAAAGAAAGAAAAGAAGGAAAACAAGAGAGACACACGGGAAGGAATGGGTCCTCTCCTTCCCCTGCGTGCTGCCCTGTGTGTGAAGCAGGAACTGCATTTGTCACCATCCAGCCACATGGGCTAACATGTCAAGGATGGCTCAGTGGAAAGACGGAGAAACCTGTTCATGGATGTCTTCGAGTCAATGGATTAACAACCCTGGAGCTGCTTCCTGGACTTCTTGGTGGGTAGGACAAGTCCTCCTCAATGTTCAGAAGAGTTTTCTCTGACTTGTAGTCAAGGCTTTGTAACGGATATATAGACCTCTGGGCCCGGTCAGCACAGACAGCACTGATGAGCTCCCAAGGCGGAGCGGGGAGAGAGAGGAGAACCCAGGGGAGGAGCGTCGCACTGAAAAGCTGGGAGGAAAAGAAGAAGCTAGCAAAGAGAGGAAAGAGCCTGGGAGGCAGAAAGAAATCTGGGAGAGCAGTGTCATGGCAGCTAAGAGCCCAGGGCGATCGGAGGAGGGCACGGTGCCCGGTGGCCGATGTGGAATGCTGCTGTGCACAGAAGCGAGACAGGCAGGCAAGTCCTTGACTGTGACCTTGGTGGGGACAAACGCCAGCTGAGAGTGGGGTGGGGAGCAAGTGCCAGGGGAGGGGCAGAGAGCGCACAGGATGGCTCCTCAAGGAGCCCTGGTTGTTGCAGTTACTAATGAAAGTGTCCCCGGCTGGGATGCAGGAGATCCCGACTTTGTGTCTGAATGGTTGTGGGGCCAGGTGCTTCTGGTCTCCTTTTCCACCTCAGTTCCCTGTCCTATAACAAGGAGGGGTGTTTGGTGCAGGACTGCCTCCCCCCTCACAGAGGAAGTGGAGGCAGAGAGACAGGAGGTTGCTTATCCAAGATATCACAGCTAGTAGAACATTCTGACCTCATGCCCAGCTCCTCCAGGCCCACAGCAAACTCCGACCCTGCCCGCCCATGCCTCCCCTGTGCCCAGGCCCATTCCATTCTCCCTCCTCCAGGATGCTTCGCTGTGAGCCCCATCTGGGCACCTCTGGGGTGAGTGTCACCACAGCCCTTGGGAGACAGTGCAGGCCAGGTAAGGAGGGCAGCCTGGGAACCATGGGCTCACCCAGAACAGGCAAGAGTAGGTCCATGAGTCTCTGGGCCTCGCCCCTTCTCTGAGGCCCTCTCTTGCTGCTGGGGACCCAGACCTGTTTAGGCCTCTGTTCTCACCTTGCCTACTCACTGGAGCACCTATACCTCCATAGCAGGAAGGGACAGAGATCCTTTCTTCTGAGCCACGTCCGTCATTCAGCATATCTACCTCGTCTTCTGCAGACAGAGATGCCCAGGTCACTGTTCTGGGGCTGAGCCTCGGAGGAAACTGCGGCCTTGGGCTCTGGCCAGGATGAAGCAGCCTGTACTCTGTACCCCCAAGTATATACGGATAGAACACATGGGACATCAGGGAGCAAGGATCCAACGAGAACAGGCTTCTTCTTGCAGTTCTCCCAGCCTGGCTCTGGAGGGGACCCGAGTAGCCAATGCCAGCAGCACGGTGGAGGCAAGAATGGGGTTGGGATGCAAAGGTCTGAGCCTGCAGCGAGGATGGGTCAGCAAAGCAAGGATGGGGCTTCAGGGAGAAAAGGCTGTAATGGGCTAGAGGAGGCTGTCAGGAGGAGGACGGGGCTCAAACCCCACCAGCCAACCCCACAGCGAGTGGAGGGCTTCAAATGTCAGCAATGACACCTCTGCTAAGGGTGTGGGGCCTTCTGATCAGAGAGCTGCCAGGACGCCCTGTCCTCGAGGACTGGGGGAGCCACAGGGAGCAGTGCAGCAATCGCTCTCCTTCTCTCCATCTGCACGACCCCAGGGAGACCCAGCAGGTGGGAGGTGAGGGGGACACACAGGGCAGACCCCACACTTACCATCTCCGTAGATTTTTATCCCTCGCCTCCTGGGAACCCGGGCAGGAAGGAGAAGGAAGACAGACAAGTTAGGAATGTCATCAGGGGAGTGGCTCTGGGCACCAGATCCCCAGCCGAGCCTAAAGGAGAGGGAGGCTGGGCCTCTGCCTCCCGGGGCCGTCCCCTCGCCAAATCCCATCCCTGGCACTGGGACAAGCCGAGGGACAGGCTTTGAGGTGTCCCCTCCTCCCAACGGAGAAGGGTGGGGAAGGGCTGAGGGGCAGAGGCTTGGGTGGAAGACAAGAGATCCCAGGCCCAGGAGCCCAGCCCCAGCTCTGTTCTGAAATGGCTTTGGGACCCCAGGCCTGTCGCTTAACCGCTCTGGATCTCCTTGGCCTTCAAATGACTCAAAGCGGTATTCAGAAGAGAAAGGAGAGAGGTAAAGAAAATGCTTCGGGAGGATGAAAGTGCTGGACAGATGTAAAGAACGCCCTTTGCCGAGAGACCCCACCCCCCACCCCCCCATGGCCAGGCCGGAGAAGTGCATCAATGCTTGCAGACTAACATGGGGGCTGCGCCTCTCCCACCCGGCCCATACCTACCACAGGGCCCAGCCCAGTGTTTGCTCAGACGTGATGAAGGAGTTAAAAATTTTTGAGAAAGATAAAGCGGTCAGGGAAAGCTATGTGACTCCTCCTTGTTTTCCCTGAGACACTAGGAGCCATTCTCCTAGTTCACTGGGGGACGGGGGCGGGGGCGGGGGGGAGGTAGTGGCAAGAGGAGGCAGGGGCATGAACACAAAGCCACCCCCCTGAGGCTGGCTCCTTACCCTGGATTCACAGGCTCTGACTCCAGGGGGACTCTTCGGGTCTTGCCAAGGGAGGCCAAAGGCGAGCTCATAGTTCTGCTTCTAGATTTTAGCTGTCAGGAGCTCCCTGAGATGAAAGAAGGAAGTCAGTCCTTGGGGACAGAGGGGACCCAGGGCTTCGGGACCAGGGAAACATCCTCTTCCTGGCCCCTTGTCCCAGGAGGGAGACTTGTCCAGGGAGCAGCACCCCTCACTTCTTCCCACTCCCCTGAAGAGGTTTCTGGAGGCAGCTTTGCCTCAGGCCCCCTGTGCTGGATGTCTGCCCGATCCTCTGGATATCCTGCTCTCTGCTCTGATCCTGGAGGCCCCGGGCCTGGCTGGGAAAGGGCGATGGGGGAGGGGTGGGGTACAGAGATGGGCTGGAAGCCTGGGACTCTCCCAACTTAGAGCCGGGGCATAAGACTACCCAGAAGGCCCGGAGTTTTTGTCTATCCATCAAGGAGCTGGTTGACACAAAGCCCAAATGTCCTCTCCCCTCCCACAAGAACCCAGGTATCACTCTGATTCTCAGAGCCACAGAGGGGCAACCCAAGGGCAGAATGCGGCCAAGGCACTCTTTGTGGAAGGGAGGTCAAGGGCCCAGGTTCTGCACAGGCTCTGCCATCCACCAGAATAACCCGTGCCTTGGCTTCCTTGGTATAAAGTGGGGTTGGTGGTAGTACCAGCCAGGCAGGGTTATCAAGGGGATTCAGGGAAAACTTACATAAGGCACGGAGCCCAGTGCCACACTGAAAGGAAACACTTAAAAATGTGAACTGCGGGGGCGCCTGGCCGGCTCAGTTGGTGGAGCCTGCAACTCTTGATCTCGGGATTGTGAGTTGAAGCCCGACGTTGGGTGTAAAGATTACTTAAAAATAAAAAAAACTTTAAAAATTTTTAAAGAACATTTATTTATTTTTGGGAGACAGAGAGACAGAGCACAAGTAGGGGAGGGGCAGAGAGAGAGGGAGACACAGAACCGGAAGCAGGCTCCAGGCTCCGAGCCTGATGGGCTCGAACCCACAAAGCACGGGATCATGACCTGGGCCGAAGTCGGACGCTTAACCGACTGAGCCACCCAGGTGCCCCTAAAAAAAAAATCTTTAAAAAAATAAATAAGCTAAAATAAAATCTTAAAAAAAATTTTTTTTTTTTTTTTAATGTGAACTGTGGCTGCTGTGACGTTTGTTACTAGACAACGGGGGCACTCACACATGCTCATTTCCCTTCCTCCCTCTTTCCCTTCCTTCCCTCTTCCTTCTGGAAAGATGAATGCACGTCAGGGATGGAATTAAAGACCACTACTCTATTCAATGAATTAAGTATATTATGTGGCTAGTATCTAGAAATCCTAGAACCAAAGGACCTCTATCAGGGCTTGAATCAAGTCTTTTTAGGACAAATCCAAGGCAGTTCCACTTTGAAAATGTGTGGCACTGGCTTCCACTGGTGCCCCTGAAGCCTCCCGGCAAGGGGACTGGTACCAGCTGGAGACGGCCTTCTGGAGTTTGGGACTCATGCCCCCATCATCCAGCCTTCCAAATATGCCCCTAGCCTGCCCCAGTCCCTGCCGGCTCATCCAGGCATCCTCATGGTTTTTGTGGCCAAGTGTGAGGGCCCTCATGGTCCCCTGTGCCAGCCTCCAGCCAGAGGGCTCTTCTTAAACACAAAGCTGCCATGCCGCTTCCCTGCTAAAAGCTCCCAATGGCTCCTTCTCACCAGAGGAAAGAAATTCAAAATTCCATAACACAGGTGATCGGGTCCCCGCCCGGGTCACCTGACCTCACTCCCCCATCTCTCCTCTGCCCCCCCCACTTGAGCCAGCCCAGCCTCCAATGCACCAGGCCTTTACACACATGGCTCCCCTGGCCTGGAACCCCTTCCTGGAATGTGGTCCCCACTCCTAAGTGCACCCTTCCCTTGGTTGGGCTCTTTTTTTTTTTTTAATTGTTTTTGTCTGTTTTGTTATATTCTAAGTTTTTATTTTAAAATTACACATTCACAGGAAACTAGGAAAATAGTACAGGGGGGATTTGTGTGCCCTTCACCCAGTGGCTCCCAGCAGTGACATTTTACATTATTATACGTGTGTATCCTACCCTGTTCTGCTATTTCACCCAGGTAACCACTAATGCGGTCAAGATAACTACTCCATCACCACAAAGATTCCATTTCCATAACGATCTCCCTCATGTCAGCCCCTTGCTAGTCACACCCACACTCCTCCCTCTACCATCCCCAACCCCTGGCGACCACTACTGTTTTCTTACTTCAAGAATGTTCCATAAATGGAATCATACAGTACTGACCTTAAAAAAAAAAAAAAAAAAAAAAAAAAGAGCTTTATTGAGATCTAATTCACATACTTAACCCTTTCAAAGTGTATAATTCAGTGGTTTGTAGTATATTCTTAGATTTGTGAAACCATCACCACAGTCAATTTTTAGAACGTTTTTATCATGCTAACAGGCGATGTTCCTTTTGTGGCTAACACTGCCCTCCACGAACTTTCATCAAACCCGATCATTCCCCCTTCTCCAAATTTTCATCACCATAACGACCCTTCAAAAGAAACTGGTTAAAAAAAAAAAAAAAAAAAAAAAAAAGACAGAAATTAACAAGTGTCAGAGAGGAGGTGGGGAAATTGGAAACTTAGCTGGAATGTAAAATGGTGCAGTGGCTGTGTAAAATGGTCTGGCAGCTCCTTAAAAGGCTAAACAGTTACCTACCTGGCTCAGCAATTCTGCTCCTAGGGGTGTACCCAAGAGAAATGAAAACTTATGTCCACACAAAAACTTGTATACATGTTCATAGCAGCATTATTCATAATATCCAAAAAATGGGAACAACCCAAATGTTCATCAACCAATGAATGGATAAAGAAATCTGGTACATCCTTACTATGGGGTATTCTCGGCAATAAAAAGAAATGAATCCCATGTTGCCACGTGAATGAACCTTGAAAACATTATACTAAAGGAAAGATGTCAATCACAAAATACCACATGTTATGACCCCACTGATATAAAATGTTCAGAACGGACAATCTGGAGACAGAAAGTAGATTGGTTGACTAGGGCTGGGGGCAGCAGGTGGGGTGGGGGTGGGGGGGGGGTTAATGGGAGTAATTGCTAAAGGGTACAGAGTTTCTTTTTAGACTGATGAAAATGTTCTAAATTGTGGGGATGGTTGCCCAACTCTCATGAATATCCTAAAAACTACTGAAATTTACATTTCAAAGGCGTGAAATACATAGCATGGGAATTATATCTCAACAAAGCTATCACAGAAAAAAAGGGATCTGGTCCCCAAACCCAAACCCAACATCTTCCCTCAAAATAAGCTCCTCCCACTTCTCCCTTCTTAATGGGGCCACATCATCCAACCACAAAATTTTCCTCTCCTTCCTTCTCTCTTAATCCCATCAATTACCATATCTTGTGGGTTAAACTGCAGTGTCTCTCACAGAGCTCCTCCTTTCCATGCCTACTTTGGTCATCCTAGTGGGGCTCTCACTGCCCTTCCTTGGGGCTATCACAACGGAGGCCACCTGACTTCCCTGCTTCCTGTCTCACTCCAGGCCAATCCAACACACTGTCTCCAGATTAATTTTCCCATGGGTTATAAGGGACCCCTGAGGGTGACGGCTGCCTCTCCCTATAGTCTGGGGACTCCTCAGCGCAGGACTCCGTCTCCTCCTCCCTCAGACCGCGGGTGGGCCGGAGGATAGAGCCACGTCTACTCCCCTCACAAGGGGGCTTCCAGGGGCTGTAACCTCCCCCTCAGGCTGGAAGCTCCTAAAGGTTGGACTGTCTCCCCTTCAGACCGGGGCTTTGAGAGGAAAGCTGTGTCCCATGCCCCTACATCTTTGGGACCCAAGTCAGGGTTGTGCTTGACTGGTAACTTCCTTCGTCGCACGTACTCAGCCTATTGGCACCCCCACCCCAGGCCCCGGTGCTCTCCAGCGCCGACAGGACCCGGCCGCCTGCACGCCTTCAAGTCCTCTGTCTCCAGCTGGAAGCGCTCACGACGCGACTTCTGTCACGACCTAACCCTTCCCTGGGAGCTGCGTCGCCTCCTCTCGCGTCCTCGGGAAGCCACGGTCGGCGGGGACTCGAAGCCGCTCCCATGACGCCGGAGGCTGCTGGGCAACCCGGCCGCGGGGCTCGCGGGTCCTCGGGCTCTCGGAGCGAGGACCCCAGCCTGCGTGGGAGACTCCGGAGCCGCAAAGGTTTGAGCAAAGACTCACCACGCAGGGCCACCGAGCCGTCCCGCGGCGCCGCCATCTTGTTGTCACGCGGTTTCCCAGGCGACCGGGACCCGTGCGCTTCTCATTGGCTAATTCGAGAGTACCGCCGCCTGTGCTCGGATTCTATTGGCCCACGAGTCTAAACTCTTCGCGGAATGCTGCAAATCCCAGAATCCACCACTGTGAGGGGACTCGGGAGTCTGGAGAAATGGAGGGTTTCTTTATTCCCTCCTCCCGCGAAAGTGGGGAGACTCAGGAAGCCGCCGAAACCTGAATGTGTAATCGGACAATGCAACCGTTTTTGCTGAGTTGATTTTTGGGGGAGATTATCCCGCTGAGTCTGTTTCCCCATCTGATCAGTACAGTACATCGCGGGGGCTTTTTTGAGCATGAATTGAAATGATGCAAGTACTTAATAAATGTTTCCTAAATCTGAATTTCTCTGCTCACTTCTTAACCAGATGGCGCCTCACAGGGATGCTCAAATCCTAGTTCCTTTGTGTAAAAGTTCAGGTGAGACTCCCTTTGCCTTTGGATAAGACATTGACTTTGAGTGAGACAATTCTCCCCAGCTTCATCTTAAAAAGTAAGATGTTAGGTTAGATCAACTAGAGAACATGGACTCTAGCCTCAGGAGTCCAGGTGTCTGACTTGTGTGTCCTTGGGCAAGTTATGCGCCTTAGTTTCTTCATCTGTAAAATGGGGATAATACCCTCCCCCCCAGGGTTGCCCTGAGGAGTAAAGGAAATAACGTATTCACTGTACCTATCACAACACCCATTCAAAGTAAGTTTTCAAAAACATTTCCTGCTTTTAACTATCTTTATCATTGCCTCTCAACCTTTCAGCTGCGGTGGTCTAAAAACCTATGACTCCTACTCTCAGGCACCCACTTCCTTATGCCTGGACTCAACCACCAAAACTGTCTCTCTGCATATTTCAGACTGCACTTTGTAATATTTTCCATTTGACTACTGAATTCAGGGGAGGGGCAGCAACTTGAGGGGTTCCTTACCCACCCATTGGAGTGAGTGAGAGGCAACTACGAATTAATGTGTGTCTTCCAAGTGCCAGATGCCAACATTATGAGGTTTACTGATGAGAAAACAGGCTCGGGAAAGGAAAGTGATTTGCTCGGGATTATGCAGGTGATCGATAAAAGTGGATTCAAACCCAGAGCTGTCTGCCTCCAAAATCTGTGCTCTTTCTAGAAGCTCCCACTTTGGTAAAACAGGCAGGCAAAGATAAGCCAAGGTGCTGGTGGTCCAGGCCCACTGCCAAGGTAGGGATTCCGGTGGACGGTGTGACTGGAAGTCGGATGTGGGAGAGCTCTCTTGCCATTGAGCTGCTCCCAGAAATTTCTCTGAGGCTTGAGGTATAGGAGTTGAGAAACTTTGAGGTCATCCTGGGCCAAGTGTTTTTGGGGGGTTGGAGCCATGGTCAGGGGATTAGCAACTTTATCCTGTCACCTCGCTTACATTCATTCTTCTCTTGAAGGTAAGCAAGGACCAAAGCATGGGGAAGTCAGGGGGAAGGGGTTCTGGCCTCATGAGACTGCTGTGGTCTGTCTACTGCCTCCCACCTCAACAAGACTGGGAAGCATGAACTGGCATTTGCCCTGGCATCAGGATTTACCACATAACTCCCTCCTACCCAGAGCCTGAAGCCCAGCCTGAGATCCTGGAACAGCAGACACTCAGCAAACATCTCTTTCTTGTGAGAGAGGTGGGAGCCCTCTGCCCCAGTAGGCCAGTTTATTAGTCTTTTAAAAAACATTTATTGTAACAAGTAAGAGCCTTATTATAAAACAAGTATACATTTCACGTAGAAACTTGCAAATAATTATAGCCATCATTTATCGAGGATATATTATGGGCCAGCATAACTTATCAAGTCTATAAAGCTGAGCTCTGTCACTTGCTAGCTGGCTGTTCCTGCTCAAGCTACTTCACTGAACCTCAGTTTCCATATCTGTAAAATAGCGATACTAACAGAACCCACCTCATAGGATTCTTGTGCAAATGAAATCTCATACCATTGTCACATTCCTGATTTTAAAAAGGTGCTTTCTAGAAACAAAGTTAGGAAAACAAAACAAGAGAGTCTAAGCTCACCTCATAGTTATTTTTTGGACTTAGAATTCACTATCCCTCACCTTGGATGGTTCTGGAAATCTTTCCGAGGTCTCCAGGCTCATATAAGACTTAGGTGTGGGAGGATATTGGAGGCCATTCTGTCTGGCTTCCAAGGATTCCCTCTGGACTTCTGGGGTGGGGGCCACTCGGCCTCTTCTTCATTCCGTCCCGGGGTGGGTGTTCACTATTTGACAACAGTGGATAGATCCCGGACTGACAGGAGGGAGGCCCAGAACAAGGTTGTCTCTGGGCCTATTTTCCCACCTGTAAGATGAGGAAGTAGACCCCAGACTTGGCGTTAGATGGTCGTGGAAGTCTCTCTTCTTGAGAATGGACAGAGTCCTCTTTGCTTTTAGATCATTTCCTGAAAGACCCTTATCAATTATGACTCCTTTGGGGTTAAAGAGTTTATTGGGTCCTAGCAGCTGAGGAGGGAAAAGTAAATAATAAAGGAGAGAGAAGTCCTCCGAGTCCATACGTTCCTTCTGAATAAAACCCTGGCCATCTCTCCCACTTTCCCCTCTCCCCCACCCATATCAAGGCTGCCTTGAGTCAAGCACCCACCATCTCTAGTTTAGCCTGGCGTTTAAAGGGCCTTCAGATTATGAGTTCTGCCCTCCACCCTTCTCAGTGTTCCAGAAACTATCATGCTCTGTCCTGTGTTCAATGAGAACATATACTTTTGCCTTTTTCCCCTGGGAAAACCCACCTTGATCTTTCAAGAACTAGCTCCAGTGTCCCCTCCTCCATGAATACCCCCATTCCTCCCAACCAGAATCACACTATGCATTCTAATAGTCCTGCTGCTGTTACAGCATTTCCTGTTCAGTTTTGTGATTATTACGGTATTTGTCTCCCTCTATGAAGTCCTCACCTGAAGGGACCCTCACTCATTCATCTTGCCTGCCACACGGTAGGTGTCAATAAATTGCCTGAAATGGATGGATAGGCAGATGGGTGGATGGATGGGCGGATTGAGGAAGATTTACCTTAGAGTGCTCTGTGGTGTTATTGGATCACACCCCTCTCTCAGTGGGGATGAAGGATGCAGGACAGACCATATTGTAATATGTGCTGCAACCCCCTCCCTCTTCCTCCCAAGGCTCAGACTCCAGTGATGGGTAGTTGAGAGCTCCTCCCACTTCCCTCCGGACCCCCCCCCCCCCCCCCCCCGGGCCTCAAGACTCCTGCTCCCTCCCTTTCCTGGCTTTCTCCCAGGGGTCTCCACTCTCAGTTCTTTTTTCTTTCTTTTCAGCCAGGGTTAGAGGCCCCTAAGGCCCACTCAGTTTTTTCTAAGGCTTGCAACATGAGGCTTAAAACCACAGAAGGGAAGTGAAAAGGGTTTTCTTTTACTACCTGCCATGCAAATACGGCACAAAATAGACTAAGGAAGGGTGAGTGGGTGAGGCTATGGCTGGACTGGAGTCAACCACTGAGTCCTCTAGGAGGGAGAGGGGCGGGAAATCAAGACTTAAACAGTAACTTCTGGGGAAGCCCCAGAGGTTACATACATGGCTGTGGTATTCAAGTTCAAATGGGGTTGGCTCCACCATTTGCCAGTCTCAGTTTCTTCATCAGAAAATGGGGATATTTATAAAGCCTATTGTAGAGCCCCACTGAAAGAATAAAGTAAGAGAATGCGTAAAGAATAGAGCCCCAGTGCACCTGGGTGCTCAGTCGGTTAAGTGCCAGATTTCAGCTCAGGTCATGATCTCGTGGTTTGTGGGTTCAAGCCCCACTTCAGGCTCTGTGCTGACAGCTCAGAGCCTGGAGCCTGCTTCGAATTCTGTATCTACCCCTCTCTGCGCCCCTCCCCCACTCAAGCTCGCGTGCTCTCTCTCTCTCAAAAATAAATAAACATTACAAATAAAAATTAAAAAAAAATAGAATAGAGCACAATCTAAGCAGTTTTGTGATTTATCTCATTCTCCACCCCATGCTGGAACTTCATGGCCATCCCCACCCGGAATCCCTTCTGCTACAGTTTTAGTCACCTGCTTGTCCCTCAACTAGCCCTCCTCCCATCCATCCTAGATTGATACTGTGAAAATTAATAAAGGGAAGCCTCATTAAAATGGGTCGGGAGGCCAGAAGGGGGAGCTCTCATGCCATCTCACTGAAGGCCAATTCCAGGAAGAATTGTCAATTATGGGCCCCAACAGAAGAATTGTCAATATGAAAGAACCATGAATTATAGCCTCAACAGGAAGAGATGTACATTGCATCTCCTATAAGAAGTGAACTAGCAACTCAGCCAATGAGAAACTGTCATCACCTTGATCTCATGCTTTTCTCTATTGGACTTTTGTTCAAAACAACTCTACCCAACTTCCTCCTTCTTCATAAAATAACATTTCTCTTCTTTGCTTGTTGGACTAGCCTATGGTATTTGCTGTAGGTTGCTTGTCCTAAAATGTAATTCTCTAGTATCCCAAATAAACCCATTTTTGCTAGTAGAATAACTGATAGTTTTATTTCAAGGTTGACATTACTTGGTGTCAGAAGTGGGATCCAGAGATGACCCTATCCCCTCCCCACCCCACCCCACCGCCTCAACAACTCTGAGGCTGGTGAGCAAACAGGTGCTAGTACCTACCAGGACCATTGAGCTCACTGCTTTCTCACTGACACTGGAGCTTGCAGGTAACTCTCTGTTGGATTTCAAGCTCCACTCATTATTGTGTTTTAAGCTCTCTAGGCTTTATCCAGGATCTGTTTTAAGGATTTGTCCTTTCTTAGAGTACTTGTTTGGCTTTTGGTTTGACTGCTTTTTGAAACTATTCCCATTGGAACTAGACTGTTCAGGATATATATTTTTTCCCCTCTAGAAAAACCTGTATCAAATGAGATCCCAGGAATCAAAATGCTTTGAGAATGTGTCCCTCCTTTCTGGCACACCAGCTGGTTTTATGTTTAAAAATTTCAGTCCCTTTTCATGTGCATTTCTAACTAAATGGATCACTTAACCAAAAGTAATACAGAACATGAATGCTCATTATGGGGAACTTTCGATATCTTCAAACTTACTTTTCTCAAAACTGAATTGAACAACCGTGGATCTAAAATTGTCAAAACTGAATGGGATGCCTCTTTTGATGTTTTAAAGCTTCCAAATGTTATCAGGAATCTAAAATCGCCTCTCTGCAAAATACAATTTCTAGACCGAGGCAAAAAATTAAAGACAAAGGGCTTATGAGGCCTCTCTTTTCCCTCTCCCCTTTTCTTTGTTTCCAGACACATGACCCCTTTAAAGTCAAGTCATCTGAGGATTTTTAAAAAAATAATAAAAAGAAAGTCTTCTGAGGATTCAATTACCCCCAAAAGTCTTCTGTTCCCTGGATGAAGGCTGAATTGTGAGTCATAGCTAAAGAGTTTCCTATGAAACTGACTGAAGACCCTCACAGGATTGTTGAAGAACTACTAGCTATTCAAATTCACCAGACCAGTTTCTCAGATTTGTTGGTGAGGACCAGGCTAAACCTTGGATAAAGCTTGCCTGATGGGAACATCATGAACAGGATTTTAAAAAACAAGCCCCTAACTCATGGCAAAATGCTGGAACACTTGCCAAAAAGTTCAACCGAGCAATTGCAATAGTTTTTCCTAAACCTGTCATGGGAACAAAATTCAGGCTTGCACACAAAAATCTGATGAACCTGTTCATGACTGTTATAATTAACTTCAGACTGTTTCCAAAGAAAATTCTGGTCTTCCTTTAGATGTTAGATTCTCTTGGGGAGACCTTCAAATTTATTAATGGGCTAAGCCAGGATCTTTCTCTTTTAGTTAAAAGGACCAGGATGGAATGGGAAACTATGTCTACTCCAGATTTAACTGAGTTGGCAAACCACCTCACTTGTACCCTAGATGAGTCACCTAAAAGAAAGACCATTAAGGGGCGCCTGGGTGGCTCAGTTGGTTAAGCGTCCAACTTCAGCTCAGGTCATGATCTCACAGCTCATGAGTTCGAGCCCCACACAATTGTGCCTCCACCCTCAGGGCCAGTTGAACATGGCACTAATAAACCTCAACTGGCAAAGTTCTCAACTGTAGAAACCCTCCAAATACCTTGGCCTGACACATTGCCATTGTTCCTTCTAAATCTCAGATCCACCCCCTGGATAGTCACAGGACATCCAATGCACTTGGCCCCTGCCTCCTTTGACCCACATTTAATAGAAGGAGATATACCTCAATATTGCAAAGGCCTAATTGCTTCCATTAAAAGTAACCACACTTCGGTAGGGGGCGTTTGGGTGGCCCAGTCGGTTAAGGATCCGACTTTGGCTCAGGTCATGATCTCACAGTTCGTGAGCCCAGCATCAGGCCCTCCGCTGTCAGCATGGAGCCCACTTTGGATCCTCTGTGCCCCTCTCTTTCTGCACCTTCCCCACTCACTCTCTCAAAAGTAAATAGACATTTAAAACACACACACACTTGGGGCGCCTGGGTGGTGCAGTCGGTTAAGCGTCTGACTTCAGCCAGGTCACGATCTCGCGGTCCGTGAGTTCGAGCCCCGCGTCGGGCTCTGGGCTGATGGCTCAGAGCCTGGAGCCTGTTTCCGATTCTGTGTCTCCCTCTCTCTCTGCCCCTCCCCCGTTCATGCTCTGTCTCTCTCTGTCCCAAAAATAAATAAACGTTGAAAAAAAAAAATTAAAAAACACACACACACACACACACACACACACACACACACTGAGGGACACCTGGGTGACTCAGTTAAGTGTCTGGCTTTGGCTCAGGTCATGACCTCACGGTTTGTGAGTTCAAGCCCCGCATCGGGCTCTGTGCTGACAGCTCAGAGCCTGGAGCCTGCTTCGGATTCTGTGTCTCCCCCTCTCTCTGCCCCTCCCATGCGCATGCTCTGTCTCTCTCTCTCAATAATAAATAAACGTTAAAAAAAGTTAAAACAAAAAACGCATTTGAAGTTTTGCTGTTTTGCAAAAAGTTCACCAACTGGAGCTTTATGTTCATACCTGCACTGTATCTTTGCAAATGCACTCAGTTAATTCTTTCAATGGGCTCTTGCAGAGTATTCACTGTTCTGCTTTTGTGGCCAAGTTAAGCAGGCATTTCCAGGAGGCATACAGGACTCGGGGTTTTGCCTCCACAGGGAGAACTTTTCTCCCCTAAGTTGGAATACGTGCCAATATTTTCAGTTGGCTACTTTCAGAGCAAGGGTCCTCCTGGTTTGGAACCACCATACGATTTGGAATTGTAGTGCTACCTTTTTTTTTTTTTTAAGTTTATTTCTTTTGAGAGAGAGAGAGAGAGAGAGAGAGTGTGTGTGTGTGTGTGTGTGTGTGTGCATGAGTGGGGGAGGGACAGAGGGAGAGAGAGAGAGAGAGAGAGAGAGGATCCCAAACAGGCTATGTCATCACAGAGCTCAATGTGGGGCTCGAACTCATGAACCGTGAGATCATGACCTGAGCTGAAATCAAGAGTTGGATGCTTAGCTGACTAAGCCACCCAGGCACCCCTGTCATGTTACTTTTGTTTCTATACTTGTTGCCTGTCAAACCTTTGTAAAATAATGTACCCAATAAAGAGATGATCTCCAATACTACATCCTTGATAACTATAGACTCTAGCTGGGAAGTGCCTGAGAATTCTCCTGATTCCCCTCCTTCTCACTCAAACATGAGTTTCCAGCCTGTACAATTGCCCTCGGATTGGGACATGACACCCAGGAAAGGCACTTCCTGGCACTGAGGGACAAAAGGCCACTGAATTAGGAAAACCTGACTCTTGATCAGAGATGCTTTTCAAGAAAGTTCTTGATCAGAAGAAGGAAATGTGGAAATAAAAGGAAACCTCAGTAAAATGGAGTCAAAGAGGCTAGAAGGGGGAGCTCTCCTGCCATACCACTCAACCTCAATGACAGAAAGAACTGTCAGTTTACAGACCCCAACAGGAAAAGCTGTACACGGCAAACTCCTAAAAGAAACTGACTACCCAGCAACTCAGCCAATGAGAAATCATCATGACTCTGGACTTGCAGACACTTTTGTTCAAAACAACCCCTCCCAACTTCCTCCTCCTTCTGTTTTAAATAAAGTTTCTCTCTTTTGCTTATCTATCTTCTGGTTTTTTGGTGTCGCTTGCTTATCCCAAATTGCAATTCTCTGCTCTTCCTGAATAAACCCATTTTTGCTGATCGAAGAAATGCTTTAAGGTCGACAGTACAAACAACCGATCTGCTATTTTCTGTATCCAAATTACAAAATTCTAGGTCTTAAATCCGCTCCCCTCCCCTGCTCCGGTCTTAATTATATTGCATTTAATCCCTGGCAGCTCTTGTGTTAAAAGTCAGAGAGGGACAGTTTCTGGCCCAGGGTCTCAGGGTTGATAGGCGATTAAACCAAGATTCCGTGCCCACTCTGCATGACTCCAGGCCAGGGCCCTGCTTACTGTCTCTGCAGCTGCTGCATTGTTTTGCCCACCTCTGTCCCCAGACTGGCCTCGGTCCCCTTCCAGAACCCACCATCTACAGGGAGCCTTAAGAATCTAGGGCCTGGTGTACTCGATCCTGAATTCTGTAAAAAGGAAGCAGCACCCCCACCCCTGGGCCCTCCTTCTTCCCGCTTCTACCCCGCCTCCCCTGCCTCCTGGTTCAAAAGCAGCCAAGCCAAGCAGCCTGCAGACAACCCTGCCTTCATCTCTAAAAGCTGCTACCAAAAGAGCCACCAAGATTCCCCCAAGATGAAGGGCTTCCTCTTCCTCCTACTCACCATCAGTCTCCTGGTTATGATTCAGGTAAGAACAGACCCTGGGAGCCCCTGGCACCACCGCCCAGGATTCTCCAGACCTGCCTGGCATGGGAGGGAGGAAATACAGGCTTCCCGGCACTGAGCCTTCTTGCATGGGAAGAGAGGCTCCAGCAGGGGAACCGAGGACTCAGGGGCCTGGTCCCAGCATTCCAGCCCTTCTGGCTGGGGTCAGACTGCTTGAGGTCTGTCTCTGGGCAGAATCCTGGACCTGAGGCTGGGGAGCATTCACAGGGCACCAGGCACACTGAGGCACGCAAGGGGGTGTTGTGGGATAAGGACTGAAGCATCTCTGAGTGAGGAAGGCATCAATCCGCGGGGAGCTGGGGAAGTGGCCCTGTTGGGAAGGGGCCAAGACATGTTCCGGTGGAGCCAGACCTGGTCGTGGAGATAGCAGGGATCCCCCCAGGGAGAGAAGCCAGTGTGTTTGGGAATGCAAAGAAGGAAATCTCCTGCTCCAGAAACAGCCGCAGACTCAGACTCAGCTGCTATTCCAGGAGGCAGCTTTCACAGTATCCCATGTACCCTGAGGGCACTAGTCCCGGTAGGAGACCAGAGCCATCAAGTTCTTGATCAAGAACAGCTTGATCAAGCATCAAGAACAGCTTGATCACCATCAAAAACAGCTTAATCTCCATCAAGAGCAGCTTTAGTTGCAGCCTGATCAAGCACTGAGAACAGTTTGATCAACCATCTGGTGCTTTCCTCCAGCAAGAGGTCACACGTTCCCCACCTCCGCACCCACCCGCCCGGCCGTGTGACACAGGACCTCAAGACTATATGATGGGCTCATTCAGAAGATGAGGAAACAGGCTCAGAGTCTCAGACCCTAGCCCAGCTAGTCAGGTCAGGGGCCGAGACCACAGGTTCCCATCCCCCATGCCCTGGAGGAGCTGGTGGCTTAGCGGAGGTGAAAGGAAGGTCCCGTGGTAAGGGGAGGAGGAACCCCCTTTCACCTTGGCTGTGTCATGGCAGGAAGCAACCAACTGTCCTTGCAGGGCCTTGCGGCAGAAGTCGTGGTCATGAGGGACAGAGAATTGAGAACTATGGTATCAGGGTAGGGGAACTAGGTCTCTAGATAACATGAGCTTTGCAAGTGCCCCGAGCTCATCCTACTTCTTCTTTTGCAGATACAGACCGGAGTCCTGGGAAACACCACCACCGCCGCCACCACCACCAAGAAACCCAAGAGTGCGACCCCGCCCCTCAGCAGCCTGAGCGGCGGCAGTGTCCTTCTCTTCCTGGCCAACATCCTCGTCCAGTTCTTCTACCTCAGCTGAGGTGACATGCCTCAGCCCTAGCCCCGTGCCCCCTGAGACCATCGCTCGGCTGCCACCATCTCTAGCAAGAGAAGCTCCTCCCACCCAGCCCCTGGGAGGGGTTGGTGCCAGAGATGACCAGGTTGTGGGAATTGACAGGTAGTGCCTTGGAGGCATGACCAACACCAGGAGGTACTGATGTGCAGGGGGCAAGTACCACCCAGCTGGAGGTCAATAAAGTTGTCCTGTACTTGGAGCGGGGTCCCGTGTGTGGTCACTGGACGTCACTGGGCCCCAAGAGCCAGGTTGGCGATAGCACCAAGGACCTTCCCATGCAGGGGAAGGAGGAGAGGTAGCACCAGAGGGCGCTGACCCCAGCATTCCTGCCTCGAAGTCCCAGTGCCTTGGCCTCTCCCCTTAGGATCCCTGCGCAGGGACATGGCCCAGAGCCTGCCACCCTCACCAACCTCTTTAATTGCACCTGCTTCACCCATCCCTGGGTGTTTGGGCACGATGGTCCCAGGGGAAGCCCCAACCCCATCCCTGGATGTCCCCAGCTGCAAGGGCACAGCCCCACAGTCACTCTCCTGTCCTCACCGGATACTGGATGTTGGTCCAGCAGGGGTGCTGAGAAGGATGAAGAGGAGGCCGCCCACTTCCTCCCCGCCGACCCCAGGCTGGGAAGGCAGGAAGGAGGCACAACTGCTCTAACCACTTCTACCCTCCTGGGTCTGCGGTGGTACTGGGAGCTATGAGGAGGGAAGGGAGACCCAGAGAAGCCCCCAAAGGCCTTGACCGTCTCTGCCTCTTCCTAGAAGACCTTGGCCAAGGGACCGGGAAGTGCTGGCTCAATTGGGTGATGGAGGGGGCTGTTCTTCTAGGTCCCGCCATCTCTGGGCTGGGTTAAGAACTCAGACCCCCTGTCCTAGCTTCTTTGACTGAGAGGCCAGACCTCTAGGCCTTGAGACCAGAGTGGGGGGAAATTAAGAGGAGTGCTGGTGGGCAAGGCGAATGTTGTGTCTCCCACTCACTTCCCTTGCCTGGCCCACCGCGACCCCATCACACTGTCTGCCTCCCTAGAACACTCTCCCTGTACCACCCCCTAGCCTGGCTGACTCCTTCCCATTCTCCACACCTCAGGAAGGAGCATCCCTTCCTCCGAGCGGCCTGCCCTGTGCCCCTAAGTGGTTCAGGTTCCTCCCCGGTGCATCCTTCTATTTCCGTTCTTATCACTCAGTGTATCACCCTACCTGTCAAAATCTGCCACTGGACTGTGAGTTCTCTGAGGGCAGGTACCAAGGGTCTTGGCTCGTGTTTGTGCCCCACAGCTCAGCGCCAGACTGGACTCAGAGCAGGCTCTTGGAACCCATCAATTGAGGGGGGATAGACAGCGTTAAAGACCACACTCACAGTTAGTCTGGGCCCAGGGCTCCCTCTGGTGGCAGAGGGAGGCCTTACACCTGAGCCCTAGAACCTGAGCTGGGAGAAAAGTAGGGCGAGTACCGGGCAAAGAAGGCAGGTGAACAATTCCGCACCCCAGCCCCAAATATTGAGGTGCACAAAGATGAGGATACCTGGGAGCATATTAGAAAATAGCTTATGTTACAACAACGACAAAAAACCTATAAAAACATTTCATCCCAGGGAAAGCCTCCAGGGCTGGGAGGTGGGGGAGGTCAGAGCACATGGACTGTCCAGATCTGGGACGCCCGGTCCTTGGCCACCTCCCACAGCACCGCGTGGTCCCGGTCATAGCCCCGGCCACCTGTGGGAAGGGGTAAGAGATGGGGAAGATGGTCAGAGATTGCTGAAGACTCCACTGCCCGCAGCCGCCTCAGGTGCCTTCTCCCGCACACGAGCCCCCATACCCTTCACATCCAGGATCCGGCCTTCGAACATCTCGCTGCAGATGTGGCCTGATTCGCTGATGCTCCACGTCTGGCGGGGCAGGCGGCTCTCAGCCCACAGTACCACCTTGGAGCCCGTGCTGGGGGGCCCAATCACCTGCAGGCTCATGGTAGGGGCCACCTGAGGCCCCAGCAGGTGATCAGGCACTGTTCCTCCCCGCAGGGTCTCCTCCAGCCCGACACCCTTGACACACCCAGCTTTGAATCCTGGCTCTCGTGGACTGTGACCCTGGGCCAATCTCTTAATTCTTCTGAGTTTTGTTTTCCTTGGGGATAGGAATCCCTGAGTGCTGGCTGTTGGGAGGGTTCTGTGTGAAAGACCATCAAAGGTCTGGAAAAAAAGTAGCTCGTTCAGGAATCCCAACGCACAGGATTTAACATCGGACAAGCTCTCACACACTAATTGACTGTGTGACTTTCAGCTTGTTACTTAACTTCTCTGTGCTCTAGTTTCCTCACCTATGAAATGGAGAGCAAGTAAAAGACGAAACCCTTTCGATGGCCTACAAAGGTGCGCACCGCCGTAACCTTCCCTCCCGAGAGCCTTTCCACTGGTTGCTCCCTCTGCCTGGAACACTCTTCCTTCGCACATCTACACAGATGGCTCCCTCAAATGCCACCCTCTGGGGGAGAGTCGGCTTTGTCACAGCTACCGGTACTCCCTAGTCTCTAGTTACTTTTTTCTCCTGCGCTTCGCATCACCTAAGGCACAGAGATATTTGACTCATTTAAATTGTCTCTGTCTCTCCCCCCCCCTACGATGTACGCTTCGGGAGGGCAGGAGTCATTTCCGTCTTCTCACTGCTGTATTCCCGGCCCCTAGAACAGGGCCTAGCACATAGTAGGTGCTTGGGAGACGTTTGTGGAGTGAATCTATCATCATTATTATTATTGTTTAATGTTTATTTATTCTTGAGAGAGAGAGAGAGCGCGTGCGCACAAGTGGGGGAGGGGCAGAGAGAGAGGGAGACACAGAATCCGAAGCAGGCTCCAGGCTCTGAGCTGTCAGCACAGAGCCCGATGCGGGGCTCGAACTCACGAGCCGTGAGATCGTGACCTGAGCCGAAGTCGGAGGCTTAACCGACTGAGCCACCCAGGCACCCCATGAATCTGTCATTACTAATAGGAGCCAAGTTCTCCCCAGGATATCAGAGCTGGCAGGTCCCTTAGAAGGGTCTGGTTCAACGCTCTCGTTTTACAGATGGGGAACCGAGGCCCAGAGAAGAGCCCGAACTGCCCAGGGAAGCGGCGCCTGCATCCTCTACCTGCCCAGGGTCCTGGCATCTGTGTCCTGGCATCTCTCTATCTCTCTGGCCCAAGGGCAGGTCCTGCTTCTGACGGGCAGGCTGGCATTTCCCCTGGAAATGGGCCTTTGAGTGCCTGAGGCTCTGGGGTCCCTGTCCCCGCCCCTCAACTCGTACCTGGTTCTTGAGCAGCCCGTCCTCGTAGTACCAGATGAAGCTGCCTCCTTCTTGGGGCCCGGAGACCACCACACGGCCCGCCTTCATGTCCTCCACGTGGTCCGGCATGGCCAGGAATCCCCTCAGTGCAGTATTCCAGAGGCGGAAATAAGCCCGGCGCTGGTGAGCAGGGGAGGTTGAGTGAGGGACGCCTGGGCAGGGATGCTCCCTCCTGGGCCCCCGACACCCTCAACTCTGGACCCGCCAGGATCCCAAGCTCCCAAGCCCTCCTCCATGCCCTGAACCCTTCCTGGGCCCTGCTTCAAAGCCACCCTTTCTTTCACACCCACGCACCGGGGGCCACATCCGTGGTGCACACCCACGGCCCACGGCTCCGCGTCCACAAACACCCACAGCCATGTGCAGAGGGACGCACTGGCAGCAACACCCAAGGTCCCCACGGTTGCACAGAAGTTTGTGGCAGATACAAACACACGGATACACACAGCCGTGCAAACACGCTTCCTAAGTGATGTGCAGGCCCCTCCCCCGGCCTACCCCACACCCCATGTTTGCTAAAAGGATGGATGTATGCAGGAATACAGACACACACACACACACACACACACACACACACACACGTCCATGCTGAAGAAGTACCATGGTGGGGAGGGCATCCAGCTGTCACACATCAGACCAGGCTCTGCCACAAATCAGCCGGCGGCCTTGAATAGTGGTGATGGTAATAATAGAAGAATCATACCTAACGTGTGTGGAATGCCTATCCACTCAAGTACCATCCTGCGGGCTTTATAAACACTGTCTGTCTTTAGTCCTCCAGAAAATTCCATCATATAGGTCATCCTCATTTTATTGTGTTTAAAAAAATTTAATGTTTTATTTATTCTTGAGAGAGAGAGAGAGACACAGAGCATGAGCGAGGGAGGGGCAGAGAGAAAGGGAGACACAGAATCCGAAGCAGGCTCCAGGCTCTGAGCTGTCAGCACAGAGCCCGACACGGGGCTTGAACTCACAAGTGGTGAGATCATGACCTGAGCCGAAATCAGACGCTTAACCGACTAAGCCACCCAGGCACCCCCTCATTTTCTTTTATTCAACAGATTTTATTTTTTTAGTTTTTTGGTAAGTAATCTCTACACCCAACATGGGGCTCAAACTCACGACCCTGAGATCAAGAGTCATGTGCTCTACCAACTGAGCCAGCCAGGCACCCCTATGTTTTCCCTCTTTTAAAGATGAAGAAATTGAGGGGCGCCTGGGCGGCTCAGTTGGTTAAGCATATGACTTCGGCTCAGGTCATGATCTCACAGTTCGTGAGTTTAATCCTCGCGTCGGGCTCTGTGCTGACAGCTCAGAGCCTGGAGCCTGCTTCAGATTCTGTGTCTCCCTCTCTCTCTGCCCCTCCCCTGCTTGCACTCTGTCTCTCTCTTTCTCAAAAATAAATAAACATTAAGAAATTCTTTTTTAACATTTAAAGATGAGGACATTGAGGTCCATGGAGGTACAGTACTGGCCCAAGATTACAGAGCGAATCTTTGTTCCCTTCTGTGGACCTTTATTTTCCCAACTGTAAATGTGAGGGCTGGAGATAACTTCCAAGGTTTCTCTAGAAATGATGCCCTAAGAGTGTGAATACAAGGGCCACACAAATACCCTCATACTGTCTCAACAGTGTCACAAAAACAGGCACGTGTGGTCATATACACACCTCACACCCAACCGTGTCACCTGCGAAGCACAGACACGTGGATACAAATGACATCACGGCCACAGAAATATCCTCAGACAGGCATGTGCACTCCCGCACACACACACACACACACACACACACACACACACACCACAGCCATGCCTCCACCTCAATGCACATGCACATAAATGAGAAACAGGTCCAGACACGTGCTCACAGACGGAGAAACTCAGGAGTGGATAGCGTCTCCCAGAGTGAGGCCTGGTTATTATTGCTGATTGGTACGTGAGATGATTTTTAACCCTAAGTGGACGAACTTATTGCTAAAAATTCAATGGTACTGTGCTTATTATCATGTCAATTAAAGAAAAATCATACATACACATCAAACCCATGATTTTATGGTTATCAGCCCTTAGGATAAGGACAAAGTGTAAAAAACAAGAGAGCTGGTTTAGAGAAAAGTGTTAAGTAGATAATGGTTCAAGAGGAATGACGACGTGGCAAAACTGTGATAAAAATACACAAAGGCTGAGTTTGGGAAATATGGGAAACACACAACCCGACATGCTACCCACCTGCTTGATGGGGTAGAGGGAACCCACCCTCTGCGTCCCGCTGTAAGTCAGCCAGTTGGTGATCTCACAGCTGCCCACCAGCCACTGGCGTCCCCGGAAGTCACTGTGCTCACACAGCACCCAGCTGGGTCCAGCAGATGCCAGAGATGCAGAGAGGAAGACAGACAGACACACAGACAGAGGAGGAGGCACAGATGAGAGAACATTCTCCGTCTCCTTTTCTCTCATGCTGAGACTTCTCTGCCTGGTGTTAGGGTCCCGAGGGAGGAGAGGGAGGCTGGGAAGTGGCAGTTTGCAGAGCAGAGGAGGGTCCTGGAGAACCTAGGCTGGGGTCCAAGACCCTCCTTAGCCTGAACCTTTCCCTCCCTCCTGGATGGGGGTGGGGAGTGGAGGGGAGGTGGGAAGGGGCAAGAGGCCAGAGACCCAGCCCTCGCTCCCTAGCAGCCCCCACCCTTATGCCCCCTCAACACACTCACACGCCCCCCCTGATCCGCACGGACAGCACGTGGTTGTTGAAGCCCTCGGCTTGCAGGCTGCGGACCTCCCTGTCCAGCTCGATCTCCTTCCCTTCAAAACACTCCAGTCCATACAGAAAAATGGAGGGCTCTGAAAAGTGCTGGGGCCAGGGGTATGGAGAAGGGGTGAGGCTGAGACAGCCCCGGCGCCAGACTCAGCCCCCAATTCCAGATACTCCGATTCCCAGATCAGTATTTCAGGCCCTCTTCCCTCCTGAGGTCTGCCTCACAGGGTCCTGGGTTCCTGGACACCCCCAGCTGGGTGTCCCCCAGATTCTCAGATGCAGCATGTACCAGACTGGGCCCCCTACTGTCCCCTCAAACCTCCCCCTAGTGCCAGTCCATGGTACTTCTAAGAACAGTAATAATAATAATAATATGGGTAATTATAGCAGTTCTCACGTATTTGGGGCTTACCACACACCAGATTCTGTGCTAAGTGTTTTACCTGACCTCGTTATAACTTCTCAACAACCTTATAAGGTAGGTGCTCTTATTATCCCTGCTTAACAGAGGGGAAACTGAGTCTGGAGGAGATTAAACCACTTGCTCAAATCCCTCGAGCTGGGCTTCAGAGTCTGGTCTGTCTGCGTTCAGAGCCCAGCACATAGTTGTAAAGCTTGGACTCAGCAGCTGGGCTGCCTCTGGGAGAACCTGGCTCTGCTTGTTACCAGCTGTGTGACCTGGGGCAAGTCACATGACCCCTCTGTGCCTCAGTTTCACATGTGGAAAAGGGAGTGGATGGTAGTAACAAACCTCTTCGGGCTTTGGTGAGGACTAAACATCTTAGTGCATGGAAGCCTTTGAAACACTGCCCAGAGCCTGGTAGGGGCTCAGTGGTCAGCTGTCTGCTGTGCTCTAACAGCGGGCCCACCCGGTCCTATAGACTCTGACTCCTTTAATTTTTTTTTTTTTTTCAACGTTTATTTATTTTTGGGACAGAGAGAGACAGAGCATGAACGGGGGAGGGGCAGAGAGAGAGGGAGACACAGAATCGGAAACAGGCTCCAGGCTCTGAGCCATCAGCCCAGAGCCCGACGCGGGGCTCGAACTCACGGACCGCGAGATCGTGACCTGGCTGAAGTCGGACGCTTAACCGACTGCGCCACCCAGGCGCCCCTAGACTCTGACTCCTTAACATGGCCTGTGTCACTTCCCTCCGTCTCCTCCCTGGTGCAGGACATCTTCGTTTATTCTGGCTTACTGTAGCAGCAACCCCACTGCCTTGTCCCACCCTTCTGTCCTCCACCGCGCAGCAGAGATGGCTCTCTGTTCCACTCCTTCCTGCACAGAAGCCCCACCTCAGCAGTCTGGCTGCCGTCCCCTGCCCACCCCAGAGGCGCGAGTCCCTACTGTCCCCATACCACCTCTACATCTGGACACACCACTCTGCATTGTAATCTTTATGTCAGTGTGGTCATGGGTGCCTTGACATCAGGGCTGTGTCTGGTTTGTGTCAGTGTCCCCAAGACCTGTCACAGTGGGTGCTCAATAAATCTCTAGTAAGTGGAACTGACTTTGAAGCCATAGGGTCAGGGGGAGCTGGGGTCGTTCTGAGGAAGACTGGATTCAAGCCCCAGCAGCCGAGCCGACAGTGAGGACAGACTCGGCGCCCACACTCCCCCAGCAGCATCCCCTGCCTCAGCGGTTGCCCAGAACTGGACAAGGGTACTCACCAGGGGTACCTTCTGGAGAGAGCCCAGGACTCCGGAGGCTAGGCAGCCCATGGCCGTGAGAGTGGGAAACTCGCCCTCGGAGAGAATGTGCTGGTCACCTTCAAAGTTCTTCTCATCAAACAGGATCCAGCTAGGGAAGGGGAAGAGTAGGAGGGCATAAGTAGGTATTTGAGCCTGCCCTGTCCTGTGCTTGGCCTGCCCAGACCCTCTGAGATGCCGCAGAGTGGATGCAGACTTGATTGTGACCACCACCCCCCCCACCCCTCATCTATGGGAGGTCAAGGATGAACAGGCCCTGAGCAGCAGAGACTGAGGTCAAGACTTAAGAACTGACTGGATGAAATCCTACTGCCCCTATGGAGGGAAATTTGGCAACATCGAGCAGAACTCTATTCACAATTACTCGCAATCCCATTTCATGGAATCTCAAAACCTCCTTCAAAAACATGAAACGACACACGCACAAGGCTTTTCATACAGCACTGTCTGCAAGGACAAAGAGTGGAAGCAGCCTGAGTGCCCATCAGTGGGGGATAGTTGAATCAACTAAGAGTGTCGAGTATAATAATACAGCAGTAAAAAGGAATGAGGAAGAGCTCTTAAGGGGATGTAAAGTGATCTCCAAACTGTTAGGGAAAAAAGGTGCAGAACAGCGTTTATAGTATGCTTCCCTTAAAAAAAAAAAATTTGAGATAACATTCGCATACCATAAAATTCACTCTGTACGATTCAGTGGTCCTCAGTATACTCACCAGGTTGTACTATGCTTCTTTTTGTGTAAGAAAATGAGGGAGAAGGGCAACAAATATATTTGGTTTCTATAGTTAGATGCAAATTTATGTAAGAGAGTATATTTGCTTATATTTTCATTAAAAAAACCAATAGATGAATTAACTAAACACTAAAAATAAAAAGAAAAAGATTACCTATGGGGAAGGAGGGGGGGAAAGATCGCAGGGATAGAGATAGATCTTATTGACTGACTTGGCTTTGGAACTGTTCTGGACTGAATGTCTCTCCAAAATTCACATGTTGAAGCCCTAACCTCAAAAACGATGGCCTTTGGAAGGTTCACATGAGGTCAGGAGCGTGGCGCCCCATGATGGGAACGGTGTCCCTATAAGAGGAGGAAGAGACAGAAGTGATGTCTCCACTAGGTGAGGACACAGGAAGAAGGCTGCTATCTACCAGCCAGGAAGCAAGCCCTCACAGGAGAGCCAAATGAACCTGCACCTTGACTTTGAACTTCCCAGCCTCCAGAACTGTGATAAAACAAATTCCTGTTGTTCAAACACACCCCCCACCCCCAGTCTATGATATTTTGTTAGCAGCCCAAGCTAAGACAGGGATATTGTAAATGCTTTATGTAATGCAAAAACAATTAGGGGTGCCTGGGTGGCTCAGTCGGTTGAACTTCTGACTCTTGGTTTCAGCTCAGGTGATGATCCCAGGGTCATGGGATCGAGCCCCATGTCGGCTCCACACTGAGCATGGAGCCTGCTTAAAATACTCTCTCTCTCTCTCTCTCTCTCTTTCTCTCTCTCTCTCTCTCTCCCTGTGCCCTTCTCCCCCACTTGTGCATGCTCTCTAAAAAAAATAAATAAATAAAAATGAAAAGTATTCTTTTTTTTTTTTTTTTTCAACGTTTATTTATTTTTGGGACAGAGAGAGACAGAGCATGAACGGGGGAGGGGCAGAGAGAGAGGGAGACACAGAATCGGAAACAGGCTCCAGGCTCCGAGCCATCAGCCCAGAGCCTGACGCGGGGCTCGAACTCCCGGACCGCGAGATCGTGACCTGGCTGAAGTCGGACGCTCAACCGACTGCGCCACCCAGGCGCCCCAAAATGAAAAGTATTCTTAAAAATTTAAATAAATTAAATAAAACAAATGAACCTAACTGTATATCAGGTTGGTGGCATAACCACACACACAAAAGTATTATTTCAAATGTCTTAAAAATGATATTTTGAACTGTTCATACCAAAAGGGATTTTAGTGAATGTCCCGAGGACAAAAAGAACCACGGAGAAGCCTCAAACAGCATTCACTGCTTTATGCTGTTAGTAGTAATTTAGTATTATAGTTTTGAAACACCCAGCTTCCATCTAAATACCATTGGAATCAGAGTCCCTTGGTACATAACTGATTCCAAGTTTAGGGGAAAAATGTACAAAGTGATCCTAGAGCATCTTATTGTACCAGAAAAACAAGGAAATCACAAAAAACTATTGGATTCATCTCAGAAGCAGGCAATCTGAAGGGGCTCCCATTTGCCAAAGATAGAATGATTAGAGACATTTCAATTGCATATAAATCCATGCATTCGTAACAACACTTAAAAAAAAATACTTCATTACTCAGCTCTCGAGGTTGCTAGGGCACCAGTTCAGAAATTATCCTGAAAATTGATCAAGAGAATTGATCCTTGGAAAAGGAGCAAACTGCCTTTTTTTGTATAAACTATTTCAGGTAAGCAGATAGTTGAAAAGGAAAGTTCTTTTTTATGGAAGTATTCCAGATAACATCTATAGAAGGAATACCCAAAATCTTAAAACCATCATTTTGCAACCTCTAAAGAAATAGTGAGTCTAGGCAAATATCATCAGTGGATGCTAAAACCATTAGGTGAGAGATAAATTGCAGATCTTATCATGTAGGCATCTTGATATCATTAAAGGTGGGACAGCCAGACCTGTGCATGAGGTAATGTAGTAAGAAGTACAGGGTACCACCTACATAGATTTCTTGCCCAGAAAACACCCTGAATCTCATCAAGCCTTCAGATCTACCAGTTTACAGGAAATAGGGGGCACAAAGGAAAAAAAAAGACACCACAAGGAAGCAATGAGCCAAATACAGAAGATGGGAAACTTATAGGGCAAATTACTGGGTTTCTTTAAACAAACAAATGGTATAAAACAAAGGGAAGGAAGGGGAACTACTATAAATTAAAGACCAATTGACCAAAAGCAATGTGTGGACCTTGTTTGGATTCTGAGAAAAACAAATCAATTTCACAAAGGCATTTTTTGAGACAATGGGAGAAATTTGAACATAGACTGGGCACTAGGTAATATTAACAAGTTATTTATTTTAGAAGATGTGATAATAAACTGTGGCTATGCGAGTTGGGAGGGTTTCTTTCTTATTAGAGATATATATTGAAGTATTTACCTGTGAAACTTTATGTTTGGTTGGGGATTTTTTTTTTTTTTTTTGGTCTATTCATTTGTTTTGAGAGAGAGAGAGAGAGAGAGAGAGAGAGCACAAGCAAGGAAAGGGCAGAGAGAGGGACAGGATCCCAAGCAGGCTCGGAGCTGACAGCCCAGTGCCCAGAGCCCGATGAGGGGCTCGAACACACAAACTGTGAGATCATGACCTGAGCTGAAACCAAGAGTTGGATGGTTAACCAACTGAGCCACCCAGGCGCCCCAAGGGTTGGGGATTTTAAATCCTCCACTAAAAAGAAAAGAAAAGAAAAGAAAAGAGAAAAGAAGAAAAGAAAAGAAAAGAAAAGAAAAGAAAAGAAAAGAAAAGAAAAGAAAAGAAAAGAAAAGGCAGAGAGATACATGAAACAAGATTGGGGTTCTTTATATTATACCATCAAGTTTTAGGGTTTCCATTAAAACTTTATTTTACTTTGTTTGTGTTACGATTGAATGCTTCGGGACAAAATAGCTAATCTCAAGGAAGACCAAGGAAAGAAATCATTTGAAAGACCTTCCTGCAGCCCAGATCTCCAAGCTGAGTTAAGCACTTCTGGGCAGGTGCGCCCCACTTCCCACCTCCCCCACGTCCTCACCTGCCGCCGTGGACACGGCAGGACTGGGGCTGGAAGGAGGCAGGCAGAGAGGTCTGGTCATCTTCGAAGGAGATGTGGTCGCCCAGGAAGTTGGGGCCGGAGAAAAACTGAATCTGGAGGTAGAGACAGAAAGAGATGAGAATGGAGGGCGATGCAGTGGGAGAGAATGGGGAAAAGGAGACAGACCCCCACAGGCTCCTTACCTTTGAGACAAAGTGCAGATTGTGCTCCCCGACCTGCAGGGAGGGCCCAAAGTTTCGAGACTCAAGGAGAGTGCCAGACTCTAGCCTCAGTTTCCCTACCCTTTCCACGGCACTCCCGCTTCTCAGGCAGGCATTAGCTCCGCCCCTTCCCAGAGGCCCCGCCCCACGCGCGCCGAGCCGGCTTCTTCCAGTCCCGCCCCCACCGCGGGGGCACCTCCCAGGCACTAAGCCCCTCCCCCATGGCCCCGCCCCCACCGCCGGCACGCACCTGCAGGACTGGCTGCAGCGAGGCGAGGGCGCTGTTGCCCGCTCCCCAGTCATCGCAGTTGCGGTATACGCCCTTCTCCAGGACGTACTGCTCCCCGGAGAAGCCCACCTTCTCATAGGCCACCCACCTGCAGGAAGGACGGGGCGCGGGTCAGCAGGGCGAGGCCGGCTTCTCCGCTGGAGCCGCTCCAGACCCGCCTAGCTCCCGGAGCCAGGGTCACTCACACGCCGCTGAGCACGTGGATGGCCTGCGTGTGGGGGCCGTGTCGCGCCAGCTCCACGTCCGGCAATGCCTCGCTCACCTCCACGCCGTGCCCTTCGAAGTCCATGGCCTCAAACAGCACCACGGCCGGGTTCCCGAAGTCCTGGGCCCCAGGGATAGTCAGGTTTCTCCTGCCCACCCACGGAAACCCCAAGGAGTGCCCAGGCCCCGCGGACGCAGCCCACCAGGGGACTTTGGAATGAGGCGATCAGTGAGTGTGGCCCTGGGAAAGGCAGCAGGCTGGAGAGAAGCTAGACCTCAGGGAACACTTCCAGCTGCTCTGGAGAACAGGGAAAGAGAGTACAAACTCTTCGCTCAACAGATTGTACTGGGGGGAGTCCGCCTGTACCCACAGGCAGAGGGATGGCCCAGTTGCTCCTGCTTACCGTCCGGATGACCCTCAGGGAGGTCAGCACCTCGTCATAGCCTCCCCAGTGTGACCAATCAGGATATTCCCCTTCCTCCAGCAGATACTGGTGGCCCCGGAAGCCTGCTTTCTGGTAGCCCACCCAGCTGGGGGAAGGCAGAGGCAGACAGACAGGGTCAGGGAAGGACCTCGGGTGGGTAAGACAGCTGCCCCCACCCCTAGGCAGCCCGGGGCATTCCCCATCTCTGAGGGTAGAGGCCAGAAGGGAGGATGAAGTAGAAAGAAAGGTTCTGAGTCCTCACCAGCCCCCAAGAACTCGCAGGGACCCCACGGAGGCCAGGTGGGGGCTCTGGCTGTCCTCTGGCTGCTGAAGGTTGTAGATGTCTCTGCTTACTTCCCAGCTCTGGCCCTGAAAGCCTGTGGCCTCATAAACCACAACCTGGCAGAAAGGGTGGTGGGAGGGTTGTGGGGAGGCATCTGGACCCAAATACACTCAGCCAGCCCAGATGGCTCTGCCCAGTGTCAGCCCAGAGCTAAGTCCTCCTACTCTCTCACTGAGCTCCATTCCCTTAGGTAACTCCTGCCTCTTCTCTGACCTCTGACCTGGTCCTTACACATCAGAAGCCATTTCCCAGTGGGCTCATAGGATTCCACCCTTCCAGACCCAGCTTCTCAGCTTCTGTTTCCCAGCAATCTCCTCTCCTGTCTTCCGCTTCAGCCTATGAGAGCCATACAAATACACACAACCCACCCAAAGGCCCTCCTTGACCCTGCAGCCCAGACTCTTACCTTGGGCTCCCCTGGCTTCTCCACATTTGGGCAGCCCTGCAAAGGAGACAGAGCTGAGACACCAGCCCAGAGACAGAGGAAGACAGATGGGGCTGGTGACTCAGGAATTACTTGATCCTGAGACCCCCCCCTAAAAATGGCCAACCCCGTGACTTCCCTCTCCCCCATCCCTTGGGTTAATTCCCCCTGTCCTCAGCCCCCGTTCCCAGAAGCAGCTACCAGGCCCTGCTTCTTCCCCCAGGCTCCAGGACAAGGTAACTTGGGACCACCTGCCCCTTACCAATCTCATGGGCTTTAAGGAGCCCACACTGGGGTCTGATGTACCCCAGGCCTCCGAGGTGGGGTATTCTCCAGGCTCCAGGATGTAGGGAGTGCCTTCAAAGAAGGGTTTAGGGTACAGCAGCCACCTGGTGGGGGGGAGGCAGAGAGGCGGCTGTATCCCAGATACCCAGGGACACAGACTGGTGGATGGGGGGAAGGCTTAGAGGGAAGAAGTTTTAGGAGAAGAGGCCCCCCAGCAAGGGGATGCTGGGGGATATTTCAGGCCCCCATAATCTTTTTTTTTAATTTTTTTAAATGTTTATTTATTTTTGAAAGAGAGAGACAGAGACAGAGCACGGTGGAGGGGAGGGGCAGAGACAGACAGAAACACAGAATCTGAAGCAGGCTCTAGGCTCCAAGCTGTCAGCACAGAGCCCGAAGCAGGGCTCAAACTCATGGACCAAGAGATCACGGCCTGAGCCGAAGTCAGACACTTAACCGACTGAGCCACCCAGGCACCCCAGGCCCCCATAATCTCTTGCAGTAACCACTCCATCAGTCCCCCTTCCTCTGGCCTGGCACTCTCTAATTTCATGCAGCAGCTGGAGAGTTCTCTCCTGCACACATACCCACTTAGGGACCCCAAGTAGTTCCCCGTTAGCCCACAATACAGCCCAGATGCACAGAGGCCCTTTGATCTGTCTCCCTGCCTTCTTCCTGGGCCTCACATCTCCACCACTTGCTGCCTTCTTGGGCCAGCCTGAACTTTCAAGGCTTAGATCTCTCACCTCTGGGCCTTTGCGGGTGTTGTTCCCTCTGCTAGATATACTCTTCCCCATTCAATTAACAAATATTTAGGGGCATCAACCCTGTGCCGGCCTCTGCTTCAGGCATCAGGGATACAGCAGTGAACAAAATATACAAAAGCCCTTCGTGCCCTGCTCTCACTGTGCTGAGATTCTTCTGGGGCCAATTCACCCCAGCCGAGGTGCTTCCTCCTCCAAGAAGGCTTCTCTGACTTCAGGTGCTCTTCTCTGGTTTGGTGCTTTTCTATGCTCCCCCATCCCAGAACTCTGCCACTGTCTTCTTACTCGACTGTTGCCTCCAGTAGACTAAACACTTCTTGAGGGCAAGAGCTGTGTCCTATCACCTCTATGTCCCCAGCACAATGAATGCCAAATGAAGGGATTCCAGAATAGCCCAGACTCACAGTCCTGCAGAGACAGTGGCAGATGCCACCCGCAGGGGCCTCTCCAGGCCCTGGGGGTCCTCCAAGGCATCCGTTAGCTTCACTTGCTCCCCCTTGAGGCTCTCTTCCGAGTACAAGATGATCTCTGGGGTAATGTAGTCCTGCAGAAGGAGAGAGGTGGAAAAGGAAGAGTAAAACAGAACCCCTCAGAGACTACCTCCCCACCAGTATCTGCTTCCTCAAGTCTGTCCAGCCCAGGCCCCAGGGATCTTCTGGGAAACCTCTGTGGCCATCTCCGCAGAAGCCAGGAGGGTGACTGGAGTGTTCTCTGCAAGGTCGGTCACACAAGCCTGAGACCAAAGCCCTTTCTTTGGCGCTGGGCCTTTGGTACCGGTTACCAAAGTTCCCAGCAAGAGCCTGCCAGTTGCCATGTCCCGGATAGCCTGATTTCCAGCCCGGTTGAGAGACGAACTGAATGGACAGCCACTTCCTGAGGCCTAACTTTGACTCTTCCTCTGTATACAATTCCCGCCCTTGTCCAGACTGGCTTCTACCCACATCTTATCCTAGGCAGCAGCGGATCCTATCTGCATTCTGGGTGTTTCTTCCCCGCTAGGATCGTTTTCATTCCCTCACTCCTCATCAAACGCTTAGGAAGCATCTACTGAGGGCAGGGGACGATGCTAAGGGCGTGCCCTACCCTATCCCACTTGGCCCTCCCAACGGGAGTTATGACTCCATTCACAGGCTAGGAAAGTGAGGCTCAGTGAAGTTGAGCGGCCTGCCCGAGGGCACAAAGCCTGTGCGTAGCAGGGCAAAGAACAGAGCAATGTAGTTTTTGTTCTCTGTTGCAACCAGCACCTCCCACGTGCCTGGAACACACTAGGCGCCCAATCAATGCTGAACGAATGACATGAAACTAGGTCCACCTGACTTCAAAGCCCTTGTTTTTTTTCTCCCGTACCTCGTTACCTCCTACATGAAGATGAATTTATTGTGAGAAGCTCACAATAAATTGTCCACAAACACTTGGGTGTTTCTGGAGAGGCTTTCAAAACTATTCTCCCTTCACATAGCTGGGCCACTGCCCTAGTTAAGACTCGTCAGCTCTCGTCCTCTCTTACCAGGAGGATTGCAACAGCTCTGTCTTAGGGTTATTTGTACTTTCATTAAAAAAAAAAAAAAAAAAAAAAAAATCTGATCAGCCTTGCTTTCAGAGCTATTGCTTTCTCTTCCGTGTCTCCCTGGTGGTCAAGATGGTGTTACTCAGCTTAATTTTGGTAGTTTGTAAATTTGGGTTATGAAAACGGTATTTTTTTCCCCCACTTTACGGATATGAAACTAGAATATTGACTATGCCTTTTCATTTTTTTTTTTATTTTTTTTTTAAAGTTTATTTATTTTTGAGACAGAGAGAGACAGAGCATGAACGGGGGAGGGTCAGAGAGAGGGAGACACAGAATCTGAAACAGGCTCCAGGCTCTGAGCTGTCAGCACAGAGCCCGACGCGGGGCTTGAACTCACTGACCGCGAGATCATGACCTGAGCCGAAGTCGGCCGCTTAACCGACTGAGCCACCCAGGCGCCCCTTGACTATGCCTTTTCAAACCACACACCTCTCCCTCAAAATTCAGAGGGGCCCCTCACCTAGAAATCACAGCCCTGCCTCATGTTCCCGGCTCCGGGATTTCTCCTCCCGGCAGCCAGAGGGATGTTTATAAATCCCTAATCTGCTTATATGGCTTTCCTGCTTCAAACCCAACCCTCATACGCTCATGTGCATGAGTCCTGCAGGGCAGAGGGCAGAGGGCAGGTCTCCTCCTCCAACCCACTGCCTGGCATGGTGCCTGGCACACAGCAAACTACTAAGCAACATCAGTGAGCAAATGAATGAACAGACGTCTGTGGCACCCTAAGTCTGCATGTGGGCCTGAAATCCTGGGCCCTGGGTGGTGGGCCAGCACCCACAGACCCTTCCCCCCATTTCTGTTGCTCTAACCGAACCCTTCTCCAACGCCAGCTCAGACTTCCCCAGGCTGCTTTCCGAAGCTGGGGCTTGGCCTCTGCCTGCCCCTCCCCAAGACAGGCTGCGCACCCCAAAACCTCTTTCTTCCCCAGGTGGCTTGGAGGTCAAGAAGCTAGAGGCGACTACCTATAGACAACTCCAGGCACCTGCGGCTGTCCCCTTCCTCAGGAGCTGGGGCCTGGGGAAGGCAGGGCAACATCTGACCCCCGCTCCCAGCCACTCACCCGGACAACCCGCCTCAGGGAGCCAATGCCTTGCTTGCTCCATGCTGGCGACAGGGCTCCTAGTTCCATATCTCCTTCCGGCAGGACCAGCTTCCGGCCCCGGAACTCTGGTTCTTCGTATAGCACCCAACTGTGGGCACAGAGACCCAGGGTCAGTGGTGGGGAGAGGATGTACCCACAAGGCGGGGTGGCTGAAAGGGGTTTCTGCCAGGTTGGCCTGGGCACATCTCACTGCCCCGGCATCCCCCAGGTCCACAAGCAGCCCCCCAGCCCCGCCCTGGCAGTCTGCGCTCACCAGCCTCGAACCACCCTCACGGAGGCCATGCTGGCCCAGCCGGAGGTGTCGGCAACATCTTGCCAGACCTCCTTGCTGCTGCCTTGGCAGCCAGGCTCTGAGAAGAGGATCATCTGGAGAAGACACAGAGGAAATCCTCAGGCCCTGTCCCTAGGTCCTTGCTTCCGGCTGCCCCCCCACCCCACGTGCCCACCCTACCTTTCCAGGCCTGGTGTTCCGTTTGCCCTGGGTCTTCAATGCTGGGCTCTGGCATGGAGGTGACAAAAAGTCTTACGGAGTTGCCTCCTTACCGCCTCCCCACAACCTGCCATTCCGAGGATCCCACATATTCCCTGTTGGCCTCCACTCCCAAGGAGCTGGCCTGCAGAGGATGTCACCAACCTCCAGGGACCTTGTCACCCCATCCCAGGGGTGGGTGCCTCTTGCTCCCCTTCCCCAGCTTCCAAGAGATCAGGGCCACTAAGCCCTTTGGACTTCACAGTGCAAACCTTCTGCTGTGTGAATAGGGCAACTGAGGCCCAGAAAGATGTGGCTTGTGTAAGGTCACACTGGACTAGACATCAGACCCAATCCTCTGGCTTCTCGAGACTCTGTTCCCAGCACCATGGTCCTCATACCATCCAGACCCTACCCCAGGCGAGGCCAGGCACCCTCCCTTGCTCACCCAAGGCCTCACTCACCCACTCCTCCAGGGGCCGGGCACATGCAGGTTTCTCTGGCAGTGGCCTTTCACTGCAGAGCAGAGGCAGCTGTCCTGGCACCTTCCTGAGCCCTGGTGCCACGTGGGGTGGCAGAGCAGACAGTTTTGTGCCCAGTGGTTCCAAGGTGGGGGCCTCCTGGGTGCCAGGCACCCGACCGCCAAAGAGAAGGCTGCCTCCAAGACGGGAAATGGGCCTGCTCCCCGCCTGCCACTCGGGCCCCAGCTCTGGGTGGGGGCCCTTGGCATCTGCTACGTGCTTCTTCATCATCTCCAGAGGAGAACTAGAGGCCTGGGGCGACCTGGCAGGGCGAGAGGCCCAGGAGGAGCTGGGCCTGGAGCTCTCCTGCCTACGCTGGAGCTTCTCATCATCGCTTAAGTAAGGATTCTCTGGTTCTTCCTCCTCTTCCTCCTCCTCCTCCTCTTTCTCTTCTCGTGTGGGCACCTCTTGGGGGCCGGGTCCCAGCACGCATGGTCCAGGCTGGTCCTCCTCGATGGCGGGCAACGTGGCGTACATGGCCAGGTAGGAGGAGCGGGGGGCTCGTGGCAGCCGGTGAGTACGGAGGATCTCCGGGGGCTCCATGCTCCGCAGAGTATCCAGAAAAATCTCCAGGTCAGCAGCCAGGGCCACCTCCTCCTCCTTGGCTGTCTCTGGGAGCATCTTGCCCTCAATGGAGTCAGGGACAAGCTGCGACTCTAGGCTGGCCTCTGCCCCCATCAGTACTGGGGCAGGAAGGCCTCCCGGGCTGGGGGACAACTTGTCCACGGAGGAGGGGGCAGGGAGAACAGCAGTGTCCCGGACAATCACTTTCTGGGTGGAAAACAGAGCAGCAGAAGCCCCAGGACCCTGGATAGCCTCCTTTTGGGTTGGAGATGAGATGGGGCTCACTGCAGAGCCGCCAACAACCTCACCCTGCTGGGGGGATAGGAGAGTGGCAGCAGTCAGGCCTCGAACAGCCTCATCCTTGATGAGAGGAGCAAGGCCGCCTTCTATACTCTGGACAGCCTCTTTTTGGGAGCTAGAGCTGCCTTCTGGGGCCTGGACAACCTTGGCTGGCTTGGGGGATGAGGTGACGGGAGCACTGCGACCCTGCACGACCTCTTTCTGGGCGGGGGGTGGGTCAGCCAGAACACCAGGGCCCTGTGCTCTCTCTTTCTGGGTAAAGGAGAAAATAGTGACATCTTCAGAGTCCTGAACAAACTTATTCCTTGGGGGGGACGAAGCAGAAAGCCCTCCTGAGCTGGGGACAGCCTTCCTCCTTGTAGAAGATGGAGCAAGAGGCTGTCCAGGGACTGTAACAACAACCTCGGTCTTCACCGCGGGAGGGATGGTGACAGCAGAGGGATCTGTGAGTCCTTCCCTCTTTACAGAGGGCAGCGCCTGGGGTCCCCTGGGCTTGCCACTGAGCTGGGTCCTGGGGTGAGTAGGCACCACAGGCTGCTCTGGAGGATGGACTGGGCCCAGGGAGGGGGGATGGGCCTGGTGTCTGGGAGAGGAAGGTAATGGTGCATGGTCCTGAGAAGTCTGGAGAGGGAGCTGGGTGGAGCGGGGGGCTCCCTGCACCCTTGGGACCTCAGAGGCTCTGGCCTCTGGGGCTCTGCTCTGGTCTTGGTCTGGGTGAGCTGCAGGGACGTCCAGGTTCTGAGGTGGGTGTACATCCTCTGGGACGCGTGCAGGGGCCAGAGCAGATCTGTCCTTTGGCTCTGCCATCCCCGTGTCAGGCAGCTGCCCCAAGGCTGCCCCCACCGTGCTGCCCAGACCCGGGCTCCTTGGCACAACAGCCGTGGGCCTGGGAAGCCGGCTGGCAGGTAGGCTACGCTCGCCAGGCACAAGGCTACTAATCAGCTCCCGGGCTTGACTGCGGCTAGGTGAGCCCTCAGCTTGGGGGCTCACCACCACTGCCCGTGCGACGCGAGCAACATTGCGGCCCCGTGGCAGGGCCTCGCCCGAGAGCACTGGCCCCACAGTCACAGAGCTGTTCACCCGTCGCTCCACATGCCCTCCCACCACCACGGTGGTCTGCACAGTGCGTGTCACTCGCCGTTCCTCGAGGCTCCGGGGGCTCCCACTGATGAGACTTACACCCGGGTGGGGGCTTGGCTCGCGGGGCCCAGGCAGGGGCACCAAAATCTCGGTCCTGGCCACGGCTCCCCGGCTTGCTGGCTCAGTCCTGGGCTCCTGGGGACTGCCATCGCCCTGGCCTACGGCCTCCTTCAGCCTTCCCACTGGCCTTTTCTCCTTGGGGGCTAGTATGTACTTCTTGGAAAAGATGGGCCCGTGGCTCTGGAAGCTCCTGGAGTCAGCCTCATCCCGGGGTCCCTGGCAATTTATCGTTGTTTCTTCCCGTGCTGCAAAACCATTGACTTCCTCTCGGCCGTGGCTGTACTCAAGCGTCTCCTCCGGGGGGGCTTCTATCCGGGCCCCCGACACCAGGGACACCTTGTGAAAACGGTGTCTCATCTCTTCCTGGGCAGGGGGCCGCTGCCACATCAGCGTGGCACTCACCACTGGAGCCTCAGCCTGAGCTGGGGGCCCACCTGCCTCCTCCATGTTGGGCCCCAGCAACCTGTTCTGAGGCGTCCTTGGCTCACTGTAGTCCAGCTGCCTGCAGATAGTGCCAGGAAGAAGAGAGACAGAGTCAAGGGGTGGTGAGAGTGATTCTAGGCAGGACAGAGGCACCACCCCTGCCAAGCCCGGGCTCAGTAACCCCAGGCAAGTCATTTGACTTTTTGGGTCTTTGTTTCTTCATCTGTAAAATGGGCGTGATACTCCCAGCTCTCCCACTATCTCCCCACTTTCAGATGGTCCCCAATGCCAGGGGTTCTTCAAGGGGTGAACTTGAGGCCTGAGCCTAAAGGAGAGAGAAGGGAGACAGCAAAAAAGCATATGGGGCAGACTCACTGGTCTATGGAAGGGGCTGCGACTCTGCCCAAGGAGCCTTGGGTCTAGTCCTCCAAGGAGGCAAAAACTAGAAAACCAGGCAACTGTTTTGATCCTGTTCCTGACCATTATAAGGGAAGGGAAGGAAAGGTGGGCTGTGACCTCAGGCAAAGCTGAGCTTCCCCTGACCCTATTGCTTACTAGCTGGATGATCTTGGGCCGGCCGCTTCTCCCCTTCGAGCTTCAGGGTCCCCAGCCACAAAACTGGAACGGTAAGGATATGTTTCATAGTTATTGTCCGGCTCCAGTAAGAGAAAAAGAATGAAAAGTCGCTTAAAAATGAAACCACTGGGGCACCTGGGTGGCTCAGTCAGCTAAGCGTCTGACTTCAGCTCAGGTCACGATCTCGTGGCTCGTGAGTTCGAGCCCTGCATCGGGCTCTGCACTGACAGCACAGAGCCTGCTTTGGATCCTCTGTCTTCCTCTCTCTCTGCCCCTCCCCAGCTCATACTCTCTCTTTCTCTCTCAAAAATAAGTAAACATTAAAAAATAAAAAGGAAACCACTGGCGCATAGATTTCCCACAGTCGCCTCGGAGAACCGTGACCAAATGTTAGCAGGTGTGCACACGCGTGTACCGGCAAGAGCATGTTGGTGATAGCTGTCCGAGCCTAAGTGCACATCTGAGTGCATCTGTGGGCCTGAACGAAGCCCAGCAGGACACAGCACTTTGGATTTGAATGTATTTTCCCTCAATTTTCTCCTCTGGGATTATTTGTGCAGATGAAGAAACTGAGGGCCAGAGAAGAGGAGTGGCGGGCCCAGGGTGACAGAGATGCTGAGTCGCCAGGCTGCGGTTAGAAATCACGTCTGAGGGGCGCCTGGGTGGCTCAGTCGGTTAAGCGGCCGACCTCGGCTCAGGTCATGATCTCGCGGTCCGTGAGTTCGAGCCCCGCGTCGGGCTCTGTGCTGACAGCTCAGAACCTGGAGCCTGTTTCAGATTCTGTGTCTCCCTCTCTCTGACCCTCCCCTGTTCATGCTCTGTCTCTCTCTGTCTCAAAAATAAATAAACGTTAAAAAAAATTTTTTTTTTTTGAAGAAATCACATCTGAGTCCGTGTCCAGACAGCTTCCTCCTGTCCCCTAGGCCAAGGCTCTGAGCATATCCCGCTATTCCTGTGAGTCTCTTCAGTAGACACATCTCAAATTCCGATCTTGAGAGCCGGGGCCTGGGTCTTACTTTGTTTTCTGACACTCCCTCGATCTCTCTGGGTCTCCATTACCTCCTCTACTGGATAGGGGGTCATAATACCAACTGCCTAAGAAGAAGACCTCTGTTCTCTAGAAACTCTCAGGTGAATCTCTCTGGTTTAATAGGAATAGTAATAATAGGGGCACCTGGGTGGCTCAGGTGGTTAAGCATCCGACTTCGGCTCAGGTCACGATCTCACGGTTCGTGGGTTCGAGCCCCGCGTTGGGCTCTGTGGTGACAGCTCAGAGCCTGGAGCTTGCTTCGGATTCTGTCTCCCTCTCTCTCTGCTATCTCCTCCCATCTCCTCTCCTGCTCTGTCTCTCTCTCTCTCAAAAATAAATAAACATTAAAAAGAATAGTAATAGTAATAATAACAGCCATGTGTTGAGGGCTTACTCTGGGCCAGGCTTGCTAGCTGCTTTATGTTCATTGTCCTACTGAATCTTCAAAAGAATCTCATGCATTTGATGCCTCAAAGAATAACTTATAAACAAACATTCCCATTTTGCAGAAGAGGACAAAAAAAGCCTCAGGGAGGTTAAGAAACTCGCCCAGACTCTGCTGTCAGCGCAGAACCGGCTTGAGATTCTCCCTGTCTCTCTGCCCCTCCCCTGCTTGCACTCTCTCTGTCTTTCTCAAAAAGAAAAAAGAAAAGAAACTTGCCCAGAATCACACAGCGGCAGAGGCAAGACTGAATCCCAACTCTATATGCTTAGCCACCAAACCAAACTCCTTAATGTAAATATCTGGTGAACGGAGACCCTGGTTCGAAGGTTTACTTTTTTTGTTGTTTTATTAAATTTTTTAAACATTTATTCATTTTTGAGAGAGAGACAGAGAGATAGCATGAATGGGAAAGGGGCAGAGAGAGAGGGAAACACAGAATCCGAAGCAGGCTCCAGGCCCTGAGCTGTCAGCACAGAGCCCGTGGGCTTGAATTCACAGACCGCGAGATCATGACCTGAGCTGAAGTTCGACGCTCAACGCTCAACCGACTGAGCCACCCAGGCGCCCCTGGAGATTTACTTTTAAAGGGAACCACAGTAGTCCTGGAGGGACCACCCAGCCCCCACCCCAACTTCCAAGCTGCACTGACCTAGACAGTCTTATCATCAGATCTCAAAGACCCAAGAGGTCAGGTTTTTCATCCTTAGCCTCAGGGCCAGCCTGTCTTTAAGGCCACTCCTCCTATCCATGAGGCAGCCCCTGGGGGCCATTATAAGAGAAGCTAAGGCCAGAAATGCACCTATGCCCCCAACTTCCCTCCCCCATTTCTATCTTCTTCCCTCCTGAGAGTCTGGTGGAACCCAGAACTTTGATCCTGCTCTGTGGCCCTCACAGTGACTCAGGTTTTATGAGGAGCAGAGATGAAAGGGGTTGAGGCCCAGGGAAGCCTGCTTGACTCCAGAACCATGGAAGCTATGAGTGGCCCTGGAACAGCCTTGTGAATGGGAAAGGTAGGGGGCTGACACGAATCCCCAATCCTTTCCTCAGACCAGAATTCCTGAGAGCAGGACACAACCAGACGCCTGAGGCCCTAGATCACAGCCCTTGGCTGAGGCCCTGGCCTCCTCCTGTCCTCACTAAGGGGTCCCTTTTCTTCCATCAGAACCCTGTCTGCTTGCTGGGACTCCTGACAAGGAGCTCACCTTTTCGCTGAGCCCCCCACTGAGTCTCCTCTTAATTTCTGAAAAAATAGTTAAGTACGATTTCAGTGAGATTCCCTACCCCCGAGGGCATTGATAGTAAGTGGCAGAGCCTGGGTTTTAAGTCATTGATCGATTGATTGATTGATTCATTCATTCATTCATTCATCCAATGCTAACAGTTTTAGGTGATGTGCTAGGCCCTGCTTTGTTGTACCCAGAAGTGGTATCCTAGGAGTCCAGGGATCAAAGAATTCGATTTAAAAACAGGAACCACATTTGGAAGGCCCCATTGGTTTTGGCAAAGCAACTGAAGAAGAGCTTCAAAGGAAGCCACTGGTCATCAGATCAAATACTGTAAATGACCTGCCAGCAAGTAGGGATTCCACGCCTTTCTCAAGCCAGCCCAGCCCGTGAGCAACACCCCTGCCAGTCACTCATTCCATAAACATGTGCTCATCGCCTTCTGCCTGCACATTTCTAGGATACAGAGGTCACCATTTGACAGTTGACCTGTCCCATCCCTGGACAGTCATGACTGCTAAAGTGTTCTTCAAACTCTGCTGGAAATCTGCCTGCCCATAGCTGCCCCCTTTCATCCTTGCTCTGAAGACCCCCCCCCCCCCCGATGACCCAGGATGCCCTTTCTAGGCTAGCAGAAGTCCTCATTCCCACAGCCATCTCTTTTTCAGGGGCCCAGACCAACATGGACCTGTTGGCAGGGTGACTGTGACCTCCAAGCGAGGTGTGTGGGGCAGGAAAAGGGAGAGGCTGAGGAGGGGGTGGGGGGAGTGTGGGAAAGAGCCTCGTCTAACCCAACAAGTCCTGGATTCTCCCCGCTTACCTGTGAGTCACCCCCAAACTAGGCCAAACCAGTCCACAGGCCCACAGGCCCGCAAACACACGCTGCGTCACACAGGCACACACTGACACACAGTCACTAGCACGGACCCACTGAGTCACACAGGCACAAAGACAGACCAGGACGCTTACACGGACCCACACGGTCAGACACAGAGTCAGAGTTACAGACACTCAGAGACACAGCGGACACGCAGGTCACACACGCACGGAAACACACAGACACAATGACACACGTGCCTGTTCACAAGACACACAGGCCACTCACAGCCGTCCTCCCCTCCTCCTCGTGAAATTTGCCTGCACTTGAACACGGACACACACATGGACGCACACGTATCTTACACATTCCCACTTACAGCCCCAACTGTGTCGCGCCTCCCCCCTGCCCCAATATCTGCCAATCCTGGCCCAGATATGCTTCCCCAGAAAGGGGACCTAGAAGGAGGCTATCCCTGGAGGTCTGCTTCCTGCTTCTGCACCTGAGCCTTAGCCTCTGGTCAGAGTCTGTCATTAGCTACCTAGTCCCCAAATAGCCAGGGAGTGGCAGATAGAGCCCAGGTCCCCGCAGCTTCTTCCTTCTCCTCTCCGAGGCCTGCCTCTGCTGCCTACCTTCCCTCTCTCTGCAGCCCTTCTCTCCCAGCTGGGGCACCGGAGCAGGTCTCTGAGCAAGCCCGGGTCCACCTCTCCTTCTTCCTTACCACAGGATGAGGTACCCCAACTCCTGCCCAGGGGCCTGGGCATTCCTGCTGCTGCCAAATCCACCTCCACGAGGTCCCTGTAAACCCTCTATGACAACTGCATTCGACCCTCTGCTGTCTGCACAGGACCAGCGAAGCCTCCGGGAGAGGCAGGATAAAGCAGTGGTTAGAGCACAGGCATCCAGGTTCAAATTCTGACCCCTTTGCTTTCTAGTTGACTTTGGGCAAGTGATGTAACCTCTCTGAGCCTTAGTGTCCCTATTGTAATGGGGGCAGTGAGCAACTTTAGTCCTACTTCATGGGGCTATTTGAGGACTGAAACGAATTATGCTTGGAAAACAAGCCACAAATAATAGCCACCACCATCATCACTAGGAACTTTTCAGAGCCCGGTTTGAGGCCTGGCGGCCCTAGAGATGTCACCCCCTCCTCAGTGAGTTTTAGGGGACCCACCCTTCTACCTCTGGGCCTACTGGGCTGATTTAGGAGAGTCATTTCAATACAAATAAAAACCAAGGCTTGGGAGCCTTGCGCTGTTCCTATGGTAGCCACCCCAGAGCCAGGTAGGGTAATTATGCTGCGACCGAGGCGTTAGTAACAAGCATCCCTACTATTTGGACAGACCAACTCCTGGAGTTCAAAGCATGTCCTGTGTCCACCTCCTCCTTCCTCACCTCCAGCTACCAAATCTACTCAACAACTCAAGACCCAGAGAGGTTAAGCAGCTTGCCCCCGGACACCCAGCGCTTAGGCTGGGTGCCCATTCGCAGGCTGGGTCTGAGGTCTCCTGAACGGCACCAGGGAGTGAGTGGTGGGTGTTGCTGAGAAGGTGACCCTCCCCCATCCCTTCTATGACAGGCTATCCCCCTCCTCAGGTGGACAGAGGAGGAGAGCGGCAGGCAGTCGTTCCTGGAGGCAGCCTGTGGGTGAGGGGAGGGAGAGGAGGGCAGAGCTGGGGTCGGGAGGAGATGGTAGTCAGCTCATGCTCAGGGAGCTGAATGAATGAGCCTTGAATTGGAAAAGCCCAGAGACCAGAGACCCGAGAGCGGGGCAGCCAGGCCGGTTTCCCCTCCTGTTGTCGCCCCATGTGGGGACTGACCTCTACTCACCGTCTGTGTGGGGATCTAGGTGTCCGGTGGGCCCGGAGCTCCTGCTGCTGGGCTGTGATCTCCCGATGCGGTGGGGCTCTCGGCCGGGGTTCCTGGGGCAGGTCTGTCAGGCACCCCGTGATGGGGCGGGGCCCCTGGGGAGGCTCCCGCCAGCCCCTGGATTCCTCAGGGCCGCAGGGGTGGAGAGCTGGTTGGGCCGGTTTAGGCTCCTCATGCTCCTCCCCAGGTGCCTGCCCATGGCCCTGTAGGGTGATAGTGATGTGGTAGCGGGTCCTCCTGGCAGAGGGACTCCGGTGCAGGGTCTGGGCTGGATCTGGCAGCGCCGGCCCTGCTGGCACAGGCTCGCCCTTTGCCCCCTGGGCCGTGGGGAAGGATGCTGGGCGGGGCAACAGGTCTTCTAGGCTGCCGTGTGGCTCAGGCCTCAGAGGAACGTCTGGAGCAGTGTAGGGGGGTTGCAGGCAAGCGCAGCCTGAGGTTCCTTGTTCCAAACACCCAGGAGCAGCAGCGGGCACGAGGGTCAAGTCTCGAGCAGTCTCTGCTGCCAGCGCCGGGCTCTCCGGTCCCACGGAGGCACAGTTGGCCAGGTCAGAAGCACTGCCCACAGCTGGCCTCTGTAGGCGCCCCAGGGGTTGAGTGGGTCCCCCTGAGCTGTGTCGTCTCTTCCAAAGCCAGGAACCACAGCTCCCTGCCCGAAGGTCCCATTCTGAGCAGCTCTGGGATTGGGCCTGGGGGAAAGCAGAGACAGGGGTCCGGCAACAGCACTTTCCCCTGTCCCCCCAAGCGCCTCTGAACACCCTTGACTGCCCTCCTTGGCACAGGAGAAGCTGAGCAGAGGTGCCGTAAGGCCCGTGAGAACTAGACAAAAGGGCAGAGCTCTGGGAAGGCCCACGGCATTTAACTCACCCCCTCCCTTTCTACATATGAGGAAAGTGAGGCCCAGAGAGGACACTGACTTGACTAAAGTCACTCAGTGAGGGCCCAACTCTCAGGCTGACTGCTGCCTTCCCAGGCATCCACAAGCCTCTGGCCCTGTGGCACCAGCTGCTCTGGGGATTAGGGGCTGCATGGGCATGCGTGCTACAAGTGCTTGTGGCCTCTGCCTGCTTCGGGCTTCCAGACAGCTCGCAGCCCCCTCCCCAGTACCCTCACAGCCTGAGATTTCCAAACACACTGGGCGCAGAGGTGCACCTGGGCCATGGGGGACCCAGGGAAGGGGGTTCCACCGAAAGTGGGCAAACCTAACCTCCATCTGCTGTCTTCCTCTGGGGCCCAGCTGGGCCGTGGGAATGAGAAGACAGGGCCAGGGATCCCAGATCCATATGGACACTGCTCCCCAAACCACCAATTTTCAGGGGCAGACTTGTGTCCTTGGCAACAGAGGAGCCACGTCTGGGGTCAAAATTCCTCCTAGCAGCGACCCTTGATCCCAAATACCTCAATTTACTCATCTATGAAATAGATTCAGTCTCTCTTTCCTCAGGGGCTAAATACCTCAAGAGGGTACAGTGGTTAATGTAGGGGCCTGCAGTGAGGCAACCCGGGCTCAGATCCCAGCTCTGGTACTTCCTGGCACACTCTCAGTGTCCCCGTCTGTAAAATGGGTGTGATAATAACAGTACCTGCTTCCTGGGAGTGCTGTGAAGACTGTAGGAGATAAGCCGTGCAGGGTAACCAGCACATAATGAGTACTCAATTAAATGCTAGTTATTACTAATGGCATTCAGGACCACAGACACATGGCTGCTTGAGCCACTTCCAGAGAAGGCTATTTGCTTCTCTAAAGGGAGGACACCCCGTCACTGTTCAAGCCATGGCTCGGGTCCCCACTGAAGATGGGGCTATGTGGCCAGAGGGTTAAACCACTGGCCCAGCTTTACCCCCTGGGGAGCCATGCCAGGAAGGCGGGGGCCAAAGATGAGACAAGGTCAAGCTAGAGGAGGGAGGGTGGAGAAGGGGGTCCTGGGAATAGGCACTGGCCCTCAGCGCCTCCCCAGAGGGCCTGAGCATTATGAAGCTTATGCTTCCAGAACAGCTAGTGCCTCATGCTGGATGTTTTACATGTTTACTTTCTTTCTCACAACACCTCTGAGCTGCATTATTGTCCCCATTTTGCAGATGGGGAAACTGAAGTTCAGAGGTGGGGGAGGGGGGACATCTACTCAGGGTCACACAGTGAATCAGTGGCAGAGGGAGGATGAGCGAACTCCGGGTTCTCAGGGCCTGCCCAGCTCCTCCCCAAGCTTCTGGCCCTCCTCCTCTCCCACCCCTTCGGATTCTTTCTTACCTTGAGGCTGACATTGTTGGTGCTGCCCAGGCCCTGGGCCAGGTCAGGGCAGCTCTGGCCACCCCAGGGCCTAGGAAGGAAGCAAAGGGAAGGGAGTGAACTAGCTTCCTCCTCTCCCACCCCTAGACTGGACCTTCGGGTCCTTCCCCACTTCTCTCAGGGCACACAGGCAGGCTGAGCTCCTGAAACCTTGTGAGTGGGGCAAGGTCTATGCAGCAGCCTCCTCTCTGCTCCCTCCCCCAGCTGTGTACTCCCAAAGAGAGAGAAAGAGACAAGGATAAGCTTGAGGCAAAAATGAGGACTAGGTCTGTAGTCAGACCTAGTCAGGGTCAGAATATAGAAGCAGGAAAGCACCTCAATAATTCAAAAGCTTGCCATTTGTGGAGGCCCTCCCCATGCCATGCCGGGCTTAGCCTTAGGTATGGTGCTCATATGATCTTCTTTGAGCCTCACAATAATCCTAGAAGGTGGATATGATGCCCATAGTTTTTCAGTAAGTCCAGAAAGGTGAAGTGACTTGCCTGGAGTCACACAGCTAGTGACCCTTGGAGTTAAGACACTAGGACCGTCCCACTCCAAAAGCTGGTTAGACATCACAGCACTAATGGGGGCAAGGTGGGGAAGTGCCTTGACTGCCTCCTCCATGTACCTTGTGCCCAACTCCAGGCAATCAGCAGGGATCAGAGGCCTGTGCCTTAGTGCTGGAGTCCTATTCCCACGTCTGGTGAGAACCAACTCCAAGTGCATGCATGGGATGTATCATCACGCTGGCCCACGAGCATGTGCAGTCCCTCCCCTGTCCTCCCAACCCCTGACTCACCTGCATGCCAACCCTGCCTCCTCTCAAGTGGGGAAAGGGAGGGGCAGTGCCACCTGGGCCTATAGGGCAGGTTCCTGCCATACAGGGTAATGGGAGAGGGTGTGTCTTCCAAGTGGGGGCGGGCAGGGCAGTGTCAGGGTGTGGGTACTCCCCCCCCCCACCCCGGGGCATCCAGGCTTCCAGGCTTTCAGGGTGGCTAGGCCCTCCCCTCCCCTCTCTCTTTGGTGTGGAAGAACAGTACAACCCCTCCTCTCACTCTGCCCCCATCACGCTCCCACCCCTCCCAGAGGGGCCAAAGACAGCTCTGTCATGATAAGATCAAAACAAATTGCTGGATAACTCCGTAGACACACAATACCCCGTGCCTGAGAGCACATTCCTAGCTCTTTTCAGATTCCACTGTGAGCTGCTGGGATCCTCTTCACTGTCCTCCCTCCCAGCCATTCAGCTTTGCCGTCCAGAGCCTTTTCCCTTTCACTTAGACATTAGCCACCAGTGAATGGGCTCAGAGAGGAAGCAATTTGTTCAAGGTGACAAGCCCAGTGGCACCTAGGGTTAGGATGAGGCTCTGGCCCCCTGGCTTTGCAGTCCTGAAATCTCTCTAGCACATCCAGGGCTTTCAGGATGTAGGCTCTGGAGTCAGGCCGCTTCAGCCTGTAACCAGGCTCGGCCACTTCCCAGCTGTGTGACTGGGCAGGTGACTTCACCTCTCTGAACCTCCATTTCTATATCTGAATCACATGAAATACCTTCCTCGTTAAGAGCTGCTGTGAGGATTAAACGAGATAATCCAGGTAGAGCATGAAAGGCAAATAAAGTTTATTGTTATTACAGTCTGGGACGACAGGGGAAATCCTTTCTGTGGCACATAAGGGCAAATGCAGTGCAGTTGGAGGCAATTCAGGTACCTGTCCTGCTCATGACAAAGGGAACGAAGACCAGAGGTAAACTGGCCTGTGATGTGAGAATCAAAGTCCACAGGGGCGGCGGGGAGCTACCGCATTTGCCTTTAAACTGTGTCAGGAGAGGAAATCACTGTCTGCAGGCCGCCTATCGCGTTTACGGAATTGCAAAAGTTGTTTTAAAGTTTTAAAAGAGCACAGATACTTTTATAAAGATCGTTTTCACATTCACGTATCCAAAATCTTAGTACACTGACACGTATATTTTTATGCTCCGAGACACTCATACATGCTTATTTGAACATCCACTACGCGCTCACTCACTCACACACGCGCGCGCGCGCGCACACACACACACACGCACACACACACACACACACGCACACACACATCCCTAGGGCCAAGGGGAGCCCCTGCGGCCCTCCTCCATCCCCCTCACCTATCCCGAGCTCTGGCCTCCTCCGGGGTCCTCTTCCCCCTGCGCTTCCTCCCGAGCCCTAGCCCTGCCAAGCGGCGGGCCAGGCGTGCCCCCAGGCCCCCGTGCCGCTCGGCCATGGCAAAGGCAAAGCCCCGGGCTTCGGGACACCAGACCGCTCCGGAGCCACGGGGGCCACCCGGATCCGCTTATTTGCAGGGAAACGCCTTCCCCGGCCCGCCCCCCGGGGCAAACAGCGGCCCCGCCCGCACTCGGGACGGGCGGGGGACTGACCCAGATGCTACCCCTGGCGCAGGGCACTGGGTGCGCGGCGCAGGGCACGGGGTGCGCTCCGCAGGGGCCGCCCCCAACCCGGGCCGCTCCGCCAGAGCCTCGCCCACCCCCGCCCAGGCCATGCTCTCAGTCAGGTCCGCGCTACTTCTTTAGGCCTGGGGAGGCGCCAGGGGTACACCGGGTGCTGGCAGCCCCCATGCTGGCCTTGCACGAGGTGGGCGGGGAAAGAGGAACCTAGGTCCTGCGGGGGTCAAGAGGCAGGGAGGAACGAGAGGTCTCTCCCCTCCCCCGAGAAGGAGGGGCTAGAACGCAGGGGCGGGATCAAGACCGGTGTGGGCTTGGTCTTGCGGAGTGGGTGGGGCCTAGCCCGAGTGGTTGGCATCTGGCACAGAGCCAAAGAGGTGACGAGGTGGGCTTAAACTCGGACCTTGATTACTGCGGGGAAGGCCAAAGCCCACCCCGCCATTGCCCTGACAAGAGGGGCTCCCCATAAGAGTCTTCTCTTGCGCTCCTGGGGAGCCTACAACACAGGGTGAATCTTGCCCAGTCCCTGGTGGGGAAGCCGCTCTCAAACCCACAGGGGTGCGAATGGAGGCCCCCTGCTGGAAGTTGGCCAGTTATTACTGGGGTTTTTTTAGTTTATTTAATTTATTTTCTTGATTTATATCCGAGTTAGTTAGCATATAGATCAACAATGATTTCAGGAGTAGATTCCTTAATGCCCCTCACCCATTTAGCCCATCCCCCCTCCCACAACCCCTCCAGTAGCCCTCTGTTTGTTCTCCATATTTAAGAGTCTCTTAAGTTTTGTCCCCCTCCCTGTTTCTATATTATTTTTGCTTCCCTTCCCTTATGCTCATCTGTTTTGTATCTTAAAGTCCTCATATGAGTGAAGTCATATGATATTTGTCTTTCTCTGACTAATTTCGCTTAGCCTGATACCCTCCAGTTCCATCCACGTAGTTGCAAATGGCAAGATTTCATTCTTTCTCATCGCTGAGTAATACTACATTGTATATAGAAACCACATCTTCTTCATCCATTCATCAGCCAATGGACGTTTGGGCTCTTTCCACACTTTGGCTATTGTCGATAGTGCTGCTATAAACATTGGGGTGCACGTGCCCCTTCAAAACAGCACACCTGTATCCCTTGGTAAATACCTCGTAGTGCAGTTGCTGGGTCCTAAGGAAGTTCTATTTTTAATTTTTTGAGGAACCTCCATATTGTTTTCCAGAGTGGCTGCACCAGTTTGCATTCCCATATTACTGTTTAATAATAGCTATTGGTATTTTCTTATACTTTATTTATTTTGAGAGAGAGAGAGAGAGAGAGCGCCCTCACATGAGTTGGGGGGGGGGGGCACAAGGGGAGAGGGGGAGAGAATCCCAAGCAGGCTCTGTACTGGATCTCACAAATCGTGAGATCATGACCTGAGTCCAAATCAAGAGTCGGTGGATTCTTAGCCACTGAGTCACCCAGGCACCCCAATAATAGCTACTGTTTATTGTGATTAATAATCTTGCTTCTCAGGCAGTGCCCTTTCCCCACCTGTTGCTAACTCCCAAGTGGGGGGCAGAAGACCTTGCACATCTGAGGGCATCCTCTGGGATTGCAGAGAGAAAGGTCATCAAGAGGGTCCTAGCTCCTCAGGCTCTCTTTGCCAGTTCTTCCCTCCTTATACTCCTTGTAGAGCCTCTACCTCTTCCCTGAGCTCGAACCTCCTTAGCCCTTTGCCCTCTTTGGTGGCTGGTCCCGGCACACAGGGGGATATCTTGCTTCCGGGTCATGAGTAGACATCGACATCCTTGTGTTCTTGTCCCTCCACCCCACAGGGGGCTCAGCTCCTAGCAGGTGCAGAGGGAGGAGCTCACCCCGCCCCCTGACCGTGGCAGGGAATACCAGCTAAGGAGGAACAGTGGCTTCTTACGAACTGTGAGACAAGAAGGTGGTGGGAAGCAGCAGACGTGCATCTGGGCAGGTGCTGGAACATCTGTTCAGGAAAAAGAGCAATGTGCCCAGTGCGTGGCAGCATAGTCTGCACCGTGCAGAGTCCTGGAAGGCCGGACTACCCACTGGCCAGCTGAGATTGGAGGACCTGGTCCCAGACCGGGAGCAGGAGATGGCTGCCTGCCCCACCCCAGGAGAGAGCATCACAGAATCTCCGTGGCTGTGTCCCCTGACCTGGTGGATTGCGAAGTCTGAGCAATACACAGTGGCTTCCCCCGCCACTGTTGAAGCTCAGGAGGCCTCGACTTGCCGTAGAGAAAAATCCTTTAATCGCTCTGCCCTGCCCCCTCCCCAGGACAGTCCTGGCACCAGGGCTCAGGCTGGCTGCCCTTACTTGCCCCAGATGCCGAGGACCTCTTGACCTTTTCCGAATCCCAGCCCAGCTGCCTCTCTGATGACACCCCCACAAGACCTAGGGCTTCCTGGTGCCATCGGGCAAAGCAGGCAAGAGACGCCAGGGGCAGGTGGGTGTGAGCTAGGCCGCAGGGCCGGCGGGCATGCAGCCGCTGGTGCAGCTTCAGGTGAACATGCCGGGTGAAGCGACTTGGGCAGACACTGCACCCGAAGGGCCGGGCCCCTGAGTGCATCCGCAGGTGGGTCTTGAGGTTGCTGGAGCTGCTGAAGCGCTTGTGGCACATCTGGTGGGAAGGGGCGCTGGTGTCAGCTCTGCCCACCTGGCTGGCTCAGGAGCTCTGCTCCCCTCCCCACCTTGGACACCCCCCACCACCCCACCTTGTAATGCAGGCCCGGAAGCTTTCCCCTGATGATTTCTCCCTGGGACCCACAGCGTCTGGCCCATCGGAGCCAGGCAGACCTGGGTTAGTATCCTGGTTCTTACTCCCTGTGTGACCTCGCATAGGTGACTTCTGTCTGAGCCTTGGTTTCCTTATTGGTAACACGTTACTATAAACACCTAACCTCACAGGGATGATGGACTGAACGAGATAATCACATAGGACCCTCGTGCGTGGGTCTACAGCTTTAGCGGGCGTAATTAACATTTACTGGGAGCTGCGGCATGCCAGGAGTTGGTCTCACATCGTCTTCCCCAGGACCCTGGAGAAGCATGACTCAGTACCAGTATAGCTCCTATATTTCAGTGAGAGATCGAGGCTCAGAGGAGGCGAGCCACTAGCCAAAGATCACACAACAAGCTGGGGGTAGAGCTGGAATTTGAACCCAAGTAGCCCAGACTTAGAACCTCTATATTTCTTTCACGACTGCCTCTGTAAAACGGGGGAAGCATTCCTGCTGTTCTGACTTCCCAAGGGCTGTGGTGAGTTTCAGAGAGAGGGAGCTAACACCAAGCTGGTGTTACCCGTAGTGCGTACTTTCACACACTGGGCCTTTTACTTCTGCAGCAGCCCTGGGAAGCAGGTAATAGGTATTCACTCCCCAGCACCCCCAACTTTGTTATTCTCCTCCCATAGGCCTTCATCTCTATTCCTCACGCCAGGCCCAGGGAGTGAGCTCCCGTATCACATTCTGGCCCTTCCAGGCTGACTCGGGTCATTTTCACCTCCCTCCACCTCCCTCCCCACCTCCACCCTCGCCTCCAGTCCTGTCTCCACCTGCTCAGGAGGATTGGGGAATAGAGGCTACAGGTGCCATCCCTCTGGGGCCCTGGAACTACTCACCAGCCCCCAGGAGTACAGGGGAGGGGAAGTAGGGTCTCACCAGGCACTTGTGGGGCCGCTCCCCGGTATGCACCAACTGGTGCTTCTGCAGGTGGGCGAGCTGAGTGAAGCGCTTCTGGCACAGGGCACACTGGAATGGGCGCTCCCCGCTGTGCACACGCAGATGGACCTGAGCCAGGTGTGGGACAAATGTTGCCAACTGCCCAGACCCCTCCGGCAGGGTCTGGGATCCTGTCCCAATCTCTCCCCACATCCCCACGGGACCCCTATTTAGCCCTGAAGCTTCTCAATCCTCTTGCTTCTCTATCACTGCCCCCAGGGCCCCTCTTGCCTTTCCCCAGGATACCCTCACTCTTTCTGCTGCCCCGCAGGAGGGGACGTGACAGTGGTCAGAAGGCTAGGTAAGGCGGTGCGACTCAAAGTGTGGTCCACAGACCAGCAGCATCAGCACCATCTGGGAGCATGTTAAAGAGGCACGTTCTCATTAACTAACTAATAAATAAATAAATAAATAAATAAATAATGAGGTGCCCGAGTGGCTCATTTGGTTAAGCCTCTGACTCTTGATCTTGGCTCAGGTCATGAGCTCCCGATTCGTGAGATCGAGCCGTGTGGATCCTGCTCGGGATTCTCTCTCTAGCTCTCTCTCTGCCCCTTCCCCACTCGTGCTCTCTCTCCGCCCCTTCCCCACTCGTGCTCTCTCTCCCTTGTGTTCTCTCTCTCACAAAATAAATTTTTTAAAAAATGCAGATTTTCAGGCCCTGCCCCAGGCCAGCTGACTGAAGATCCCTGGGGCTGGGACCTAGGAATCTGCATGTTTCCTAGCTCCCCGGGTGGTTTGAGGCTCATTAAAGTTTAAGCACCCATGCCCTGGGGACCCGGAAGCGTCCCTCCTCAACAACCATAACTTTTCCTCAACTTCAGTGCCGCCGACATGTGCGTAGATCCCCATCTCTGCTGACACAAAGAGGTGTGCCCATGGGGTCCCCTCTGGGCGATGTGGATGATGGCCCCAACGGCACTGTGCTGCTTCATGGGGTCCCACGTGAAAAAAGCTGGTTGTCAGGTGGGCGGCCTGGGCTCACTAAAATTTATGCCCCCACCAGACCTTCAAACAAATAAACAAGAAGAGGCTTAACTGGGGATCCAGAAAGGGCTTTGCACTAGATGTTGAGAGGCTAATATCAAGGCCTAACTTCACCATTAAATCGAAGTCACTTTGGGCAAAACTTTCCCTCAGTTTCCCCATGTTGGAGTGCAGTGGACGCTCTCACAGACTATCTCTTAGAGTGGAGAGGACTTTTGGCGGCCATTTTGTCATCTCCTCTCCACAAACATGACACCGAGAGGCCAAAGGAAGCATCCCAGGTCACAGCCTAGAGGCTGGACAGGAGTTGCTGTGGCTTTAAGGCCCTTGATTCTGGAAGCAGGATAGCACGGGGTCATTGAAGGATGCCGAGGGGAGCAGTGGAGCCCAAGACGCAGATACCTTGAGGTTGGAGAGCTGCCCGAAGTTCTTGCCGCACACATTGCACTCGTACAGGATTTTGCCATTCTCTTTCTTCAGTGGGTAAGGCAGCGCTGCGGTGCCTGTCCGGGAGCCCAGTGGGGTCCGCCTCGCTGGAGCCGCCCTGCCAGCACTCTTTTGCCCTGAGGAGTAGGTCCTGGCACCTCCAGGGCCTGGATTCCAGGCCTGGAAAGGCTGGATCTGGCCAGAGGCTTGGGAGGCCCCTGGGTAAGGATACAGGGTCTCCCTCTGGGCCATGGGGGCCCCAGGCTCATTGACACTCATCAGCAAGCTGGGCATAGCCATGATGGGGTGGGAGGGATCTGGGGGCTGCATGAAGAGGCGGGGGCATCGGACAGAAGGTAGGGCCCCATAGGTAAGCAGGTAAGGAGGAGGCAGGAGAAGTGGATATGCAGGACAGAAGGGGTGAAGGCATAATGGGAGCTCTTTGGAGATGGGAGTGGGCAGCAGGCAGGACAGACAGGAGCAGAAAGCTAGGGGGCTGGGGCTCCTTCTGTTCTGCCAGGGGGGTGGGCAAGAGCTGCTGTGTGGACAGAAGGATGGGCAGCGGGCCCCCTCTCCAGCTCTTTCCCATTGGCTTCCCCTCTGGTCCCTGCTCGCAGAGTGCTTGGCCGTGAGTTTCTCGCCATCAGTGGAGCCTGCATGCAACCCTGGTGGCTGGAGCGCTGAGCAGGAAAAGGAAGACAGTGGTCAGGGCTCCACTGCCTGGGGGAAAGCTCTGCTCCCCATCTAACCTGCCCTGCTCAGGCTGGGAAATCGCCGTAGCCTTGCAAGCCTGTTGGGTGACTTGGGCAGGCATTTCCCCTCCCTGGGCCTTCCTGGTCTGCACTTGGACTTGCCAACAAAAGGACCTAGTATGTCTGTGGTGCTCAACCATTTTAGGGAGAGAAGATGATCAGGAAGCCTACTAGAGGGGCGCTTGGGTGGCTCAGTCGGTTAAGCGTCTGACTTTGGCTGGGGTCATGATCTCAGTTCATGCGTTTGAGCTCCGTGTCGGGCTCTGTGCTGACAGCTCAGAGCCTGGAGCCTGCTTGGGATTCTGTGTCTCCCTCTCTCTCTGTCCCCCCAACCTTCTGTCTCTGTCTCTCAAAAATGAATAAACATTAAAAACAAAAAAGAACCTTATTAGACATCCAAGTGGAGAAGCCAAGTAGGTAGTTGGATGAATTGGTTTGGAATTTGTTTGGTTGTTTGTTTATCTGTTTGGTTTGGAGTTTATAAAAGAGAGGTCCAAGCTGAAGACATAAATCTGGGTGCCGGGGACCCCGAGGAGACCCTTGATAAGGTCGTCCTTGATAAGGACGACCCTTGATCTGCTGTGTCCAAAACGGTAGCCACTTGACTCACGTGATGACGTTTCAACTACTTAAAATAAGTACAATAAGAATTCGGTTCTTCATTCACACGAGCCACGTTTAAAAGGCTCAGTAGGTACGGTCGTAAACAGCACAAGTACGGATCATTTCCTTTCTTGCAGGAGAGAAGTAGCTGTCAAACAGCACTACTACCCTCCGTAAAGTGAACAGGAGAGGCGGGAAAGAAGAGAAGAGGTGAGACTAAAGGGTGGGGGAGGGGAGAGAAGAAGGCTTTGGACTGAGTTATGGAGCATGGGGATATTTAGGAGGTAGGCAGAGAAGAGCGAGGAAGGGAGACTGAGGCCCAACAGCCAGGGAGGTGGGAGACATATAAGGTGAAATACTGAAAAGAAGAAAGGTCACAAAGTAGATGTCTGCTTGGATCCTCATTTATTCGCTCAGCCAACTTCGCTGACCTGTCGTTTCACTCTGTGCTCTGTGCTGGGGAAATAAGGGACCGGGCAGCACAGTCTGCCCTCCAGGAGGTTACAGTTGTGTGATGAAATGGTGCGTCACAGTGCGGCAAATCTAGAACATAGGTATAGTGACATCCTACTCCCATGGAAGAAGAAACTGGCCTCGGTGATGTGCCCAAGGTCACAGAGCCGGGAAGGGCAGAACCAGGACTCTATCCTCAGCTCTCTGGCTCCCGGTCAGTGCTCCTATCTCATAATGAAGATTCCTTTAGCTCAAACATTCTAGGCACAGGGCGCCATCCTCAGTCCCAGGACTCGGACTACCCCTACTGCAGGTCCCATGCTCATGCCTGAGAAAGCCACTGTCCATCCACCTCCTCTGGCTCAGGTGTCGCCCTGAAAGCCCCGCCCCGCCCCAGGCCCGGACTCCAGGCCAAAATGTGGAAGTAAAGCGTGCCTGAGGCTCCGTCCTCACCAGTGACACTGGGTCCCCTCCCTTTCCTGTCCTGAAATCTAAGAGTCCTCTCCCACCCGCTGCCTCCTTCACAGTGCAGCCCTCTGCCCTGGCTTACTTGTGCTCAAGGTGTCGCTTCTGAGACCTTGTGGGGCCATGCCCAGCGATGCCGGCTGCAGGGCACACAGGTATAGGTCCAGGCCCTGGGGACAGGTCAGCAAGGCAGACTTGGCCGGCGCCAGCAGCAAGGGGCACAGCCAGCTGGCACAAGATGAGCCATGGGCATCCACAGTGTCAGGAAGTGGCCTGAGAGCTGAGGAGACCTGGCAGACAGGGGGCAAGGGACTTGGGGGTGGGAGACAGGGACACCTGTGTTCCCAGGATGGTCCCAGCTCCAGTTTGGTTTCCAAAAGAGGAGAAGCTAAGACCCACCCTGTATCATGTCTGTCACTCAAACGGCTTCCCCATCCCTCATTTGAAGATTTCCCCAAAGACTTTTGTACCCACCCCAGTACTGCCCTCCTCCTATCCTCTACAACCCCTCACCTAGCCCTGGTCTGTCTCCCTTCCTTCCTTCCTGACCCCTTTGGCCCCACTGTGTCTCAGACCATCTACTGTGTTTTGAATGGAGCCTAGATGAACTCGGAGAAAATCCTCATCAAAGACTGTAAACCCCACAAGATGGCCCTGAGCTTCCCTCCCGCTGAGGCCCAGGTCGTGGTCATACAGCCAAGCCTCCTGCAGACGCTGTGCTATCCCTTCTCATGCCCCACAGGAAAGGTCTGGCCCCTGGGGCATGGGAGAGGGTCTCTGGCACCCCCAGGGCACATCTCCATGATGTACCAGGCGGGGTAGGAGTGCTCAGGACCAGGGGCCAGTGGGAATCTGGTCCCTTCAGATTCCCCCCTCCCCCCAACTTCATCCTAATATCTTCTCCCTTTGTAAGCAGGCTGCCCTCAAAGATTGGCCTGGGATCCCTCCTTACCTGGTTGCCTTGGCAGAGCTGGAAGTCCAGGCTGCAGGACAGGGAGCTCCCTGTACTCCCCAGAGGCTGAGTCTTGTGGCAACAACCCAATTCTGGAGCAGACTCCCCCTTCATGCCCCTACTACCTGATGGGAAGACAGGTCAGTCACAGGTGAGCAGTGAAGGACCTCCACACAGGAGCCTGGCTTCTAGAGCTGGCCGTTCCACTACATCACCGTGTGACTTTGAGTCACTGCCCCTCCTGGCCTCAGTTTCCCTCTCTGCAAAACACGAGGGTTGGACAGGCTGATGTCTAAGCACTCAGTACTGACATTTAGAAGCCAATGATGCTTTCTTGGTAGGTGCAGGAAGAAGATCGAATGGAGACAATCAGAGGTGAGGAGCTGAGCTGGCCTTATGCTCATCCCTGGGGAAGAGGACGGAGAGGAAGATGCTCATGGAAGGTACTTCTGAGTGAACTCAGAGATCATCGACACAGCTTTTCTGGGCAGCAGAGGAAGCCCTAGGGTCCTGCTGCCCAGACTACCCAGGCTCAGCTCCCTCACCAGGGACAGTCTGAGAAAGCAGGCCAAGAGTCCCCTGGGTCCCCTGACTGGCCTGACAGGAAGATCCTCTGCTCGCTCAGCTGTCCGCTTCTCTGCCTTCTTTTCACCGAAGGCCACACAGCACAGGGACCACCTCAGCTCAGCAAGTGTCTCAAGGCTCATTCCCCTTCTCCTCAGTGGCCACACTTCCCTCCTCCTCCAGTGCTCCTCGGACGCAGACCCTAGCACGTTCACTCGAGTGTCTCAGCCTGCCAAAGCACAGTCTCCGTTTTCCCTTCCCTCACTCCTCCCGACCCTGCCCAGCAGAGGCTTTTCACCTGCCTGCGTGAGCCTCTTCACCTGGTTCTGCAGAAGTTCCCTCTGAGGGATGCAGGGAGGTGGGCAGGCGGGCAGCTGCTGCCTGTGGTTGAGGCCCCAGTGAGTGTGACAGGAAGGTGCTTCATTTGAAGTTGCCACAAGTAGGAAGAAGGGGGCAGGCGGGGGGGGGGGGGGGGACTGTGAGACCTGATGAGAGGGACCCACCCACCAGCCTTTACCTACCTGTGGCAACTCTACGGGACAATGTGCTGATTTGGGACCACTACAAACTGGGGTTCTGGAATATCAGTGTGTGGAGCTGGGGTGAGTGGGGTGGGGCTATGTGAGGCCAAGAGGGACACAGCAAGGCTCAACAGCTGAAGCTGGGGTCCTTCTGGAAACAGGGGCCTGGCCAAGATGGAACCGGCCAGTGATGATGACAGGGAGGACAGTGATGGTGGTGCAGGGACAGGGACAGTTATAGACATAGACCAGAGCAGGCAACACGGAAGGATATGGAGTGGAGCAGAAAAGAGAAGGAATCTGATCTCACGGAGCAGAGGCCCCGGAGGCAGCAAATACACCCTCCTCTTTCTCGTCCCATCTCTGATCTGCCTATCCTGAGAAATCCTTTCTCTCATCCCGATACTGAGCTGAGGCCCCAACAGGGGTAAGAGGTGATTCAGTGGCATGGCAAAATGCATATAAGGAATGGCTAGATATTAAAAGAGAAGCTCCATTGGTTAGGAAACAGTTTTTTAGGCCAAGCAGTTTCATTATTTCTGAGAGCAAGAAAAGGCACACATTTCTAGAGACTCAAATTCTGCCCAGTTGGTGGATCCGTATCACACAATGTCTGGCCCCGTGTGACACAGGCCCAACCACTCATCAGACTCCACCCAGCCATTCCATCAAGGTGGCCCGGAGCACACAGGGACATCTTGGACACTCCACCACGAGCAGGGGCATATTACCGGTGTTTCTCTGCCAGCCCAGCCCCTGGCTGGTGACCACCTCCACCATGGCCTCCATCACTTCTCATCAGAATTATTTGCCCACATAATGACCCCTATGTGCCTGTGAGTGTCTCAGGGACAGGAACCACTGTCCACTCATTTTTATTTCCCGTGCAGACATTTGTTGGGTTTCTTGGATGCTCAGAATGTGGAATTTTTCCCCCACGTGCATCTGGAGGGAGGCAGAATGCACCTCCCACTATAAAAGCCAAGATGGCCACACACTTAATTCCGACCTCCCCGAACCCAGCACGTGATACAGGCACAGGACATGGACTGGGCCAACTGGATGCCCCCATCCAGACTGGATCAGAAACCAGGGGCCCTAAAGAGGCAGGTTAAGTACAGACTCCACTCTGCACATCATGCCACGTCGGCTTCCAGGGCAGCAGAGGAAAGAAAGGGGTTCAGAGGGCGTTGCAGAATCCTCTCTGAGCTGGGTCCTGGGGGTGGCGGGGGGGGGGGGTCTCAGCTTCTCCTGATCCAGCCCATTCTCCAAGTCTGGCTCTACAGCATTTCCAGACATTCTGTGAGCTTCCCCATATCTTTTAAAGGAATTGCTTTTCTTCAACCCTCCCGAAATGGTTCCTGTAGCTTAACCCGAGAATCTCCATAACATATGCCCAGAACAAAAGATAAGCAACCGCGTTCAGGCTGGAATATTGAGCCTGCAGGATCTGAGTAGTCAGCTACCTGTACAAGGAGCTTCCCGCCTTTCTCAGCTGCCCTCTCACTATCCTTCAGACTGGTGAAGGAGCTCCTCCCTGGTGCCGCTTGTAGCCTTGATCCACCCAAACAGCATGCCCCAAAAGCTGGAGCCCTCCCAGCCTCCAAGGCCACAAGCCTGCCTTCCCGTGCAGCCTTGTTGGAATCCCAGGGGAGCCAGGGCCTGGCTAGGCACCCACAGGAAACCCCAGTCTCATCTCCGAGGAGGAGTCACCTGCACCTTTGGCTTCTATCTTCCACCTGCTAACTCCACCCACCCCGGCATCACACTCTTGCTCCCAACTCTCAGAAAAGTCTGTAAACCTCTTGATTCGAAACAAAAAGGGAAGTAGACTTGGAGATTTCTGACTGTCCGGTCCCTGAAAGGCCTGGCTAGGAATGTCCTGGGAGGTGGGCTGAGGACATAGGGCCTCGAGTTCCCACCCAAAACAGCCTCCACCTGCCAACCCCTTCCTTGTTCTCATCTCCTGGGCCCTGCCAGGTCTTCTGTCCTGTCAGCCTCCAAGTCCACCGTGATGTCATTAGCCTAACTGTGATGTCACCATGTTTCACATCCCTGTGGGGTAGCTCAGGCATAGAACTACAGCCTCTTAGCCAGGGAACCTGTGCAGATACCCGGACCCAGATGAGAGACCCAGGCCAAGGCAAGTCCTCAGTGACCACAGGGGGGCTTGGGAAGTGCTTGTGGGTGGGAGAGAGGATTCGGAGCCTTCAGGGACAAGCGGGGGGCACCAGAGAGGCCTTTGACAAGAGCTGGAGGGCTGGACAAGGGTCTTCAGGCTCCTGGTTCATGGACGCTTACTTTCTTCTTCGTTCTGTTAATTACAAGATAAAACATACTAGAGGTAAACATTTCAAACAGCAGAGAACAAAAAGACAAAAAAAAAAAAAAAAAATGGAAGCTCCCCTCCTTCACAATTTCCTAGGGACCAATGTGAATTTTTTTGGTGTTTAGCCCCTGACATTTACATATGAACCTACAAACGAGTAAGTGAACTTTTTAACTTTGTTTTTATACAACCTAGTTTATAAGATACATATACTTTTCTGTAGCTCTTTCCATCCAACAATCTGCTGTGACCATCATTTCATGCAGAACAAACACATCTGCCTCCTGCTTTTTCCTGATTGCATAGTGTTCCACAACAGGGATGGACAAACTGGCATTCCTGTATTGTGGACTCCTCAATTCTTCCCTCTTCCACACAAGGCTGGAAAAGACCTCCGTATGGAAGTAGTATGCAGAGTGATTAAGAACACTAGCTGGGACTTAATCCCAGCTCTGTGACCGTACGGTAAGTCACTTAACCTCTCTGTGCCTCTTTCCTTATCTGTCAAATGAGGATAATAATAGTACTTGCTTCACAATGTTCTTTTGAAAATTCCTCCAGTTGATTCAAAAGCTCTTAGGCCAGTGCCTGGCCCAAAGCAAGCACTTGACAAATGTGGATTAATGTTAACATTGTACATCAATCTTTGCCTAGTTAGGCAAGCAAGTTAGGCAGCTTCCTAATAGTGTTAAAATTATGATGAATGTTCCCGGCTCACTTTGGAAAGACCAGAATTTGAGCAGCACACTTGGAAAGATTAACTACATTCTGTTTTATTGCTTTATTCATCCGCCCCTAGTTGGAGACCATCGTGCTCACCCAATACTGTCCTGTCCCCACGCCAGTCCACACTCCACAATAATTACAGTTTTCGGCATTTGGGCGCTCACCATGTGCCAGGAACCCTGCAGAGTGCTTTGACATGTTTTGCCTAACTCGGTCAGCACAGTGACCCTCCGAGATGGGTGCTATTATTCCTTTTTTACAGGCAGGAAAACTGAAACTCAGAGAAAGAAAGTGACTGGCTTCAGATCACAAGACCCAAGTTGGGACTGCAATGTCCCAGGGAGACAGGGGAAGCCCAAGAAAGAATTATTGGAGGGCCACTTTGAAGAGGTAAAAAGAGCCACAAGCGTGGAACAGTAGAGTCTGGATTCCCTTCAGGACTATGAGAACTCTGTCTCGGTCACTGGACTTCTTGCTGGGAATACAGCCTGTGGGAATACGATCTAGACCTTGGAAATTCACAGTTCAGTTATCAGAAGGCTTGCTGGTTGCTGCTGAAATAGAAAGCGGGATACAATTCTCAGGACTTACTATTATTAGAATAGGCACCCTCTACTTTGGGAAGCAAAGCACAGCCAGGGGTGTCGAGCTGACTTGTTCAGTAAGAGGGAGAAACAATGGGCCCACAGGCAAAAGCCCTACTTCCTCTTTGAAAACCTCAAAAACTTCTCCAGTCCATCACCATGGCCACCTCCAAACGTTTGGCCAGCCGGCTGAACTCCTGGCTGGCCCAGCGCATGGGTCCTGGAGCTCTGTTGCATGGATAGTTTGAAGGACAGCAGGTATGCAATCCAGGTCAGGAGGAGATCTGGGACCATCACTGGTTCAGAAGTTAAGCAACTGTGTGCGATGTCACTCCGAGGACAGAGTTAAGGGTGGGGAGCTCCATGCTCTCACCTCCCTCTGCTCTGTGGTTGACACCTTCCTCCTTCTGCCTGACACCCACTTATCTCATCTCCCTGGACAGTCTGTCAGATGCAATGAGTTCGTTTCGGCTTCACACCCCAGGGCGGGGAGATCCTGAGATAGGGCGCACCAGCTTTCACATCTGCAGAAGGGGCCTCAAATTCTTGCATCTTCTCCTGCATCTACCCATGACCTCCCGGTCCTGAGGACAAAATTAAGAGATGTCTTCAAACGACATCTGAGTCATTCCACCCATCCTCTCATCTCACCCTTTCCAAGTGGATAGGTGACACACTGGATTCAAATCCAGTAGGACCGATACACTCTTAACTGCTATGCAACGCTACAGAGCATGCACGTGGATGTCCTTGGCACCCCAAGAATGACTAATGTCTTTATCCAACTCTCGATCTTGTTTTTGTGAGTTTGAGCCCAACATTGGGCATAGAGATTACAAAAAAACTATGTATAATAAAAGACAAGTGTTGGCAATGATGTAGAGAAATCAGATGCTCTGCCAACTGAGCCAGCCAGGTGCCCTTTATTATCTATTTTTAAAACTTATAAGCGTCCGACTTCAGCCAGGTCACGATCTCGCGGTCCGTGAGTTCGAGCCCCGCGTCGGGCTCTGGGCTGATGGCTCGGAGCCTGGAGCCTGTTTCCCATTCTGTGTCTCCCTCTCTCTCTGCCCCTCCCCCGTTCATGCTGTGTCTCTCTCTGTCCCAAAAAAAATAAACGTTGAAAAAAAAAATTTAAAAAAAAAAACAAACTTACAACCATCCGGGGTGCCTGGATGGCTCAGTCGGTTGGGCATCAGGCTGTTGATTTTGGCTCTGGTCATGATCTCATGGTTTGTAGGATCGAACCCGTGTCAGGCTCTGCACTGGTGGTGCAGACCCTACTTGGGACTCTCTCTCTCTCTCTCTCTCTCCCTCTCTCTGCCCCTTTCCCACTCATGTTCTCCCTCTCTCTCTGAAAATCAATAAACATTTTTAAATTTTTTTTTCAACGTTTATTTATTTTTTGGGGGACAGAGAGAGACAGAGCATGAACGGGGGAGGGGCAGAGAGAGAGGGAGACACAGAATCAGAAACAGGCTCCAGGCTCTGAGCCATCAGCCCAGAGCCTGACGCGGGGCTCGAACTCACGGACCGCGAGATCGTGACCTGGCTGAGGTCGGACGCTTAACCAACTGCGCCACCCAGGCGCCCCTAAACATTTTTAAAAAATTACAACCATCCTAGTGCTGCTATGAACATGTGTATCCAGGTGCTTGTTTGAATACCTGTTTTCAGTTCTTCTGGGTATATGCCTAGGAGTAGAATTTCTGCGTCATATGGTAATTCTTTATTCAACTCTTTGAGGAACCACCAAACTGTTTTCCACAGCAGCCGCACCATTTTGCAGTCCCACCAACAATGTATGAGTGTTCCAATTTCACTACAACTTTGCCAACATTTATTTTACTTAAAAAAAAAATGTAAAACCACACTTTCCTTTCTTGATGGAATCCTTTGAAGCACAAAAGTTTTTAATTTTAGGGGCGCCTGGGTAGCTCAGTCAGTTAAGCGTCCAACTCTTGCTTTCAGCTCAGGTCAAGATCTCACAGCTTGTGAGATCAAACCCTGTGTTGGGCTCTCCACTGTTAGCGCGGAGCCTGCTTCAGATTCTCTCTCTCCCTCTCTCTCTGCCTGTCCCCCACTCGCACGCTGTCTCAAAATAAGTAAATAAACTTAAAAAAAATAAATTATTGTGTTTAAAGTGTGAAAAGACAACCCACATAACGGGAAAACATATTTTCAAATCATATACCTAATAAGGAATTTGTATCCAGAATATATAAACAACCTTTACTATTCAATAAGAAAGGAAAAATAGCCCAACTAAAAATGGGCAAAAGTGTTCATTCAGACATTTCTCCAAGGAAGATGTATAAATGGCCAGTAAGCACATAGAGAAATGTTCAACATCATATGTCATTAGGGCAAAGCAAATCAAAGCCACAATGAATCACTGTTTCACTCCCATTAGAATGATTATAATTTTAAATGTATATATATATATATATATATTATATTTTTTATATATTATACATAAAATAAGGGACACCCAGCTGGCTACATCGGTAGAGCATTCAACTCTTGATCTCAGGATCATGAGTTCGAGCCTCACACTGGGTATAGAGATTATATGCATGTATAATAAAAGACAAGTGTTGGCTCAAAGTGGAGAAATCAGAATCCTTACACATTGCTGGTGGTGGGAATGCAAAATGGTGCAGCCACTGTGAAAAATAGTTTGGTGTCATTCAAAAAGTTAAACAGAGAGTTCCCATATGACCCAGCAGTTCTACTTAGACATATATACCTAAGAGAATTGAAAACATATGTGCATATAAAAGCTTGCACACAAAGTCCATAGCAGCATTAGTTTTTTAGTTTTTTGTTTTTTGTTTGGCTTTTTTCTTTTGAGAGAGAGAGTGCCCAACGTGAGGCTCAATCTCCACCCCTCCCCACAACATTTGTTACAAAGCTAAGAAGTGAAAACAACCCAAATGTCCATCAGTTGATGAACGGATATGGTGCCTCGGTGGTTCAGTTGGTTAAACCTCCCACTCTTGATTTCAGCTCAGATCATGATCTCACGATCTGTGAGACTGAGCCTCATGTGGGGCTCTGCACTGGGCATGGAGCCTACTTAAGATTCTATCTCTCTCCCCCTCTGCCCCTCCCTGCTCTCGAGAGCTCATGCACTCTCTCTTTCAAAAAAAAAAAATTGATGAACGGATAAACAAAATGTTGTATACTCATACAATGGAATATTCTTCATCCATGAAAAGAAATAAAGTACTTACACATGCTACAATATGAACACTGACACATTATGTTAAGTGAAAGAAAGAGGTCAGTCACAAAGGTGACATATGATTCCACTTATGTAAAATGTCCAGAACAGGCAAATCTATGGAAAGACCGAAAGTAGATTAGTGATTGCTTAGAGCAGGCAGTTTTGGGAGCAAATGAGGAAGGTCTACTTTTACCAATGATGTTCTAAAATAAATCATGGTTGTTGCACAACTCTCTCTAAAAACCACTGAATTATACACTTTTTAAAGTCTATTTAGAGAGAGAGAGAGAGCACACTCACATGAGTGGGGGAGGGGCAGAGAGAGAAGGAGGGAGAATCTCAAGCAAGCCCCACACTGTCATCACAGAACCTGAAGCAGGGCTCGATCCCACAAACTGCGAGGCCATGACTTGAGCTGAAACTAAGAGTCAGGTGCTCAACCGACTGAGCCACCCAGGTACCCCTGAATTGTACACTTTAAATGGGTGAATTGCATAATATATGTTTTATATCTTAAAACTGTTAAGAAAAAGAGAGAAAAATGAGGGTATTCTTGTTTTCCTGACACTGGGATGCCTTCTTGGAGTTTCCCATAAACGCCTCCTGCTGGGATGGCAGCTCCAAGAAATGAGTCCTCAGTGAAGTCTCTATTAAAACCTACATGTCAGCATCCCCACACCATCATTGTAAGGGTATGTGGGCAAGAGCAGACCCTGGGCAGAATAATTCAATGCACAGACTCTGCCCCGGCAGAAATGGTGGCGTGGCATCTATAACCCTTGCTTCCTCCTGGCGTGCCTTCCTGTACTGCGCAGGTGGACACAGGTGGATCGTGGGAAAAAAAAAAAAAAAGAACTACATTTTCCAGACTCCCTTGCATCTAGGACTCTGGGTGTGAATACGGTTCTGCTAATTTAGATACAGTTGGATAAAATTTGGAGGGTGAAAATGAAGAGGTCAAAGGCACTAAGTCAGCCATTTTTGCAAGAGTGTCCTCACAGGATCCTTTCCGGCCCAGGATCAAGGTTTGAAGCATCTTTTTTTTTTGTTTTTCCTGGTATGGATCCCAATCAGTTTATGTTGAATGAATAAATGAGGCAGACAAGGAGGAGGGTGGGTTCTAGGCAAAGGCTTGGAGGCAGGAGATGGTTTGGCTCCTCTGGGTTCCTGTATCCCTTACTCTTCTTTCAAGGAACACAATAACCCCTTCTAGGGCTTGACCCCTTACAAATGCTTTTATGCCCCTTGTAGCCTGTTAATCTCCCAACAGCCCAGTGAGGTGAACAAGGCACTATTATACCTGCCAATGGGGAAACTGGTCTTTGGAGAGGGAAAGTGATTTTCCCATGGTTCCATGGCAAACTTGGTGGCCTTGCTGAGAGAACTTTAGGTGTCCCAGCTCTCAGGTTTGGCTCTAACTTGCCTCCCTGCTGCAGGGAGAGAACCCAGAATCTTCCTCATTGGGCTGTAGAAACCATGAGGTTGAGAAGCCATACAAAATAATCGTGATAATAATAATGAAGAGGAGAAGAATTGGAACTTTTCTGTTGTTATGATAGATTTCTTTTAGTGAGTGAAGGGCTAGACATCTATTCCCTCATTCATTCCTCACCACAACCCTATGGGGTGGCTATTCTTCCTCCAATTTTACAGTTAAGAAACTGAGCTCAGAAAGGCTCATTAACTTGTCTAGGATCGTACAGCCAATAAGTAGCAGAAATGAATCACAAACCAAGTCTGTTAAGATTTTTACCATCTTTGCTCATGTACAAAGATCAAGGGAGGTAGGACCACTGAGATGCAGTGTTCATGCTTAGGACTAGGAGAACCTCTGAGCTCTGGGCAGGAGGCACTTCCAAGGCCAGACAGATTCCTCTGGGCACCAGAGGCAAGAGTCTTGGAGGAAAGCCCATGGTCCCGACTCCTGCTGCCATAGCTGTGTCACAACAAACAGTTACAGATGCCAGGTAGGTGCCTAGCGCAGCCAGGATGCAAATGTAACCCAAACACCCAGGCTCTACCAGGCTTGAGAGTAAATGAGGCCATGTTAAAAGAAACGACTTAAATTTCATTCCAACCCAACCTTGAAGCCTCCCTCGGTCATTTCTCCTTGAGGGGTTCAATATTTTGGTGAATAGCCCAAGGCCCCAGAGTCAACCAGACTACATTCAAATCCCACCTTTGCCACTCTAGCTTGCACCTTGAGCAAGTTCTGTAACATGCCTTAGCTTCAATTTCCTTAAGTACAAAATAGGACTAGTAACAGATCCAAGTCTTGGTGTTGTTATGAGGGTTGTAGCAGGCCGTGCATGGAAAGTCCTAACCCAGCACCTTGCCCAGAGAAGAAGCTGGATGAATGGGAGCTGTTAGGAGGATTATTTCTGGGAAGTTTTGGGGATGGTCTTGTGGGCTCCCAGGCATGCCACCTGAGGAATGCCACCAGCTATGTCCATGGGAAGCCGAGGACACTGTCTCCTGAGGCTCCCCAAGCACTGAACCACCAAGTCATGCCTACCATACCAAAGCCATGTTCTGATCTCAGTAATGGGAAGGATATCCCCCACATACCTGGGTCCCGCTCTGTCAGCAAAGGGTAGGAGAGCTGACATCGGCACTGCTTGCTGTCTGACACATCAGAGTCCCTCATGGTAGCAGCTCCTTCAACTCTGACAAGTGGGCTTGCTGGCCTATTGGACCCAGTGGCTGTGGCTCAGTGTCTTGGCCATCTCATCATCCTGGGGGCAGGCCTTGTACACAATGACTTCCTGGGTCCATTCCAGCCCACAATGTCTGAACCTCAATAGACTCCACACCTTCTGGCCACCAAAATCTCCTGGTCTGGGTAGAAAAGAACACCATAAGGGGTAATGATGAAGAGCTTTAAGAGATAGAATGGGGCGCCTGGGTGGCGCAGTCGGTTAAGCGCCCGACTTCAGCCAGGTCACGATCTCGCGGTCCGTGAGTTCGAGCCCCGCGTCGGGCTCTGGGCTGATGGCTCAGAGCCTGGAGCCTGTTTCCGATTCTGTGTCTCCCTCTCTCTCTCTGCCCCTCCCCCGTTCATGCTCTGTCTCTCTCTGTCCCAAAAATAAATAAACGTTGAAAAAAAAAAATTAAAAAAAAAAAAAAAAAAAAAAAAGAGATAGAAAAAAGTTTTGAGGGAATATAGAGCAGGGAGCTTTACTTCTGCCCATCCGTGGCTGAGAAGGCCATCTCACTGTGCCACTAATGACTCAATGCTTCAGCGCCTTCCCAGACCCCCTGGTTCTGTCTGTGAGCTAGTCTGATGGAGCCCCTGGCCAGCCCACTACTAAGTATACATGACCTCACTTCATCCTGCCGAAGAGGTATCATCTCTATTCCACAGACAAGCAAATAAGGCTCAGAGATTTTAAATGATTGGCCCAAGGGTACATGACAAACAAGGATTTGAACCCAGGCCTAACGTCAGAGCCTATACTCTAAGAATCAGTGTTTTTTTAAGAACTAAATGAGGGGTGCCGAGGTGCCTCAGTTGGTTAAGTGTCCAACCCTTGATCTCAGCTCAGGTCTTGATCTCAAGGTCGTGAGTTCAAGCCCAGCATTGGGCTCATGCTGGGCATGAAGCCTACTCAAAGAAATAATAAAATAAACTTTAGGGCGCCTGGGTGGCTCAGTAGTTAAGTATCTGACTTCAGCTCAGATCATGACTTCACATTCCAGAGTTCAAGTCCCACATCAGGTGAGCATGAGCCCTGCTTCGGTAAAAAAAAAAACAAGACCCCCACTTTATGTGAGCCCCGCTTCTCTCTCTCTCTCCCTCTCTCTCTCTCTCTCCCCCTTGTTCACTTGTGCCCTCTCTCTCTCTCTTTCTCAAAAATAAATAAATAAATAAATAATCTAAATGAACAACTTGTGAAAACACTTTGGAAAGCATAGGAGAAAAATTTAAAGACACCATTTATAGTAAAAATCTTTTGAGTTAACTCAAAAATGTTTTCGACACCTTGATCAAAACCCCCAAGGGTTATCACCTCTAGATCTGGTCATTCTTAACACATCAAAGGAAACCAATGAGGTCAACACAAGGTGGCTGACAAAATGGAGGGTCCTCTTTTCTGCATGGGATGGGCAGGCACTACAGATGATGGCAGGGCCAGTCTCTGCTCTGTCCTCGGCCAGAAGAAGCTGTCTAACGCCCATTGTCCTGAGCAGCATCAGGAACTGAGAGGGTACATATGTTCCAGGTGGGTTTGGGCCAGCTCTCCACACACTCATTTCCCACAGAACACTCATAAAGTAAGAATATATTAGAATACTGCCAGGAGGTCATGACCTCCAGATTAAAGGAGATATCCCAGCCTTTCACAAAGCAACAGAGGCGTCACAAATTAACTGCTACAAGAAATGATCAAAAATCGATTCCTATTTAGAGTAGACAACAAGCATTGAGTATCCCAGCCACTGAAACTGTAAGAAAAGTTGCAGGACACAGTGAAATTATGAAATATCTTTCTCTTTTAATGTTTATTTTGGAAAGAGAGAGAGTCCGAGAGCAGGGGAGGAGCAAAGAGAGAGGGAGACACAGAATCCGAAGCAGGCTCCCGGCTCTGAGCCTGTCGTGGGGCTCGAACTCACGAAATGGTGAGATCATGACCCGAGCCAAAGTCAGATGCCCAACCGACTAAGCCACCCAGGCGCCCTGAATTATGAAATATCTTAAACGCGATTCAGCGTGTGGTTGGTGGATGCATTAAATACAAAAGTGGAGAAATATCTGTTGGACTGAAACAATGCATTTCCTCCTTGGGGAATAGCTTGTGGAGCTTGTAGGAAGGTGTTAGTTCAGGCCCCTCTGGAAGCGGATGTCAAGAGACGGTTAGATGTGGGATAGATTTATTGGGGAAAACACTAGTAAGGGAAAATGGGCAAAGAACCAGATGAAGCTGGGAGACCTGGCAGAAGACTGGGCATGGAGGACAGAGGAAGGAATGAAGGTTGGGCAGGAAAAGTCTTAGACCGTGGTACAATTCTAAGAAAGTTTCAGCAGAGCCAAGGGGGAGTTTTCAACTCAAAATTGCCCATCAGAGGACTCCCTCATCTCCCAAGATGGCCCTGCCTTTCAGTCCTTGCCTGCCTAGTCACTGCCTGGGGGCAAGCCATGGGAAACATGGCCTCGGAGAGAATGTGGTGAGGGATTTATGCCATTAACAGTTGGGGCATGCACAATGCTTGGGCATAACGTACCATTTATTAAAGGCAATGATTATGTCACAGCAAGGCCAATCATAGAAATGTGTTCCGCTTTTATGAGGCATATACTTTTCCAATACATTTTAAAAGAAAAAACATCACTAGCCTTGATTGTGCTTTCAGATACTCCATGAAGGGGCACCTGGGTGGTTCAGTCAGTTGAGCATCCAATTTTGGCTCAAGTTATGATCTCACGGTTCAAGTGCCGTGTCGGGCTCTCTGCTGTCAGCACGGAGCCCACTTTGGATCCTCTGCCCTTCTCTCTCTGCCTCTCCCCTGCTCATGCTCGCTCTTGAAAACAAATAAACATTTTTTAAAAAACAGAACACGACATAAAGTCTCAAAAAACATTTTGGAACGTTCTGAATTCCATGGGTTCCTAGCCAAGGGACAATTGGGATTGTGGACAGAAGGTACAGGACAGAGTGAGAAATCTGGGTTCTAGCATAATATTGTCACTGGCTTGTTCCGGGAGCTTCTTCAAGTCATTGGTTTCTACACCTTAAAATGGGTTCAAACAAGAGAAGCTCATACCTGTCTCTGGGGACCTGCTGTTCAGTGCCCCTTAGAGACAAACTCCCAGGCAGAGGACTTCATGGCAATGTAACTGCTTTTGTGGCACCAGGGCCTACTGGTTCTGCACTTCCCGCCTTGGGTGTGCCAAGCAGGGACCTAGCCCCCCCACCATCCTCTGCCTGTGGCCTTCCTGAGCAGACTGACTCCACTTCTGAACTTCTGGTTCCCCCCTGTCAGCTGTCAGAGCACTTGTGGGTGCTAGAAGGTGACGTGGCTTTGGAAAGAGGGCTGTGGTAGACAGGGGTAAGGTGTCACCTTCCAAAATAACCCTTGGCTACTTTGAAGCAGACTCAGCACCACCCCGTTTCCAGGAAACCCCCAGAGGCTGAGTGAAGGAGGGCCTTTGTTGTTGTTGTTGTTGTTGTGGGTTTTTTTTTTGATTTTTAAAAATTTATTTCTTTTAGGTGGAGATGGGGATCAAAATTTATTTTTTCTTCATACATTATACAAATTGACCCAGAATGATTCTTCAAAAAGCCCATCCTTTTCCCATGTGTCATTTTTTTTCTGTCACAAATTAGGGAAGCAATCTCACAAACCAGGTGATCATGACCTGAGCGGAAACCAAGAGTCAGATACCTAACCAACTGAGCTACCCAGGTGCCCCTCCCCAGTCATCTTTTGTTGTAATGATTATTCTTTGGAGACTCAAGAAGGGTCCATGGGTACAAAAATTCCTAAATCTTAGCATGTTTAAACTGTTTTCCAAGGAGGGGGTTTTTAAGAAATGTAGCCTGGTGCAAGATCACAAGGCCTTCTGGACAGATGGGGGACAAGCCAAGGGTCTGAAGGCCCAATCAGATTTGGAGGGGGATCTGGGAGCAGAATGAGGAGGAGGGGGACAAGGTTAGTGGTGAGAAGGTCAGGGTGTAAGATCCCCAGGAGCAGAGTCTGTGTCTCCCCCATCTAACTAGGGGTTCCTAGGTAGTCATGTCCTGGTCTCCCCTTGAGATGTATCTTGCATTGAGTCAGGAGTTTCATGTGGAGCCTCCGAAACGCAGCCTTGTCCACTCATCTCCCCAAGTCTCGTGCAAAGCTTCTTCGCATCTCCCAGAAGTCTGCCTCCATCAGTGCCCTCCACCCTGTCCTGTGCTACAGGTCCAGCCTTGCCACGCTCCTTCTGGCTGCTACCTGTAGCTTTCTCTGGACTTTACTACCCATCTTAGGCCTTCTTCCTCGCACACTTAGCCTAGTTCAGTTCTGCTTGTTCGGCCAGAAGCCTTCCTCCTCTGAAAGGGGCAGAGGCCTCCAGCCAACCAGTGACTCCTGGCAATAGCTCTAACTCTGTGCATATACAAACAGTCCACAAAACAGACCACATGCAGTAAACATGAACAGTGGTCCCCACTGCCTGCTGCGTACCAGGTACGATGCTCACACTACAGCTCATTCCTTCAAGCTCCTTGTGTGCACTGGCCCTTGCTCGGTTTGCTAGGTGCCAGAGGCACCACAGTCAAAAGCATACAATGATCCTTGCCTTCTTAAAAAAATTTTTTAATCTTTATTTCTTTTTGAGAGAGAGAGAGAGACAGGGAGAGACAGAGTGAGAGCAGAGGAGGAACAGAGAGAGAGGGAGACACAGAATCTGAAGCAGGCTCTAGGTTCTGAGCCATCAGCACAGAGCCCGATGCGGGGCTCAAACCCACGAACCGTGAGATCATGACCTGAGCCGAAGTCGGACACTCAACCGACTGAGCCACCCAGGTGCCCCTGATCCTTGCCTTCTTAGAGTTGACATCCTCACCACAACTCTGGGGGCTAGGCATTATTGTTTCCGTTTCATATTACCTAAGATCACAAAACCACTAAGCAAGATTGATGTTCATGCTCAGCTCTTTTCTAAGGTCAAGGCTCTTTAAGAAATTCGGGATGTTGGGTTCTACAAACACAATGCCCTAGACAAATAGGAGTACAGCTCCCGCTTATCATTCTCAGTTTGTAAAACACTTGGCTCCTTGAAGAGACGGCTGATCTCAGTGCTGGGCTGGGAAAGCACAGGTCAGCCTGGAATGGATGAAAGTGCCAGAAAGCAAGAGAGTGCTCCAAGAAAGATGAGGACCCAGGACCCAGGAAACAGTTTGAAGGGGTTCCCGTTGGCCCAACCGAGGACAATTTAAACATCAAAATAAATGATAGAATGGATTATAGCCCGTTGAAAAGTGGGAATCCATGAGTCCATTCTGATATCAATAAATGAGTAAACAAATGGCGAAGGCAAACCTCTTCTAATAAATGCAGAGATAATGTAATTTAAAAATCACCATTTGATAACCATCACCATTTGATAAAAACTGATTTAGCATCCAACCAACGGATGCTAAAACTATGGGGTGAAAGGTTGGAGAAACAGGATATTTATGTCATCTCAGCATATGTCCCTAAAAAATCCCTGTAGGGAAAATATAGTCACTTTGCAGTGGAGAAACCTGACGCTTCAACCAACCAATTCAACCTCAACACATAATGGTTCAAATAAATATCATTTCCTTCTTGACATCATGTACTGAGAGAGGAGTATCTTTTCTGTGGTGTGCCTGCCCAGAATGCAAAACTTGAATCTAATCATCGAGAGACAGTAGACAAACCCATATGGAAGGATACTTAACAAAACAACTGGCCTATTATTTTTTTAAATGTCAGGTCATGGGGCCCCCGGGTGGCTCTGTCAGTTGAGCGTCAGACTCGATTTCGGCTCAGGTCATGATCTCACGGTTCATGGGTCTGAGTCTCATGTCTGGCTCTGTGCTGACGGTGCCGAGAGTGGAGCCTGCTTGGGATTCTCTCCCTCTCCCTCTCTGCCCCTCTCTCACTCATGCACTCTCTCTCCCTCTCTCTCAAATAAAGAAAGAAAATGCGGAGAAACAATAAAAGACTTATTCCAGATTAAAGAGATAGGGATGTGAGAATTTAATGGAATGAGTAATCCTGGATTGATTCTAGACAAGAAAAGACATTATTAGAACTTTGGTAGAACATTTGCAAAAACTCAAGTAAGGTCAAGTAGATTGTATTATATCATGCTGACTTTGATAATTGTATTATGATTATGTTTGAGAATATCTTTGCATTTTTAAGAAACACGGTCTGATGTATTTAGGGATAAAGGGATAAGGTTAGCAATTCACTCTGAAATAGTTAAGTGTGATAGAGGAAGTAGGAGAGGAGAGAATAATAATAAATGAGGTAGATTTCTAACATTTGGATAATCTGGGTAAGGGGATACAGGAATTCATTTATTCTTCTTGCAACTTTTCTATAAGCCTGAGATGATCTCAAATTAGAAAGTTATAACATCTGGCCATCAATGATCTCATCGGCAATTCATGTACAACTTGAAAAAGTCCCATGACATCCTTATTTTGCAAATGTGGGTACAGGGTTTAGAGAACTGAGAGTACTTGCTCAGGCTGTTAAATTAACGGGTGAAGCAGGATTTGAACCCAGATGGGGCGCTGGGGTGACTCAGTTGGCATCTGACTCTTGATCTCACCTCAGGTCATGATCTCAAGTTTGTGAGATTAAGCCCCGAGTCAGGCTCTTCACTGACAGCACAGAACCAGCTTGGGATTCTCTCTCTCCTCTCTCTCTCTGCCTCTCTCCTGCTTGCATGCTTTCTCTCTCTCTCTCTCTCTCTCTCTCTCTCTCTCTCAAAATAAATAAGTAAACTAAAATTAAAAAAAGGATTTGAACCCAGATCTCCAAGCCTCAGATCCAGGGATCTTCCGTGTGGGTCTGAAGGGTCAGTATCATCCAGTGTCTAATGGGGATGCATCCCTTGCTCAGAGTCTCTATCTGTCCTAAGAAATCACACCATTCAAAACATTCTCACCTCCCTCCCCCTACCCCATCTCAAAATACCTAAGCATCTCCAGTGGAATGGGCCCTATTTGTCCACAGCACCGCTGGGGAAGTGGGTCTACAGAGATGCCCCTGACGCAAGCCTAACACACACCAGTGAAACAGACATCAAAGCCAACAAGGCCCCTTGGAGCTGCTGGGTGGGTCAACAACACGATGCAGGAATGAACTAATGAATGAGCGGATGGCAGCACTCCCACAGACTCTCATTGTAGCCTAAAGACCTTGGATAGTTCGAGATGTCTCCTCTTCAGGAGGGGCTGGGCAGCGGCAGTCTAGCACTCTGTACCCCTCAACATGCTTCCCCCCAGGAGCCAAGGGGCAGCTCTATCCCCTTAGCATTCTCCTTACCCATGAGCTGTCTGCCCAGGGAGTGTGGACCACAGAGCAAAGGGAGAGGGAGGGGCCAGGGGCCAGTTAAGATCTGGCGCCAGAAGATGGGGCTCTGGAGTCCCACTCAGGCAGATCCAGGGGTACTGGACCTGGAGCTTTTATAATTTAGGAGGTCCTCTTTAAACAAAGGAAAACTAGATTATAAACATAAAATGTATACCCCTAGAGAATGTTTATTTAGAACGAGAAAAGAAGGCATGATAAATCACATCTTTCGAAAGCTGACAAATACCGCAAACCTCATTAAACATATTTGTATTAATTAACTGCCTGGCACACCTCTATACTACTTTTCAACAGAGTCACTGCTGGTATGCCCCCTTTCAAATTCCCAGCTGTGATTAAAATATCTCATTTGGGCACGTTTCATGAAAATATGTGAGCACATGACTTCACTGCCCCACAGCCGCGGGAGGGGCCCTGAGCTTAAACCTACTTCTAAATCTACTAAATCTACTGAAACTAAATCTACTTCTGTTGCACTCCTGGACAAAAAAAGGTTTTGAGCTTAGGAAGGGGATAACGGGAATTCTCCCTTCCAAGCTTGGTCGCTCTAGAAAGGCCCTGGCGACCTGCTGACTTTCGCTCCTCCCTTTCTCAAAAAAAAAAAAAAAAAAAGCAATTATCAAGAGAACTGAGCCTAGGAAAGCCCAGGGCTCCCGCTGTGCATGTTCCACAATACAAAGGGTTAAAGCTCTGACCAAAGCTGAATGCAGCCACCATGAAGGCCTCTTTCCTTCCCTCTGAAGGGGTCCTGATCTTTCCTGCTTCAGGGTCTTTGCACATTGTTCTCTACCCCCAACACACCCATCTAAACCTCTTTTCCACAACGTCACCTGGCCAAGATTTAGGAATCTGCTAAATCTCAGTTTAAAAGTCAGTTTTGCAGGAAGTCTGTCCTGATCCCCTTTCCCTTAAATGAAATCTCTGTAATTATTTACTCACTGTAATTCTATCCTGCTAGCACCGCAAAGAATGGGTCTTTGTCTGTCTGGTTCGTTCTTGCATTTTTGCAGTCCAGTGGCGTTGTGTCCGGTGCACAGTGCCTGGCACACAGGGGGCTCAATACTTTCGAATGAATGAAGGAGCAAAGAACTTGGTTCTGTTGGGTGAATAAAGGGGAAATATGGAGACAGAGCGCCCCCTGCTGGACACCAGAGCACGAGGGACGGAGGACTTCCTCTTAGTTGGGAAGAATGATGAGGTGGTAAATTTCTCGCCGCAGTAGTCTTGGGGATCCCAACCTCATTTATGACTCCTACCAATTTATGCCTTCTCACTTCTATAAGTTCCGCCCCAACTCTCATTCCAACCTTTAGAGAACAGTCTAAGCCTTGCACCCATCCTCCCCCACACTGCAGAACACCTCACCCTCCTCCCAGCTCCATAGTGGATCTCTGATCCTCCCCACAATTAATATCCGCCCCCCCCCCCTCCGGACCTTTAGCTTTGAATAAGAATAGGCCCAGATTCTTCCATCGATCCTCTTTCCTCCTCCTTAATCAATCAATCAGAAGTGATTGGCTGGAGAATTGGGCTGGATGTGGGGAAGAAATGGTGGGCAAGGATCATGGAAAGTTGGGGGGGGTGCTGGGGCTGGGGTGGGTGAGTGTGTTTCTGAAACAGGATCCTGTTAATGTTAGAGACAGGAAAGCAGATTTGCTCTTGGGGAGAAGAAAGGGATGAGAAAATGCCTGCTATGAGATATTTAGAAAATGGTGAATAAAGAATTCCTGTCTACTGCTTTGGCTGAAAAAGCGTAAAACATCTCCAGATTATACAGCACAATCTGGGGGGTGGGGGGGCAACCACAGGAGATTCAGCTAAGAGAGATATAGGGTTTCTGTGAGGCAGGGATAGAGCTCAACAAACAGGATGGAGGCCCAACCAAGAGATTGGGTTCGGGGAGGAGGGTCAGAGCTCAGTGCTAGGGATATGTTGGGGGGGACAGAGAGAGCAGGAGTTAATTTTGGGGGAAAGGGTGGGGGTCAAGAAGAGATAGAAGTAACTCCCTGGTGGGGAGGAGAACTGGCCATACCTATGTCTGCCTGTGATGTTTCCCATTCCTGGCCCCTCCCCCAGCAGTGCCCTGAGTGGGGCTAGGGAAGAGTGACAGTTACTTAATGACCCTGAGTCCTGCTAGCTCTTCCGAACAGCCTGTGGTCACTGGAGGGCTAAAGGGGGCTGAAGCCAATGTCCCAGGTTATTGATCTCTGGCCCCAAAGGTCAGCATCAGGGGCAGAGGGAGTGGTGTTGCCACAGTGGGACCTCGAGGGACCCCACAACGTGGGGCTGTGCTGCACAGCCTGGTTTTCACGTCTGTATCCTTGGCTCCCCATGACCTGCTCCTCCCCGCAACACATACATTCCCCCTCCATCCTGTCTGGTCTGAAACTTCTGCTTGTGAGACATCTCAGAATAAATTCTTGGTGTCTGGACTTTTGAGCAGCTAGAGAGCATAAAAGCAGGGACTTGGGTAGAATTATTTGCTACTACTCTCACCCTGAAGACAATGCCCTGTGAGTCCATGAACTCACTGATGAGCTCTGAGAAAGCACCAGTCTGGTGGTCAGGAAGGACAGCGCAATTTATTGTGTGGCCTTAGGCAAGCCTCTTACCCTCTATGATTTTCTTTTTCTTTCTTCTTCTTCTTCTTCTTCTTCTTCTTCTTCTTCTTCTTCATGATTTTCTTATATACAAAATGAAGGGGTTGAATCAGATGAGCTCTGAACTTTCTTCCAGATAAACAATCTAAGATTCTAAGGAATTAAGTGGGGACAGGGGCTAACAGCAAGGGTTAAGGGTAAGAATTAGGTTTGGTTCAGAAGATGGTAAAAGATGGACTTAGAAATAAAACCTGGATTCTACTTTTGGCCATTATTATTCATGCAACCCTGAGCAAGTCACTCATTTGTTCATTCAACAAACAGTCATTTTAATTCATTTTTTTATGTTTGTTTTTGAGAGGTAGAGAGAGGCAGAGCATGAGTGGGGGAGGAGCAGAGAGAGAGAGAGAGAGAGAGACAGAATCTGAAGCGGGCTCCAGGCTCCGAGCTGTCAGCACAGAACCCGATGGGGGACTCCATAAGATCATGACCTGAACTGAAGTCAGTTGCTTAACTGATGGGGCCACCCAGGCACCCCCCCCCCAATTCAATGAACATTTAATTTAACAAACTATTACTCTTTTCCAAGCTTTGTGTTGTGTGCTGGGCACACAATGAACAAGACAGATATAGTCTCTGACTTCATGATGTTACATTCTAGCAGCGAACGGGAAAGACAAATAACCAAATATAATAAAGTGGGGGAAATACTCTGTTGTTGAAATATAGGGTACTATAAGAACAAGTAAGGAGGTGGTAGGGGGGTGAGTAGGTGGAGGCAAAGAAATCCCTGAAGGAAGTGACACCTATGTTGGAGCCTAAAGAATGAGTAAGGGAAAAGTGAAGTAAGGGAAATGGTGGTTTGGACAGAGGGGTAAGCATTGAAAAACACCAGGAAGAAAGGGAGAGCAAGGGTATGGAGGCCCTGGAAAGCTAACTGATAGGAGTGAGGAGTATACGTTTGGAGGTAAGTCTGGTATTGAGGGTAGAGACCAGCCTCACCTGCAAAACTGAGATAACTACATGACTATCTTGCCCCCTTCCTTTTGCAGCAACCCCGTTCTCCAGGGTCTAGTAAGACAAGGCATGGGAAAACACTTTGCCGTTGCAAAAGCATTGTATAAAGTGATGCACAGAAAATGGGAAAAGATTGTGGATCAGTGAGGAACACGCTGGGTAAATCTGGCATTAGCTTCCAGAGAAACAGTGAGAAACCAACCAAAATTCAGGCGTTGAACCTCTAACAAGTTTGCCCAAGGTCACACAACTGGGAAAGGGTGATCCTGCGGTTTGAACAGAAAGCTTGACTGTAGAGTCTGCAGAAGAGGATGGGGACTTGTCCTAAAGACAAGTGGTTAAAGGCTATAAAGATCAGCTTCAATTCAATGGAAGAAAGAACTTTCTAACAGTCCAAACTATCAGGGGATGGGCAAGGTTTCCAGAAGCTGTAAGATCCATGTTGCTGGAGGTTTGCAATTTGAGTCTAGAAAATGGCTGGTGTCAAATCTGGGGTCTGGGAGGGCAATGGCTGATCTGCAAGGTCCCTTTTGGCTTGAGAATCTTGGAGTCAAGGACCCATTCTCTGTGCTCCATACTCTCTCCTTTAATAGAACAGCAGTGGGGGCATCAGAACCTCAGAGGGTGGCTTGCATTCAGGAGAGTCCAGAGTGGGGGAAAGTATAGCTTCTTCTTTTTCTTTCTTTTTTTTTTTTTTCTTTTTTAAAAGATTTTAAGTAATCTCTATACCTATTGTGGGGTTTCAACTTATGACTCCAATATCAAGAGTTGTATGCTCCACCAACTGAGCCAGCCAGGTGCCTTCTGTCACCTTTCCTCCACCATGGTCAAACCACAGGGGCCCAGTGGTGGTTTGGACAGAGGGTAGGGACTGTCCCTTGTCATCTGGAAGCCTTGATTCTGGATTGGTGTCTATGAAGTATGGTGCAGACTCAGATGTCATCAGAGGTTGCGGCATCAGGCAGACCTGGGTGGGTACTTATTGTTAGAGTTACCCTGGACACATTGTTCAATTTCTGAATCTCTGTTTCCTCATCTTGAAAATGGAGATGATAATTCCCACATCATGGAGTTGTTGAGGGATTGTATGAGCTAATGTAGGATCTTGACAGAGTGTCTGGCACATGGTAAACGTTCATACATATTAGCTATTATTTTTTGTTGTTACTTGCTGGGAGAATTTGAGGACGTTATTCAAATAGTTTGAGCTCCAGTCTTCTCTTCTGTTAAATGGGGAGATGACACCTTCCTCACAGGGTGGCTGGAGGGGGCTATGCCCAGAACTTAGCAGAAGTTAACAAATGTTATTTTCTTCCTTACTCCAAAGGAAGGAAAGTCAAAGACACTTAGACACCTTTTGCCCTATTCTCATTCTGTAATTATCACAAATGCAGGAAGAGACCTTAGAGATCATAAATCTACTCTCCTATTTGATATATGAGGAAACAGGCCCAGAGGAGATTTGTTCAAGGCGGGTCAGTGAATTAGTGATAGAACCCAGAACTTTCTTACCATACCATTCCATCTCTCTTACTGACAAAATCTTGAATGAATGTGTGATTGAAGATCGAATGGAAGGAGGGCAGGTCTCTCTGTCTGTCTTCACAGGGACATAGAGGACTTGCAATGTGGTAACCAAGCTTTGTAGTTGTTCCCCAAACAAGCTGTTCACCAATCGTCCTGGCTTTCATTTTTGCTGTGCCTTTCCTCTGGAACGCATTGCCCTCCTTGGCTTTCAAATCCTTAGACAAGGTCCAATGCAATGGCACCTTCCCTGTGAAGCTTTCCATAACATATCACGTGAGTTAGCTTTCGTTGTTTCCATAGTGCATCATACATGCTTCTACTCCACATCCCAGCTACAATCTGATGGGACATAAATCTTTGATATCTGTCCTTTCTAATAGTTTTCTCCCCGCTAAACAACCAGGGAAACCAACTTTCAGAAATGAATCCTGAATTTGAACACTCTTTCCTTGATTGAAAGGGTGATACTAGGAAACCTGGGTTTCTAGTTCTTGTTATTAACTAGTTAAGGGACCTTGAGCAAGTCACTTAGATTTTAGGTCTTGTTTCCACATTTACAAAATGGATGGGAGGAAGACAAAGTCTGAATATACTAATCTCTAAGTCTCCTCCAATGTACGTTACTGAATCTGAACTTGGATTCCAGAGTCAACCTACCTACCAGGGTTTGAATCCTGACTCTATCACTTACTCCATGAGCTTTACCCGGTCACTTAAAGTAACCCTTCAGTGCTCAGCTTCACCTTAAAACTTTTTAAAAATTATTTCTTTATTTTGAGAGAGCAAGAGAGAGAAAGAGAGTGAGCAGGGAGGGCCAGAGAGGAAGGGAGAGACAATCTCAAACAGGCTCCGCACTGTCAACATAGAGCCTGACGTGGGGCTCGAACTCACGAACTGTGAGATCATGTCCTGAGCTGAAATCAAGAATTGGACACTGAATTGGCTGAGCCACCCAGGAGCCCCTCAGCTTCATCTTTAAATGGGAACAATAACCATGCTTATTTTTATAAATTTGGTGTGAGGATTAAATGAGATAATTTGTGTAAAGCATTCAGCACAATGTCTAGCACATGGTGAGCCTTCAAAAAGCATTAACTATAGTAATTTTTATTCCACTGATAACGCTGGGTTCACAACCTCAGAATCTAGAAAAGACATCTCCAACTTCAGTGACCTCAGAGTAAGTCACGTGTCTTTCTTCATTTTGCTAGGGGTCAGCATAGCAGAGTGGTAAAAGGTATGGCTTTGTAATCATCAAAAAGCAAGGGTAAAGAAAACAACACACTTAGACTTGTAAGGTCCAGAATATTTCCCTCCCATGCACCCTTCCTTAGGCAGTTACTTGAGGATGTGCTCCTTAAGTGTGAACCAAGGAAGAGATTGACATGGACTTCCAGGAATCAGTGGGTCTAGCCACCGTAGTGAAGGTGACAAGGTGACAACTATGAAGCATGCTCAGAGAACAACCAGGAAGGAAGGCCTCAGGAAAGAGGCTCTGGGAAAAACAAGGGCTAAGTGGCAAAGATAACGTGATGGATCCCTTGAAAATAATTGAAGATATTTCAATGGCAAATATTGTAGGAAAGACAGAAAGGTAGGGGTGCCCGGATGGCTCAGGAAGAAGAACATTTGACTTTTGATCTTGGGGTCACGAGTTCAAGCCCTATGCTGGGTGTAGAGGTTACTTAAATAAATAAAACTTAAATGAGAGGAAGAAAGAAAGAAAGAAAGAAAGAAAGAAAGAAAGAAAGAAAGAGGAAGAAAGAAGGAAAGAAAGAGAGAGAGTGAGGAAAAATAAAACATGATAAGGAAAAGAAATTTTGTCCTACTTAGTATACAGCTTGGCAGTAAGGTGAACATTTCCATAATCATAACAGTATAAACATTGGTTATCAATTTGGTTGAAAATGGTGATTTAACTGTACTAGGAAGGAAAAGGGGGAGGTAGGTCCTGTAAGAGAGATAAGTCCTCATCCACTGTAACAGGAAATCAATAGATGATATCTAAAATTGATAAATCAAGGAACAGAGGTACATGCATATAATTTAGAGATATGGAAATATCCTACAGAAAAAAAGTGACCCAAAGAGTCGTTGCCTCATGGGAGCAGAGGGGGTAGGGTAGTCAGAGGACTATTGTTTTTCATTATAATTCTTTCAATACTAATTGATTTTTTAAACCACATGCATTAATTACTTTAACTGTTAAAAAAAAAGTGAAGAAGAAAAATATTGGATTGAGCTAGATTTGGGTTGCACCCTTTGTGATTTGTGAGTCAGGGCAAATCACTTAACTCTACTAAGTCTCAGTTTCCCCTCGAGTAAAATGGGGATCAGATTAGGATGGTTGGGGACAGAAAGAGACAATACACACAAACACTTGGTACACACCTGGCATAATCAGCTCTCAATAAGCAGTAACTACTGAGTCAGGGAAGGGTAGGTTAAAGGTCGAGGCTGAAGTGGTATTGGGGAAATGACAGCATTTGGTTAGACACCCTGCCTCCATGGTACATGACAATCATTGGACACACACAAATGGACACCAGGTGAATGACAGTTTCATGAGTTGTGACCCATGGGCCAGGCTAGAGTCACAGCGAAGATCACTGAAAAGATCAGCAGTCATGAAGTAAATTACGGGCATGGCAAGTTCCATGCAACAGGACATTGGGTGAGGTACAGTCACTGGACAGTGGGCTATGGTGGGCTCATCATTTCCTCTTCTTGCTTGTACCTTGTGGGGGATGTGTCAGAAGGAAAAGATTTAGAGGCTGTCAGGGTGAGGGTCAGAGGTCAGCTGGGGTCAGGAAGTCTATTTCACTGAGGTCACTCTGGTCTCCTTTCAATGTAATGAAGCCATTATTGGTGAAAGCAAGTGCCTGGCGTCCTGCTCTGTGAAGCAAGGCCCGCATGCAGAGCAGGACTGAAAGAAGGAAAGGGACTCCCTTGGCTCATCCTCCTTCTGCCAATTCAACAGGCCTAAGAGGTGAGAGGTACACAATCCCACTTGATGTAGGAAGCCCTAGTCCCTAGAGCGGGATGAACATGACAGCATGGGTGAAAACAGATTGCTTCTCAGCGTAGTTAGGAACGGGGTCTCTCTCCCAGTCTCTGTCTCTATTTCTCTGACTCTGTCTCTCTTGCACACACACACCCACCCACCCACACACACACACTAGAATGTCAGAACTGGAAGAAACATTTGTCTAACAATGAATCCAATTCCCTCATTTTACCCTTAAAGGGTAAAACTGGGTTCCTTTCCTGAGATAACAGAGCAAATTAACAAGCTTGAACTATATATACTATACGTTTTACTTAATTACTTCTTTATTATCTGTCCTTCTCCTCTAGAATGTAAGCTCTACAAGGGTAGGAATTTAATCTGTTTGGTTCACTGACATATCATCAGTGCTTCAAACAGTGCCACCTGACACATAATAGATGCTCAATAAATATTTGCTAGGTGACTGAGTGAATGAACAGATGAATGAATGGAAACCCTGCACACATCAATATGATTCCCTCCCTGATGAATCACAGAGTGCATCGCCATACTAGAGGCTTTGAAAAGTCCTGCATAGGAAATCTAGCTAATATACAATTTTCCAAATATTTCACTATAGAAACTTAAAAAAAATTTTTTTTTACATTTATTTATTTATTTTTGAGAGACAGAGAGAGACAGAGCACAAGTGGGGGATGGGCAGAGAGAGGATACACAGAATCCGAAGCAGGCTCCAGGCTCCGAGCTGTCAGCACAGAGCTGGACACGGGGCTCGAACCCACAAACCACAAGATCATGACCTGGGCCGAAGTCAGACGCTCGACCGACTGAGCCACCCAGGTGCCCCTAGAAACTTTTCAGTTTAGTAAGATATATTAATCATTCCATGGAACTAGTATGCTGAAGGACACATTGTGGGAAATACTTTTCTCAAATGCACACTACCATTCATGTTAGATGGTAAGGGCTTTAACTCCAACCATCCTGGCGGTGTCTGGTTGTCTCAGTTGACAGAGCATGAGACTTTTGATCTCAGGGTTGTAACTTCGAGCCCCACTTTGGGTATAGAGATTACTTATAGAGATTACTTAAAATCTTAAACACACACACACGCACACACACACAACCATCCTGGACCTTACCAGAGAATTCTCAAAACACCTCCGAAGTGGGAGTTGGATGTAGATGATTGCCCCGCTCTGGTCAGCTCTTTGATTTATAAAGCCAAGGAGTTTGGGGGAGGGTGATAACTACAAATGACAGATGAGCTGTGGCTCAGGGACAAGCTTGGGTCCTATTTACTAATCATATTGAATATGTAGTTTTGTTTCACAGCCTTTTTGCTTGTACATATCTTGTTCCTTATTGGTAAAATGGGGACAGTACCAGTCACAACTTTCTAGGACTGTGGAAAGAATGTGAGTTTTGGAGTCACGTATGTGAGTTAAATCTGCTTCTGCCATGTATTAGCTGAGCTACATTAGGCAGGTTATATTGATTCGTTGAGCTTCAGTTTCCTCTCCTACAAAGTGGGAATATTAATACCTATTACTCAGAGTTATTGACAGGCTTTAATGAGATAAGAAATGTGCTTTATTCTTTTTATTTATTTATTTTTTTTCAACGTTTATTTATTTTTTTGGGACAGAGAGAGACAGAGCATGAACGGGGGAGGGGCAGAGAGAGAGGGAGACACAGAATCGGAAACAGGCTCCAGGCTCTGAGCCATCAGCCCAGAGCCTGACGCGGGGCTCGAACTCACAGACCGCGAGATCGTGACCTGGCTGAAGTCGGACGCTTAACCGACTGCGCCACCCAGGCGCCCCGCTTTATTCTTTTTAAAAAATATTTTTGGCTTTCCAAGTTTTTATTTTAATTCCAGTTAGTTAACATACACTGTTATATGAGTTTCAGATGTACAATATAGTAAAGAAATGTGCCTGTATTCTTGACAAATAATAGCTCTTGTTATGATAAGGTGTCAGGATATAAGCTCCACAAAGGCAGCATTTTTGTTTGTATTGTTTACTGATGTATTTCCAACACTTAGAACAATGCCTGCCACATGGGAGTGCTCAATAAATATTTTTAAAATGTTGAATGAGTTATTACTAAGACCAATTTCGGCTCTTCCATTTATGAAGATATGTACCTACACAAGAGGAACTTGGTAAAATATTTTAAAGAGATATTCAAACAACAACAACAACAGATGTTTTGTGTTAATACTAGACCTTTGTCTAAAGACCCCTTTTTCTTCCCACCTAGATATTATTATTCCCAGAAATACACAAAAAATTGTAATACTTAGCTATATCAGGCCTTGTCTTCCTAACCAGACTGTAACTTTTGAGAAGGCAGGGAGTCTTTCTTTCTTTCTTTCTTTTTCTTTCTTTCTTTCTTTCTTTCTTTCTTTCCTTCTTTCTTTCTTTCTCTCTCTTTTTTTTTTTAAGTAAATTCTACCCCCAGCATGGGGCTCCAACTCATGAACCCAACATCAAGAGCCACATGCTCTACTGACTGAGTCAGCCAAGGCATGCACCTGGACATGTTTCTTCTTTACTTTTTGGGGGTACATTTTCAGTCATCATACTACCTAGTGCATAATACTTACCTGGTTCTTCCACCAAACTTGTGAGCTAACACATTAACTGGTTCGCAGTAGGAAACTAACAAGTTTTCACTGAGACAAGGACCCAGGAGAAGGTTTGGTCAGGAGTCCCCACCTCCCACATAGAATCAACCCACTGGGGATGCAGAGTCAGTTATATTGGGAGCCATATGCCCTTTCCTAAAGCAGCCTCTGTCTCTACATGTGCAACTTTATGGGGTCCTGAAACCCTCCTGGGTTTGTATTGTTTAGACCTGAGAGAGGCAGTGAGGAGAATAAATATTAAGACTATTATAACATTTTTATTATTTCAGTTAAAGGTTATTCTGGAGACTCTTCTTGAGTGCCTTCTATGGGCCAGGCACTGTGCTAGGTACTGGTAAGGATGTGGGAAAAGATGCAGAAAGAAACAATACATGAATGGCCCTAGTCCTAAGAAGCAAATGATCCAGCAGGTTCTGGTTCATAGAGACAATCACATTCACAATAGCTACACTAATAGTTATAGTTTACATTATTAAAAACTATTACAGGCACTATTTCAAAGGTTTTAAGTGTGTGATCTAACTTTGTTCATAATAAAACTCTGAGAGTTAAATATTCTCATTATCCCCATTGGACAGAGGAGGAAACTGAGACATAGAGAGGTTAAAGAATTGGCCCCCCCCCCCAAAAAAAAAGAATTTGCCCCAGATCGCTGTGTAAGTAGACCCAATATTCAAACATGGGCAAGCTGGCTCCAACACCTATGCTCCCATTTTCCCATTAATTAGGAAAATAACTTGAAAACAAAGATTAGTCTCTCTTCTACTCTGGTTTCCTTTGTGGTTTTTGTTTTTGTTGTTGTTATTGTTGTTGTTGGTGGTGGTTGGTTGGTTTGGGTTGTTGTTGTTTTGCTTTGTTTTGTTTTGTTTATAAAGTTTATTTATTTATTTTGAGGAGGGGGAGAGGCAGAGGGAAAAGGTACCAAGCAGACTCTGCCATCAATGCAGAGCCCTACATGAGAATCGATCCCACCAGCTGTGAGATCATTACTTGAGCCGAAATTAAGAGTTAGAAGCTCAACTGACTGAGCCACCCAGGCGCCCCCACATTTTTTAAGATCATATTTTTATTTGTATTTTTTTGGTATATTTTAAAATATTTGTTTATTTTTGTGAGGGGGGGAGAGAGAGAGAGAGAACAAGTGAGGGAGGGGCAGAGAGGGGGACAGAAGATCTGAAGCAGGCTCTGTGTTGATAGCAGAGAGCCTGATGTGGGGCTCGAACTCACGAACTGTGAGATCATGAACTGAGCTGAAATCGGACGGTGAATTAACCTATCCACTCGGGGGCCCCTAAGATTTTCTTTTTAAGTAATCTCTACACTCAATGTAGGGCTGGAACCCACAACCCCAAGATCAAGAGTCATATGTTCTATCAACTGAGCTAGCCAGGTGCCCCTACCCTGTTTTCCTTTGAATCAGAAAATATTATGTCCTCTTTCCTCACCCTTTGTGGCCAAATGAATACTTACATACAATTTTCTGAAGGGGAGCTTGAGATACTTGCACTGCTCTCACAGAATCATGTACTGCTGAATATTCCCTCTTTTTTTTTTTCTGGCATTCAAGAGAATCCCTTCACTTGTCTCAAGTGTGTCAGGGTCATTGACGGTTTGAGAAGAGAGGTTTTCTGGGAAGGACTTGGAGGTGGGAAATCAATAAGGCATTCTCAAAGCTGGGAGCGGGGAGCCAGGAGAGCGTGGCTTTATTCAGCACCGTGGACAGGGCTCCTGGAGTTCTCAGGACCCTGGACAGAGAGGCTGGTCACGCCTGCGGAGGGAACAATCCTTATTTGAGAGCGGACCAAGAGAGACCAAACCACCAAATTCCTTTTTCCCTCTCTTCAGCCAGACCTCAGTCACCTGCTCCTGAATCTTAAGAATAGAGATACAGGGAGTGAATATATTTTAAAGGCCCTAATACCGAGGGGAGATAAGACTTAGGTGGGGAGGATTATATAAACAAAAATGGGTTTGGCTGATGTACTTGGAAGAACTCTTGGAAGAACGAAATTAAGGTTCTCAACTGGGAGTGGGACATTACTAATGATATTTGTTTAATGATATATATTTTTTAGGCTGAGTAGTGAAGGGCCACATTTGTCCTCTTTATCACCCAAAGTCCTACCCCCTATCCCGTACACTCAAGTTTTCGTCTTTTGGAAAGCACTCTCCATGTAGGAAAGAGAAAAAAAATCTCTTCCACAACCCCTTGCTCTCCCCTCTTTCCCTTCCCTACCCCCACTCATTCTCTTTCTCTCTTAAATATACACGTGGGCGGGCGGGCGCGCGCGCGCACGCACACACAGACACACACACACGTTCAGGGTGAGAAGCGCGAGAGGTTCTACACACTTGGTGGAGAAGACTGAATTCAGAGCAAGCGGATGCCCCCGAAAGCAGGCTCTGTCTCTTTAAATGGGTTGTAGCAGTGGGGGAGGGGAACTGGCCGGAGCTGGCATTGTCCAGTTTGAACTGAGCACCGGAAGTGAAGGGGCAGGGCCAGGGCCGTGCACTGAGCCCCCGGCCATTGTCCATCTCCGACCAGGGCACTAGCCACCCCCCCTGACCAACCCTCTTTATCTCCCAGAAGGGGAGCTACCTCTTCAAGTAAGGAGATCGTCTACTCCAGTTCCCCCACCAACCCCACCATGGGGAGGGAAGCGCACTTTAGGATGGGACTCTGAAAGAAGGAAGGTCTGGCTACCCAAGAGTGTCCGGAGGACTGGAAGAAATGCCTCCACCCACCTACCCACTTCGTCCCTCTCCCAGCAACGGATAGGGATGGGATTGGGATAGGAACAGGATGAGGGCAGCTGGAGGAGAGAGGAACACACTTCAAGCCTCTTAGGTTTCCTTCTGCTCTCCCAGGAAGCACCACGTGGAGTCAATTTTAGACACAGATTTGGAAGGAAAAAAGGAAGGATTTTTTACACAGAATCAATTAGGAGCACTTTGAGAGATCTAAAAAACAGTCGGAAACTCAGGGAGGGAGAGACATTCAGTCAGAGACAGCGTCTTGAGAGGCAGCGCCTTGGTCAGGACTGGAGATCAGCCCGGCTGGGTCTCCAGCCACCCCCCCCCCCCCCCCCCCGACTTCCCCATCCCAGGCTTCCTAGTGTCCTGAACTCCAGGTCTATCTAAGCACACGGGGGTGGGGGGTGAGAGCGGGTCAGCTCCAAGCAGCCGGGTCAGCTCGGAGGCCTGAAGGGGAAGGGAGGGGGAGGGGCGCTCAAGAGCTGGGGGAGGGGGAGGGCTCATCCATTTCTCCCTTGACAGGTGGTTTGAGTCTCTGATTGGCCAGCGCTGCCAGGCTCACACCTCCCTCCCCCAACTCTCTGGAATGTATAATTATCTGCGCGGGGGGCGGGGGTGGTGTGTGAGTGTGTGTGGGAGCAGTCACATGGTTTTAAAACTACCCCCCCACAAGCCCCCCCACCTGTATGCTGCTTTGGGGACCCCCACTAAGTCCTTAAAGTACAGGATCCCAAATTCCAGGGTCCTCAAGACTTCTAGGGCTGACGGCCCTCATCTCCAGATGTGTGTGTGGGGAGGGGGTGTCAAACCTCAAGGTTCTGAGAAGGGACACCCCAGAGGTGTCAGAGACCACAGCGATGGGGGAGGGCCGGAGCTGGAGCCAGAAGGAAAGGGAGGGGAAAGAAGAGGGAGGGGAGGGGAGGGGAGGGGGCTGCCCGCGGGGGGTTGGGTCATTGTCTTTTAGAATTTGGGAGCCTTTGAAAAGCCGTGGGCCCTCCCACCGCTATTGTGCTGGGGAAGATGTAGCAGCCTCTTCTCCGAGCCACCCCTTTGCCTCCGGACTTCTCTGGGGCCAGCAGCCACCCGACCAGGGGCCCGGGGCCGCGGGCTCAGCCGACTACCATGGGCTCTGTGTCAAACCAGCAGTTCGCAGGTTCGAGCTCGGGACTTACTGGGGACACCTTAGGCTTCAGGGGCGCCCAGGAACCACATGAAAGGGAGGTTGGGAAATGTCCCCCAGCCTGGCCGAAGGACCCTAAGTCTGTGCGGCCTCCTGCTTCAGGGGCCATTTCTGGAGCAAGGAACCCTGGTGTCCCAGCGGCGTGCACGCCGAGGCTACGGGGGCGGGCGGACAGAAGAGGAGGGGCCTGTCCGGCCAGCTATCCCCGGGCAACATGTTGTGGGAAGAGGAGCAAAACTTTTGGGGCAACACTGGCTTCAGTGGAAGCTTGGGGAGCGCGGGAGGCGGCCAGGACAGGTCTTTCCTCGCCAGCTTCTTGGTAGCTACAGCCACCTGGGTGCACACCCGTGGGCTGGACACTCGGGTCTCCCTGCTGGGTCTCGAGAGGGCCCTCCCGATTCCGTGGCCCCCCCAGTTGAGTGCCCTCCCAACCTCCAGGTGGCTGCGCCAAGGCGCCGGAGGAGGCGCCGGAGGACGCCGCCCGGGCGGCCGAGGAGCCGCAGCTGCTGCACGGTGCCGGCATCTGTAAGTGGTTCAACGTGCGCATGGGGTTCGGCTTCCTGTCCATGACCGCCCGCGCCGGGGTCGCGCTTGACCCCCCAGTGGATGTCTTTGTGCACCAGGTGAGACCGATTCTGGCAACTTTGCCGGGGGAAGGGGATGTTGGCGCGCATATTCAAGGTTGGGCGGACGGACTCGGCTGTTGGATTGAGGGAAACCGTGGGATCTCATTGTGCGCTGGCACCCCAGTTCTGAGTCCCCATTAATTCCAACGGGATGGGGGGCGGGCAGAGCCGATTATCAGCACGCCCACCCCCTTCCCGGAACCCCTCTGGCTTACCACGTGTCTGTTACCTCTTTCCCCTGGGAAGGGGGCAGGGGGCAGGGAGGTGACCCCATGTGGCAGAAACTAAGGTTGTATTGTGCTTGCCGGTGGGGGGAGGGCCAGCAGGCCGGCCAGGGAAGCACATGCCGGTTCTGAGTAGGGCCCTGAGCGCCCAGCGTCTTTCACTAACATGTGAATGGAGCTCCCTGGCGGGAGAGAGGCAGGCAAACCACTCTAGGATCAAACGGGTAAAGCTGAAAAGTCAGCTAGGTTCCAGCACCCAGGTGGTCACCCAAAACTAAAGCCCTGAGGCCTGAGTGAGTTTGGCAGATCCTTGAAGAATCTGTTTGGGGGCCTGAAACCTCTTCAGAGTACCCGCCTCTGGCACACAGTTCACCTACTGGGCTTTTGCCGTCCACTTCTTCCAGGAAGGAAAACCTAAGGAGCCCAGGCCTTAGACTCCTGGTCCAGGCTGGGAGGGAGTTAGGTCACAACCCCAAGTTCTCAGTTAAAGCAAGGCAGCCCAGTGGGGGTGAAATTCAGTGTCGCAGGGCAGGGGGTGGAGGGAGGCTAGCCTCTGGACCTATTCTCTGCTTGGCATTTATGGCCCCAGACAGCCATTGATTGCTGTCCTAACATTCCGGCCTCGAACAAGGAGCCAGAGACTTCAGGTTTCCCTCCTCCCTGGCTGCCTCTTCCTCTCACCCTCTCCTAAATATCTTAGAAGTGTCCCAGAGGTCCTGGGACACCAGCCACCCATAACAACCACATAAAGGAAGTTGCTGCTGGTGTCCCTTCCACCTTTGGAGGTTTCAGGTTGGACCTGGGAAGGAGAAATTGATGATCTCAGGTCCAGTAGGTTGACACCCAGGCCGGGCAGGGAGGGGTTACTTCGGGGAGGTTGGCTTTAGGAGCTGAGGGGGAGGGGAAAGGAGGATGTGGGGATTAAGGGTTGGAGCCTGAGGGATGGTATTCTGGAGGGGGAGGGGTGAAGAAGGGAGATCCTGGGTGGACTGGTTGGTCCGAGGCAGCAGGGAAGTCTCCCGAGCCTGGCCTTCAATGAGGACACAGAGTGGGGGGAAACAAGGGAGTTATGGGATGCAGGGAGGCACTTAATGTTGGGTACCTTGGAGTCACAGGACTACTCGAACATCTGCTGGGAGGGTATACAGCAGGATGCTTAGCCACCTCCTTGCTGTGTCCTCGACCTCCCCCCCAGTCTTAACGCCCCCCCCCCCCATCAGACAACTAGTTCTGGCTAGTGGCTTTGCCCCCCTCCCTGTCTCATTTACATATGTGAATGATAACCCTCAGGAAGTAATTGTGGGAGAATGCAGGGAATTGGCCTCTTTAGATCTATTAAATCACTTTATTACAGGAACCAGCTTTGAATGGCCCTCCTCAGCGGGGTAGCCAGCTCTCCCACTCTTCCATTTATCTGATCACAAAGAGATTAAAATCTCTTGGTCTGGAGACGGACTGGACAGCTTCCCCAACTTTGGGAGGCTTGGAGTAAAAGAGACCCCAAATTTTGTTGCCTCCCTTCCCAAGGCTGCTGAATAGGATCTGGGAGGAATGTAGCCCCCCATCATCTGGGTTTCCTTGGTGATATCCAAATCCCAAGGAAGGTGTTCCCGAACAAATGAATCTGTGCCTCAGTCCACTTAACCTTAGGATCAAAAGCAAGTGGAAAATATTGGGTGGCATAGAGGAAAGCAGGGACCTTCAGGTTTTGGGGAGGGGAGCCTGCGCCATGCTCCTTCAGATGGGTTAGCTGGGAGATAACCTGGACTTGGGGATCTTGGAATGTCCAAGGACATTCCACAGTGGAATAAGTTATCAAGAGGGAGTGGGGCTGGGATAAGGACCCGAGAATTTAGTCCCCTAACACCCTCCACGAAACAGTCCTAGAAGGACAATGACTGGAAGTTCCCTGAGCCTATGGAGCAAGCGGCCGGAGCTTGGGGTGATCTCAAAACTCTATGGTAGCGGTTAGACTGGTGATTACAATCCCTGCACTTGAGGAATGTGAAATATCTCTTGGGGGCTCTACTGGAGAAGAATTCAGTAGATGAAGGATGATCCCTAAAAATTTTTCTAGGGAAGGAAAATGTTCCCAGTGTGTGCATGGGGGGTAAGGCACTCTCTTCAGCAAGAAAACCTCCCCTCCTTTGGCTGCTGGTGGTGGGTACCTCGGAGCCTGATGTGGTGAGAAGGATAATTGTCCTAAGATAAACATCTGCCAGGAGGGAGGATCGGGAAGCCCCTTTCTAAGAAAAGAGGAAGAAGGGGGGAAAGCAACTTAACATTTTCCTTTCCAAGGCTGGGCTTATTTGGTTCCCGACACACTCTTCTTTTTCGAATGCATTATGCACCCCCAGCAGTGGATAAGTAGGGAAGAAAACTTGCCCTTCGCCTTAAAGGGGAAAAAAAGAAAAAGGTGAAGAGATTTCTCTAAACAATCCTTTTATTCAGACACAGATTTTCAGATCTAGAACTCTCTGCTTGTCCCCAGGGTTAGGTGAGTTTATGAATCCTAATATTGGCAGATGGTCAGCCCTTAAACCGAGGTTTCTCAACCTCAACACTGTTGACATATTCTGAGAAGGATAACTCTTTGTTCAGAGCATCCCTCGGTTGTGACAACCCAAAATGTCTCCAGACATTGCCAAATGCCCCCTGGGAGGCAAAACCCCCCTCAATTGAGAAACGCAGTTCTACAGGGAACGGAGGTGCAAGAAAGCACTAAACTATTTTCCTAAGATTCACTAAGAATTTTGAAATCTTAATAGCCATTTTAAGAGTTTTGGTTTAACTCATGTTTCCTGTGGCTCAACTCCCAAACCCCCAAGACTTGTAGAAATTTGAAAACAAGAAAATTCCTCCCTGCTTCTACAGCTGCTCAGAACCCAAATATGTTTAAAATGGCTTTCCAGCTAAAATCCTGTATTGGAAGGCCTGGAGGCAAAAGAAGATCCCAAATCTGACCGAGGGACCGAGTTTGGGTCAGGAGAAAAAATTTCAATACAGAGAAACTGTGGAAACAGCTGAAGCCACGTGGCTTGCTTTTTCTGAAAAGGATGAGGGGGAGAGAGCGACCTCAGGCAGGATCTGGATTAGGAATCTTCTGGATGGGGTGGGGAGGGGAGAATGTAGAGGGAGCTTTCTTCCCACCTGGTTTATAACCTTGTTGGTGCCTCTGATTACTCACCTCATATCTAGTTAGTGATGTGCTGGTCTTATCTCTTCCTCTGACCTATAAGCTCTTTGAAGAAAGGGACTAGCTGTCTAGTTTCCTAGTATGGACTTGGTGGGCAGAAGGAACTAATATGAAGAAGTAAGGAGTTCCTGAATTGGGAGGACAAGTTTGGGGTCCTGGTCAGTAGAGGTCTTCCTCCAGAGAGAAAGACTGGACATGATAAGGGAGGGAATGTTATTGTTCTTTCTCTGAACTGAGGTCTAGAATAGGGCTGGGCTCTTCATGCAGCATGAACTGGAGTGAATGTCAAAAGTGTTGAGACCCAGATAGGACTCTCTAATTTTTGCTTATGGATGTGAAGCCACAGGTTTGGTGGTGATTTGTTAGTTTTTCATTTTCACCGTAATAGGAAAGAAATCAGACTAAAGTAAGTGAATCATTTTGATTTTCAGAAAGTTGGTAGAGTTTGAGCATTATGGAATCTTCTTGGGTCCTTGTCTTTCTGAAAAGCGATGCTTTCTTGACCGTGGCCCAAGTAAAGGCTGTGCCACCATCCTGAGCAAGTTTTCAATAGAAGAAACTTGGAACCTTTTTAGCTGGTGACACTGCCTTGCCCCGGAAGTGGTTTTTTAGTGACTTTCCCCAGGGCAGGGTTGTTTCTTGAACATTCCTAACCAAACTATCACCAGGTCCTCACCCTACTAGAATTCCCTGTTATATTTGGGGGAAACTGCTCTAGGCAAAACCACCACCCCTCCCTTCTTCCTGCAAGCTGGAGTAACAATTACTATCTATATTAAGTCTGGGGTCAGGAGGTATGGGAGAGGAAGAGAGAATTTTCAGGAACAGTATGAAATTTGTACAGATTCATTTTAAATTATCCCAGCTTGGAGTTAAATTAATTCAGACAGGAAATCAAAGTCCAAGAAGAGTTAGTGGCTTTTGTAAATGGCAGAGAACACAAGAACAATTGGGTTTCTGGCTTTAAAACTCCAGGACCCTTTCTTCTGCACCCTTCGAGTGGGTGGGGACCTGGTGAGAAGTCAGCGCCCTATCCTTGAAAGTTCAGTCCCCTTAACTGCTTCCTGAGGACCGAGGATGCCTGCCCTAAGAAGCTGGGGAGATAAATCTCTGGTTCACAGTTCAAAACCAAGCAACTCTCCTCTCCAGTCTCCCTCTGGCTGCCTTTATGCTGACAGCTGATGAGCAGCACCATCTGGTGGAGAACTCCAGGCAGTAACTGGTAGTCCTGGCTGTGTCTGAGCAGAGGTGACTGGTGGGGGTTGTCTCTGCTGGCAGCCTTTGGTTCCAGACAGATCTCTTTCCTCAACCCTCCCTGACATATCATCAAATAAACTGCTTCTGGTAGAACCGGTTGGTTTCCTAGCCCCTACCAAACCCTACCTTCAGGAATGAAGCCCAGGTAGGACTATGGGGACAATTCGGGACTGAGTCATTTCTTCCATCTGCTTCCTTTACTTCTATGTGGCTATCAGAAAGTTTTAATATCTACATCTAACATGTTTATTTACAAATATGACTTGCATTATACTGCGTAGCACTGGCTGTAGGGTCAGGCTGATGGCGATCAGTGCACTGAATTTGGAGAACGCTTTACTTCTCTGCTTCCATGACTTCAGCTGTAATATGGGGTCATAATGAGGCCTATCTGACAGACTTGATATGAAGGTTCAATGCATTACAACATGTGATGTGCTTAGAGCTCTCCTTAGCCTATAGTAAGCTTAGATGAATATCAGCAGTTTGGGGCGGTGGACAACTTGGTTTATTCCACAAATATTTGTGTATGGCTCGGCACTTGGAACTGAGTGGATAGACACTCACTCGACAGTCTGGAGCTGGAATGGGCCTGAGTGATGCAGAAAAACCGGGAATGCAACCTTTGATCGCTGGGACCAAAGCAAGTTTCCCCCAAATTCTGCCTGCCACTTCTGTAGAAAGGAGCCATGTGACTAAAACCGGGCAATGTTGGAGCTGGTTATCATGAAGTCTGATCCCCTGCTTTTGCAAATGATTAAAGAACCAGCATGTGTCTGACTTCCACAGAGCAAGTTGTGGGAAACTCGGGTTCCTGTGTGCTTTTCACAACACCATGTTCCCTAAGCTCCTTCGTATCAACTGCTGCTGAAGCCAGCGGTCGATGCTGGATGGAGTATCTGATACGGGAAAGGGTGGTGGAGGCCGTGGTGAGGTATTAAGGAAGCAGAAGGTCGAAGTATTTAACTGGCCTAAGTCCTTCCCTGCCATCCAAAAAAAGAAAGGTCTCCTTGCAACTGTTTTCTGTCTGATTAAATGCCATCCTCCCCTGCGGAGTGGGCTCCTTGTGGGCTGCCTGCCCTCCTGCCTTGAACAAATTGGGTGAGGAAGATAGGAAGGAAGCCTGCTTCCCCCACCAACCTTGAAAATAATTTACCTGCATAAATGGCCCTCATTCGGGTTCCCGCATAGAGGATTTGACCGAAGGTAACATAGAGGGGTTCCTGTGTCCTTCTATCCCTGGAAGCCTGGGATGGCAGGGCAGGGAGAAGTGAGGATGCCTGCTGGCGGTGACTTTGGCCGACCCAGCAGGCTTGACTGGAAGAAAGGTGTCTCTATCCATTTCTCTCAGTGACCATAACCCCATTATGGAGAGGAAGGAACTGATGAATGTGGGGTAGGGGGGAGCCGGGGGAGCCGGGGGAGCCGGGGGAGCCGGGGGAGCCGGGGGAGCCGGGGGAGCCGGGGGAGCTACAGCCTCTGGAACTCCAGGAATCTGACCACCAGAACCAACCAGTGTCAACTCTTTGTTTCCTGGGGCTGGGCTCTATTGGGGGAGCTCAAGTTTTGCCCCTCCCCCCCCCCCAGGCCTTTTCTTTTTTGGAGGGGATGGGGAGAGGGGCGGGGCCCTGCTTTGTGTGTGGTTGGGGGTGGGGTGGGGGTGGTAGCAAGAATTTCAGGCTCCTTTCTGATGCTGGCCCTGTGAGGCCAGCTCAGTGGGGCTGCACGGCGATTACCTATCTGATAAGAGAGGAATTCAAACTATGTGTTGTAGAAAGGGGCGGGGGGGGGGGGGGGGCAGGGAGCCACCCCTGCAGACCACCAGTCTAAATCTCGGACTGGCTGCGGTAAGGTCCCTGCAGGGTTACATTTTTAAATTTGACAGTCTTAAATAAACCTCAAATCCTCCAGTGATGGAGTGGGTGACCTGAGAGGACCAGTCAGTTTCGTATTGCCCCCACTGGTATTCTCTTGTTCTCACAGTGAGCCTAGGAGGTGTAGATGGGTATAAAAACCCATCTGAGTTTCCACAGTTAGCACTAAAAACCCTAGTTAAAATTTTGAGCCTCTTGACACTCCGTTCTCACTGTTACCCTGCCCTGATCCAGTCTGAAGAGGTTGATGATAATTGCCACTCACTGAGGATTTATGTGTGATAGGCTATGTGTTAACTACTCTTCATGCATAAAACCTCATAGGGCCACCATAAAATTAATACTTGCTCCATTTTATAGGTTAGCACGGAAAGGAGGAAACAGGCCTCAGACTCCAAACCCTTGTTCTTAATCACTTATCTGCTGAATCACAGCTGGAACTAGGAGTGTCCCGGCCTCCGAGTCCACTAGGCAAATGCGAGGACCTGGGATTGTACCTCCTGACAACTGGTTTATCCCAGCTGAATAAGAGACCAGGCATATCTGCCTTCAAATCAAGGTCGATTCTGTGCAACAGGAAAGGGGAAAGGGCCCTTCACCTTTCTGCCGTGTTTTTAGTTCCTGCCTTAATGCTCTGCCCCTTGCCTCACATCAGCGTTGGGGGAGGGGAGAGGTCATCACATCCCTGGCTGTTCCTAGGGGAATAAAAAGGAAGGGAAAGGATATTCCTATGGTGGAACTGGTGGACAAAAGCTACAGATAATACATGAAATATTTGCTGAGCACATTCCCGATGTTTCCATGCCCACATAATCTTCATTAGAGACCTAGATGGGTAACTTACTGTTACCCCAATTCTCTGAAGGATCTGAGGTCCAGACCTGCATGATTGACTAAGGTCATGCAGCCAAAAATTGGTACAACCAGCATTTCGTGAACTCTACGGTGTGTCTGGCACTCAGCCCTATGCTCTTTTATCCAATTACCTCCATGGAATCTTTGTCTTAAGCAATGCCATCTAAATTAAAACAACAACGTCCACGATTGAGAAAGTGGGGATCCAGGCTGGCTAAAGAGCACGTCTCACCTAAGTCCCAGTTTGAAATATTCCTCCTACCAACCACCACCTGCGTAATATGAGAGTGCTACCTATTCATGTTCCCTCACGTCAAGACTAGGTGCACAGTGATCCCTTTTGCTTCTCTGATCCCTATTCTCTACGACTACACCTTGTTGACATTTGACACACTCTTTGGATATTTTACTCTAACGGAGTAAGCTATAATGAAGTCTGTTCTGGGGAGAGGCTGTCACTTCCACTAATGTGTTGCTGTTGATGCATTAAGTGGCAAGGTAGAATGGACTGTGAGCTTTGAATCAGGACCCTGGCTTCTTCTGACCCGTTTATTGCCTCTCAACTAGCTATGTGATAACTCCCTATTTCGGGGAAGGCTGCCAGGCTCTCTGCAAGTGTTGATATTTTTAAATTTTTTTTTTTTTAAATTTTTTTTTTTCAACGTTTATTTATTTTTGGGACAGAGAGAGACAGAGCATGAACGGGGGAGGGGCAGAGAGAGAGGGAGACACAGAATCTGAAACAGGCTCCAGGCTCTGAGCCATCAGCCCAGAGCCTGACGCGGGGCTCGAACTCACGGGCCGCGAGATCGTGACCTGGCTGAAGTCGGACGCTTTACCGACTGCGCCACCCAGGCGCCCCAAATTTTGATACGAACATGTAGTCTATTAATGGGGTTGTTCCAAACATGCTAGATCTTTTTTCCTTCATCGGTATGACCCGGTCGTCTTTCCAAGTCAGGCAATTCAGATTTACCTCTTGGTTCATTAATTCATCCAAAAACGTATTAGGCATTATATTCTGTGATTCTTTTTTCCTTACTGATTTATAGTAGCTTTTTATAATTTTATCAGTCTATCTGTCTTGACTTGTACAGGTTGTTCCATACTTTAACATTTTGATATTTAATTTCTCTGGAATGTAGTTTGTATACAAGTGCTATAAAAGTGTAGAATTCTGGCTTGGTAGCTAAAACAGATAGGTAATTTTCTTGACGGTATTGAACTGTTGCCCTTCCCTGTTGTTTTCTCTACATATACTTGAACCTCCTAGTGGGCTTTCCCTTATAAACTTACTGATTCATCAGCTTTGGTCATACTGTCTTTTCCCTTTAACTTGCCAATAACATCGTGTCTTAATCATAGGTTACAGGTATCAAGCACCATTATCACTAAATATTTCAGTGTGTGTTTTTAAAACTCAGGTCATTGTCTTTCACAATCTCAGTGCAAAGATCAAAATCTGGGGGGGGGGCACCTGGGTGGCTGAGTCGGTTGAACGTCCAACTTCGGCTCACGTCATTATCTCACGGTTCGTGCATTCCAGCCCCGCACTGGCTCTGTGCTGACAGCTCAGAGCCTGGAGCCTGCTTTGGATTCTGTGTTTCCCTCTCTCTCTGCCCCTCCCCGCTCATGCGTGCTCTCTTTCTCTCTCTCTCTCTCTCAAAACAAAAACAAAAATTAAAAAAAAAAAGAGAGAGACAGAAAGACAGGGCGTGAGCCGGGGAGGAACAGAGAGAGAAGGAGACACAGAATACGAAGCAGGCTCCAGGCTCTGCACTGTCAGCACAGACCCCGACGCGGGGCTCGAATCCACGAACTGCGAGATCATGACCTGAGCCAAAGTCAGCCGCTCAGCCTTCTGAGCCACCTATCTTTTTTTTTTTTTTAACTCTACACCCAGCATGGGGCTTGAACTCACAACTCTGACATAAGAGTTGCATCCTCCACTGACCCAGCCAGCCAGGCGCCACTATTTGTTGATTTCTCATAAATGTTACGTTTAAGAATTTTCCATCTGTTCTACTTTTGTCTAAATGAGAAGAGCTACAAAAAAGTTATGGCATCTGTTTATGTAATGATTATTCTTTGTTAATGTAACATGGATCGCTTGTTCTTAATTGTGGTAGCTCTTTGAGTGGATAATTTCTTACTGATAACATGGAAATAGTATCACACTTGTACCTTAAAGAACGCGTGTATGCAGTTTTTTGGTGGAAGAATGGAGACTGACATTGAAATCTACCATGTTTCCCTTCTCCAGAGCAAGCTGCACATGGAGGGCTTCCGGAGCCTGAAGGAGGGTGAGGCCGTGGAGTTCACCTTTAAGAAGTCTGCTAAGGGCCTGGAATCTATCCGGGTCACGGGCCCCGGTGGGGTGTTCTGTATTGGGAGCGAGAGGCGGCCCAAAGGGAAGAACATGCAGAAGCGCAGATCAAAGGGAGACAGGTATGGACGGGAAGGTGGCTGGACTAGGGAGAGTTCTCCCAATCTAGCCCCTTTCTTGGGCCAGGATGCCAAAGACACAATGAAGCCTGCAGTCCCTGGCAACGTGTGGGTGTTTGGCGTTTCTGCCTTAGGGTATGGGAGATGAGGAAAGGTCTGTAGGTGAGAAAAAGGCACTTAATTATTTCAGAAGCAAAGAAGATCACAGATGGGAAAGTATAAGTGATGGGGACAAGATGGTGGATGTACCTGTTGCTTCTTCACTAGGTCTCCAAGTGGCTAGTTTCTTTTGTCTTTGCTCTGTGCTGGAGCAGGTCATATAGTTGCCTGACTCCTTTAATTTTCTCTCTTTTTAGTGAATGACCGGTACAGTTTCTTAAGCGTATGGTAGTGTCTTCCCTATCTCGTGAATTGTGGTTCCCAGTTGGGGTCCATGACTCCCGTCCTTGATTATTTCAGAATTTTCAAGTGGACATAAATCTGAAGATCCCATCTAGACAATTACAGATTTGGGAAGAACTTAGAGGTATCTAGTCCTAGTCCTAAGTCTTCCTTTTATAAGTGAGGAAATTGGTTTCCAGGGAGGAGAGTGAGTATAGTAACTGATCAGAGCCCAGGTGTCCTCACTCAGAGGAAGGCTTCTGCTCTCGCTCCTTTCTCAACTTTACCATCCTGCTTTGTACTAGGTGCTACAACTGTGGAGGTCTAGACCACCATGCCAAGGAATGCAAGCTGCCACCCCAGCCTAAGAAGTGCCACTTCTGCCAGAGCATCAGCCACATGGTGGCCTCGTGTCCACTGAAAGCCCAGCAGGCCCCCAGCTCACAGGGAAAGCCAGCCTACTTTCGGGAGGAAGAAGAAGAAGAAATCCATAGCCCTGCCCTGCTCCCAGAGGCCCAGAATTGAGCTACAGTGGGTGGGGGCTATGCTTTTGTGATCAGGAAGTTTTGAGGAGCAGGCATCAATCGGCAGAGTGGAGAAAGTGGGGACAGGGTGGGTAGGGGGCAGCTGGCGCTGCCATGTGTCTCAGGCCGGGGTCCACAGCATCACCCCCTCTTCCTTCTTGGCAGGGTAGGGGGAAGGGGTGAGGCAAATGAACTCCAACCATGCTCTATCCAAATGCTTGTGAGCGTGTTCTGGGGAAAATCTCTCCCCGTGTGCTTTAGCTGAGTCTCCGCCCCCCAGATCTCCAGCTTCTGAAAGTGGTCTGGATAGGGAAGTTGTTTTCCTTTCAAAGAAGGATATGTAGTAATAATTTTTCCCATGCCAGAATGTAAAGATCAAGCATGAGACCAGATTAATGGGCCCAACCCACGGAGCACTACTTTCTGTGGGAGGGAATCTCTCAAGGGTAAGGCAGGGTTTTTTCCACAACTTGTCCCCTACCCCGCTCTTGGGATAAGATGCTGAGAACTCTCCCGAGCAATGGGTTGTGACCGCAGGCAAAGGGATTGTTGGGGGAACAGCTGCAGACCTGCTGTTCCTAAGCTTACTCCCACCCCATTCTGGGCCGATAGAATTTTATTTATTTGCTCCCTTGGATGACCGCACCTTGGGCCCCACTTTCTCCAGGATGCCAACTGCACTAGCTGTGTGCGAATGACGTATCTTGTGCATTTTAACTTTTTTTTTTTTCGTAATATAAATGTTCTGGTTTTGTACTTTTGTGTATTTTAATCTTAAGGCCCTCGTTCCTGCACTGTGTTCTCAGGTACATGAGCGATCTCAGGGATAAGTCGGCAGCAGCTTCAGGTCTGCACGGCAGGAATACTGTTTGTTTTATCATCAGGGAGAACAATTATTTGGAGTGCATAGCCTATTGAACTACCTCATTTTTGCCAAATAGAACTGGCTTTTCTGCCATAGTGTCCTCTTAAAAACCCTTCCGCCTTCAATGTTCCATGGGAGACTAGGTTTTAGCTCAGTTGCCCCCATGACTTGATCTCTTTCTACCGGAAGACTGGAAATTGGTCCGAACAGGAAAAGGTGGTACAGGAAGGTTTGAAGAGGCTGCACCGAGCCAAAAGGTGCAGAGCCAAAGCCAAGGTTAGGAGAGGGCTGTCTATAAGTATAGTAAAGGATTTCTGTTCCAGACTTCTAATCCCAGGGCACGGGACTCACTTTACATACCAGATCCATCCTTCACTGGATTGGGCTAGGCCTACCATGCACAACAGGGTGTGTGTGTGTGTGTGTGTGAGAGAGAGAGAGAGAGTGTGTGTGTGTTTAAAAAAAAAAAAAAGTTGGTAAGAGTAGCTTTAAGAACAATACCTCTGTACCCATCTTGAGCTGCCCAGGGATGGGTGTATGAAGCAAAGGCTAAATTTCTCAACTTTTGTAAATTCTGGGCTTTTCTTATTGGCTTCCAGAGACCATAAGCCATGGCGTTGTGGTGCCCAGAGCCAGTGTCCTGCCCTGCTGTAGCAGTGATTAATGTCGTGGTAGCTAAAGGAGAAAAGGTTTCGTTTACATGCTGTGAGATCACCACAAACCTACCTCACTGTGTTGAAACGGGGCAAATGCAATAGAACGCATTGGGTGATGTGTGTCTGATCCTGGGTTCTTGTCTCCTCCAATCGCTGCTCCCCCCCCCCCCCACTGCTAGTTATATCGTATTTGTCTGGGTTTTGTAGGACTTCACGAATAGCTGATTGGGTGATTGCTAGGTGGTCTGGTTTGTGTAAATATAAAGTGTTGGTCTTCTCCATGTTCTTTTGGGGTTTTATTGTTTACAAACTTCTTTTTGTATTGAGAAAAATAGCCAAAGCATCTTTGACAAAAGGTTCTGCACCAGGAAGAGAATCTGGAACATAGCTTGGTGACCCCTCTTAAAGTGTGGTGGTCTTGAACCATCCTTTCTTTTGTGTTTCCTTCCCCTATTTCCTATTTTGGACCAGATCTTCTATTCTAAAAACTTGACTCCTACCCTATCCCCCTCCCCAAAACAGCCCCCCTCCCACATATACCTTTAAACCCTGAAAAAGCTATAAACACTCCATCCCTTGTTCCTAATATCTTGTGTCAAGACCATTCCTTCATGTGATTCATACCAATACACTTGTACTTGAATGGATCAACCCTACTTTAATCGCTAATCTTAGGGTAGAGAGAAGCAAAAGCAATGAGGGGGGCCTTCCATGTAGAAATAGGGTCTGGAGACCAAGAAAGGGAAGATGAATGTATAATCCAAGTCACTCAGGAATTTTTATGCAGGTGCAAGAAACTTATGTCAAAGCGGCCACAAGATTGTTTAATAGGAGACGAACGAATGTAACTCCATGTTTACTGCTAGAAACCAAAGCTTTGTGTGAAATCTTGAACTTACGGGGGTGGGTTGGGGTAGGAAAGCTTGTACCTATCTGTTCTTTCCCTGATCCCTTCCCCTCATTTCTTGAACTGCAGGAGACTGAGCCCCCTTGGGCTTTAGTGACTCCATCTCTGGGGGGTGTTTATGTGGTTGATTTTGCTGTGCCGGGTACTTCCTTTCCCCACCTGCTATTGTTTTGTAATACACATGCTGACCCTTTTCCCTTCTCTTTTTACCCTGGGAAAATCCAATGAATAAATAAAAAGTTATTGGTACTGAAACTGTCCTCTTGTTGGATATTTAGGGTGTTTTTCTTCCATAATTCCCACCTTCTTGGATTGGGACTCAGAAGTCACGAAGAACCATTAAGTTTCCTGTTCAGCCATTTTGTTAGAAATGAATCCTGAAAATTCAGTCCTCTTAGCACCTCATTACAGTGGATTTTTGTTTCTAGTTAAGGCCTCTTGTCCTTTTCCTTGGAAGCTGCCACATTCAAGAGGGGATTAGGAGCTTGGCATGCATAAGAATGGGGTTGCCTGTGCCACTGGCTGGGATGAAAGGATGGGGCCATGGCTTGGGGCATGAGACCCTAATACTTTCTCCCCTGCTCCTCAAAGCCTTTTACAAATCTTAATTAATTAACCCCCTGTAGCACCCCAGGGAGGGGAATATGTGGAACTAGGGAAATTGAGGCCAGAGGAAGTAACACTGATTAGCTATACAAAAACGTTAACATTTTATTGGAGTGCAAGTGTGCTAGCCTTCTAATGAACATTGTATTTTAAAACATCTAGTTCCCCCACCCCCAAGGGAAGGATTTAAGAAGAAAAAAACTTGCTTGGAGGCATGCCATTTATTACACAAAGTGCACAGAAACAGCAGAACAAGGCCAAGAAATTACATATCCACTCCAGAGATTTCACGCCCAAAAGTCAAAGCTGACCATGGAAGCTGCTAAAAGTAGCAAACTATTACAGGGCTTCAGTAAATGGTCTTTTGCAAAACTGAAGTAATCAGCGAGGCTGAAACTTAGCTCCCAGGATGCAAAGCAGGAAGGATGGAAAAGCTTAAGACTATTCATGGGTGGGTTACTCATCTCTAGGGCTTTCTTTGATCATGTGTGTTAAAAGTAACCCTTTCATCAGACACATGATGAACTGGGAGTTACCAGTGCAGTAACTCTTCCTTACCTTGTTCCTCGGATGAGATTACAAAGTGAGAAACTACAAGGTTCTTCGGAAATTGTAAAGTTGGGGTTTTTTTCCCCTGCTTTTCTAATTTTCAGAAAATTGAACTCAGTTCCTTTTGTGAGTGCTCAAATTCCTGCAACAGTTTTCCTTAAAGGTTTGGTACAGAGCTTAATGCCTATGATTTTTCTATTAAGGTTAATCGATGGCCTCTCAGTTATTTTATTAGTCATTCTTAGAGCAGAGCTTTCTGGCCTCAACCCCATTTTGAGTTGCTCTGGGTAGGTCCTGAGAATCTGAAAATCTTAAAATATGAGTGCACAAATCAGCACAAAATGGATTGATAGTAAGTGGGTCTGAGAGACTGACTAGAGCTAGGAATTTACCAAATGATTAAAATCCACTAAACAAAACTGCAAACAGTAAATACAGGATTTGAAAGACTTGGGCCAGGTCTCTAGGCCTTCCAGCGTCCGGGACACCGCCCAAACTCATTTCTCAGCAGTCCTAAACTGCCACCGGCGGTTGTAACGCCCTTGCGCTTCGGCATGGGGATCCCCGAATTCTCGCTCTTTAGGGGAGCCCGCCCGAGGCCTCCCGATCTGCGGAGAGATACAGACCTCTCCGCTTCCCGAGGCGATCTCGGCCCCGCCTTTCCCGGCCAGGTCCCCAAGCACGTGGCCCGGAACCCGCCCACCCCACTCGGTCACGTGAGCGCAGCTCTTCCCTGCCCCGCCTCCGGGAGTGCGACTTTTGGCCGGAACGTTAGCACCGCCCCTCCTCCAAGCCCGCAGGCGCAGGGCCCGACACCGCCCATTGGGTGGCGGGAGGGGGCGTGTTCCAGCGCCCGGCGATGACATATTCTTCCAGCGCCACGTCGTGAGGAAGTGTCGAGCCACTGGAGCAGTCGGAAGGTTCCGGGTGGAGTGGAGCAGGTGCTGGGTTTAAGCGGTGAGCGAGAGAGGAGAGAGGTGACTGGGCGGGATGGGGGGGGGGGGGGGCGGCTGTGGGAGAAACAAAGGGGCTAGTGGAGGAGATGATTGAGGGAATGATAATTGGGAGACCTCTGAGGTTGGAGGTGTCGGGTGCAACCCCTGAAGGGGTTGGTGTGTTGGAACGCAGAATGAGAAACGGTCTCTGGGAGGATGGAGAAGGAAGAAGCGGGGAAGGATCAGGATGCAGGCACTGTGGTGTGGCAGGAGGGCGACTTGGATGTCCGAGAAAAGTCGGTGCAGTTTCCAAGGAAAAGAGGATAGCAGCAACGTCCACCAAGCCAGAACTAGAGAAAGGCCTCTACCCCAAAGGTCTCATTCGCTATAAACTCTGGGTGGTGAAGAGTTATAGGCTTAGACCAGTGTCTTTGGACCCTAATGCTGGCTACTCTGCACAGTCATCTGAAGCTGTTTGCAAGCTTTGGTGATTTGTTCTCTTTCTTGTTTATCCAAGGTTACCGGGCTGGTGTCTTCTTGTTCTGGGCTCATCCTCTGCCAGGGCAGGAGCTATGTCATGGATCAAGGAAGGAGAGTTGTCACTTTGGGAGCGGTTCTGTGCCAACATCATAAAGGTGAGCACCAGTTGGCCTGCTGGTTAGTTGGGTAATCTTGTGTCAAAACCTGTTATTAACATGGAGTAGTAATCCATGATGTTAAGTGGAATTTAGCAATGGAACTGAAGAGTCTGAATTGCAAGGTAACTTCCAGGTCTGTGTTTCTGGCAGGTAATTGTCCTAATTTTCATGCTTTCAAGAACCCCGGGACCTCCCAATATCATAGACTGTTAGGTCTTCCTTACAGTTCAAAGTTTGTTACTTGGAACTTTGATCTATTTTTCCTTGTACTGTTCTCTGGATTTAGATAGAATAATCTTTCCTTGATGTGGCAGTAGAGAATGATGGTTAAGAGTTTGGGCTCTAGAGACAGACAAACAGACCAAAAGTCCCAGTGTATCATGTATTAACCCTGTGACTTTATATAGTTGTTTTGGATGAGAGGAAACATAACACCAAAAATAGCACTCTGTCTAGCAGTTCTTAATTACTGCTATTACTGGGGCTGTTTTCAGCCATTTGAGGACTATGATCATTCCAGTTTCTACACCCGCTTACTTCCCCAAATCTTGCCTCTGCTTCTTCTCTAGGAATCGCAACAGTGTTATATTTTGTCCATATAACAGGTTTGAGATTTAAGCCAGCCAGCCTGATTTTTGTCTTTCAACCACAGACTGTCAAGCAGTGGGTAGCAGTGAATTTAGGAGTCAGCAAAGCCTTATACTAACCTCCCCCCGCTCCCCTCCCCCCCACATACACACTCACACACATATGCCAAATGATCTCAAGCAGGCAAGCAAGTAGAAAGTATCTTTTTGAGGAACTACTGCAGTCATGTGTTGGGAAGAACAAACTACATGATTTGACTGGAAATTTTTTTTTTTTTTTTTTTTTTTTTTATTCTACAACTTGAGGACAAAAGCCAAAACTGTTGGAGAGGTGCAAAGGAAGCAGTCAGTGAAGAGGCCCTAAGGCCAGTGAAATTAGGCTAAGGAGTGAATTTTTGCTGTGATAGACAACTAAAGGCTGCTATACGCCAGATAAGAAGTTTTGTTGGCCCCCAAAATGTCTTTTTTGTTTGCTTTGAAATGGCTCCTGGCATTTACATTTTGATACAAGTCCTGATGCTTGGCTTCTCTTATGTAATTGGAAGATCAGTGACGTCGGGCCCCCATTCATGTGTGGCAGCGATTGGATCGAGTGGATTCCTCTTTTCTGTGGAGGATACCCTTGCACTGGACCACAGCCATCAATATCGTTCCTGTGCCTGCAGGTGGAGACACGAAACCAAAGTGGTGGTCAGGAGCATGTGGTTAAAAATGAGTTCTAAAAGCATACGGACCTCAGTGTGAATTCCCACTTTGCCTTTTCTTAGCTGTGTGACTTGTGGAAGTCACTTGACCTCTCTGAGACTTTTTTTTCCCACCTGTGAAATGAAGACACTGCTATTTACTTTATAGGTTTATATGAAAAAAAAAAAAAAAAAAAACTTAGATGAAGTATAAAAAGCCTAGCATAGTACTTGGCGTATAGTAAGTGCTCCATATAAATAAATACCTACATAAGTAAAAGTGCTTAATACCCATTTATTGAGCCAAAGCACAGAATACCCAGTTCCCTTCCTCAGGGGGCTTTTATCATAGAACTCAAGCCTATCAGCTTGGGGTTTTGTGGCTCTCTGTGCCGATCATTTGTCTTCTCACTTCCCAGGCAGGCCCAGTGCCCAAACACGTTGCCTTTATAATGGATGGAAACCGTCGCTACGCCAAGAAGTGCCAAGTAGAGCGGCAGGAAGGCCACTCACAGGGCTTCAACAAGCTGGCTGAGGTGAGTGTGGGTGGCAGGGAACGGTCTATGGAGAACTGGACTGTAGCTAGAAAATCAGGTGCTGAGTTTGCTGTGGTTTGAGAGTATTTTTTTTATAGCTCTTTATCACTTCCTTGCTTGTTATGGGTCTCATATCAACATTAACAGAAATCAAATTACAGAGTGAATCATCACAAAATATTAGAAACAAGAACAAAATTGACTTCCCTTACACCTTAGTGTATCAATAGTTTATAGTTTTCTGGGCCTCATCCCAGTCCTTGTAATATGTTCTAACATGACTTAACATTTATAAAAATGACATCTGTATCTTCAGTAACCTTGTTTTACACGAGATTTTGGCAAGTCCTTTTCTAGGTGTATATATACATAGGTTTTCTATCTATATGTTTTAAGCCTGTGGAATATTTTATCATAAGGATCTGACATAACTTGTTTAGCTACTCCACTATTACCAAACATTATAACAGTTCATTTTTTTTAATAATTTTTTTTTAAGCTTACTTGTTTTGACAGAGAAGGAGAGAGAGAGAATCCCAAACAGGCTCCACGCTGTCAGCGCAGAGCCCGATGCGGGGCTCGAACTCACGAACCGTGAGATCATGACCTGAGCCAAAACCAAGAGTCAGATGCTTAACTGACAGAGCCACCCAGGCGCCCCTTAAACAGTTCAATTTTAGAATAAATTTTTTGAAGTGACATTTCTGGAACAAAGGTAGGGTGACTATACCTATCCTGATTTGCCTGAGGCCTTTTAGTGCTTATGCTGGGAAAAGTGCCAGACAGCCCGAGTCATCACTCTAAGCAAAGGTCATGGGCATTTTACAGTTATGATTGTTTTTTGTTTTTTGTTTTTGAGCGAGCACAGCAGGGGAAGGGGAGAGAGAGAGGGAGAGAGGATCCTAAGTGGGCTCTGTGCTGACAGCAGCGAGCCCGATGTGGAGCTTGAACTCATGAACTGTGAGATCATGACCTGGACGGAAGTCGGTCGCTCAACCGACTGAGCCACGCACGTGCCCCGTTTTACAGTTTTAATACCTGTTGTAAATTGGAAAACGTTAAATTTAACAAGAAGAATGGAATATTGTCTGTTTTTGTGAAGCTGACTTTAAGAAGAATGGAAATATGGTCTGGACAGACCTCAGCTTCCCAGCACAAGAACATGGCCTGATGCCAGAGCATTGATATTTTTGGCCTTGAGTGAGTGGTTGTGGGGCTCCCTAACACGCTGAGGTGGTCTTCTGGTTTGTTGACCCCAGCTTCTCTTTTGTGACTAAGTAAGAGGCAGATTTGCCTAGCGCCGAGGAGCTTACGGTCTGGAGTCGCTCAGAGCTCATTGTAACCCTTGCTCTGCCGCTTCTGGGCGCTGCGGCCTGCAGCAGGTTACACAGCTTCCCTTTGCCTCAGTTTCTTCGTCAGTAAAATGAGAACAGCAATAATCTCTACCTCCAGAGATGATGCGAGGAATAAACAAAATGGCACAGTGAAAAGCACATAGCACAGGACTTAGCATAAAGGAAGCGCTCAAAAAGTTGAAGTTGTGATTATTAACAGCTATATTGACTCCAGTCAGTGGTAGGTTCTGATCCAGATGTGCCAGCCGAAGGGTGGCTTCCCTGTAAGGTGTGTAGAGCCTGAGCCTGTTCCGGTGTGAAGCTCTCACAGGTAATTTTCCCAAGGTGGCAACGAATTTCATGTATGTGTGTTAAGGGATTAGAAAGGCAGCTCTTCTGCTTTGTTTCTTCAAGTTCAGTTCTGATTGAATGTCTGTGTCCCCTGTGGAGACAGGCTCCCTGTCTCAACACTGCCGTTCTCAGCTCTAGTCCGCTCTCTGCCCTTAGTGGCTCTGGATTAGAGCAGCCCCAGGGGCCCGGCTTTACATAGGAGTTTCACTTCTCTTTTCACTGAAGTATAATTTCATCCGGTGAAATGCACAGAATGGGGGGTGGGGGGTGTGGTTGACAGTTGCATTTACCTGTCTAATCTGTACCCCTGTCAAGACAGAACATTTCCACCTCTCCAGAAAGTTCCCTTGTGCCCCTCCCTTCCCAGTCAAACCCTGTCCCACTTCCTTTTCCCCCCTTCAGGCAACCACTGTTCTGATTTCTGTCACTAGAGTTGAGGTCTTGCTGTTCTAGAACTTCACAGAACGGACTCGTATAGTAGAGCTGTGGCCTTCTGACACATTTCATCTACTGTCTGAGCCTCAGGTTTTCTCATCTATAAAGTAAGCATGAAAACAGTAATGACATTCTCAAGGGGCTGTTGGGAGAATCGAATGAAATAATGAAAGTGAAAACCCTTTGCAGACTTCACTGCTACACGGCTGTGCACTTGATGCCTGTATTCTTAGAACTCAATCAGCCTCTCAGTCTAATGGAATAATGAAGTTGTGCTGAGAATAATAAAACCTTGTGTTTTATATTGGTCTTCAGCCACCTTGCAAGGGATGCACTGTGCTCCTGTTTTACAGATAAGGAGACTGAGGCCCACAGAGGTTAAATGATTTGCCTACAGTCACATAGCAAGCGCATGGTGGAGTCTGAGACTAGAACCTAGAACTCTCTCAGTGAAGAGTTCTTTCCAGTAAACCAACAATACCAGCATAGCACTCCTCACCAAGTTCACATTTTTCATATTCTCAAGTGGTGGCTTTCTACTTACTTGGTTTGCTGTTCTGACAGAAACACTGGTGTTGTCCTAGCTTTGCCTGGTTTGGGGAGGAGAAGAGTCTGCCTCTCACCTCCAACACTGAGTCGGGGCGGAGGCATCTCTTATTTCCCTTCCTTGTATCCTAGCTCCTTGCCTTCTCCCTCTCAGACTCTGCGCTGGTGTTTGAACCTGGGCATCCTAGAGGTGACGGTCTACGCGTTCAGCATTGAGAACTTCAAACGCTCCAAGAGTGAGGTAGACGGGCTAATGGATCTGGCCCGGCAGAAGTTCAGCCGCTTGATGGAAGAACAGTAAGATGCCATGGGATGGGGGAGTGTGTTCCTACACCACCTCCAGCCCCACACTGACCCTCAACGCTCTTACCTGAGGCTTATTTAGGGACCTCTAAACCCTTTTAATGTTAGTCAGGTCTCTCTCTCTCTCTGTTTTTTTTTTTTATGTTCATTTATTTTATTTTGAGAGAGAAAGAGTGTGTAGAGGAGAGGCAGAGAGAGAGAGAGGGAGAGAGAATCTCCAAACATCTTCATGCTGTCAATGCAGAGCCTGATGTGGGGCTCGATCTCACAAACTACAAGATCAAGACCTAAGCTGAAACAAAGAGTCAGACGCTTAACTGACTGAGCCACCCAGGCACCCCAGTCAGGCCTCTTTGATGGCAAGCTAGTTTTTCTCCACCACCACCACCACCACCACCCCCTTTTTTTTTTTTTTTTTTTTTTAAATTTTTTTTTTTTCTTTTCAAGGTTTTATATATTTTTGGGACAGAGAGAGAAACAGAGCATGAACGGGGAGGGGCAGAGAGAGAGGGAGACACAGAATCGGAAACAGGCTCCAGGCTCTGAGCCATCAGCCCAGAGCCCGACGCGGGGCTCGAACTCACGGACCGCGAGATCGTGACCTGGCTGAAGTCGGACGCTCAACCGACTGCACCACCCAGGCGCCCCAACCACCCCCTTTTTTAAAGGGGGCATTTAATTATCTGAGGATATAGAGGTATTTCACAGAATGCAAGGATGAGTATAGCCAGCCTCAGGCAAAGCTGAAACCAGGAATTGAAATCCATTAGATAGCGCCTCTTCCTCTCTCTGCATTCCACCTTTCTCTGCTTCAAGACAGCAGCCCAGAATGAACTAAAGCCCTTAATTAATAGCCCACTTGCATCAGATTTCTACCCCATGACCGATAAACCGTGATCAGGGAGTAGCATGAGAGAAACATTGAAAAAGTCCTTTTCTGCCACGTAGTCATCCCTGAAAAGTTACTATATTGCTCTGCATGTTCTCTTGGAAGGGACAGATGATGTCTAAGAGGACTTTACGGGGAAGAGTCAGTACGATTCTTAGCTGTCATGAAGTTTAAGCTTACGTAGGGAGCAATGCCAGACAGGGGCAGAGAAGAAGTTTGATGGAGATTATCTGCTTGAAAGTGTGGAAGCCTTTCCAGCCAGGACTGTCCCAGAGTCTTCATAACAGCCCTTTTCTGCCCAGCTCCTCCCATACCAAGACCAGGGAGAGAATAGAGAAAATAGAGAGCCTAGAGGACCAGTGGAGCTGGGCCTAGAACAGTTTTGTCATCTCTGTCCTTGTCTGGGTCTGGTGGTGGGAGGGTGGCCAGGCTTCTCTGTCTATATTGGATAATGAGACTCAGCCAGAGACATTGCTTCCTGGTCCCCAGCAGAGCCCTGTGGCTCAGAGTTCCCACCCAAGGGGCTGGGGGTGGTTCAGATTCTTCTGTTATCCACACTAATTTCATCTTTAAAAAATTTTTTTTTGAGTTTATTCATTTTTGAGGGGGGAGAGAACAGAGCGTGAGCAGGGGAGGGGCAGAGAGAGAGGGAGACACAGAATCCAAAGCAGACTCCAGGCTCTGAGCTGTCAGTACAGAGCCTGGTGTAGGGCTCGATCTCACGGATCATGAGATCATGACCTGAGCCGAAGTTGGACGCGTAACCTACTGAGCCACATGGAATCGGGTGTCTCTAATTTCACCTTTTTAAAGTGCTTATACTACGTGCCAGGTCCTGAGCCTAACATGTATTCTCATTTCATATTCACATTATCCTATGAGACAAATATTATCATCCCAGTTGTAGCGAGGAGGAAAGTAAAACCGAGAGAAGCTCAGGTTTGCCTGCTGGGTCACACAGCTATTGGATAGGCGGAGCCAAGACAGACAAGATCTTTCCAACTCCAGAGCTGAGCTGTGGTCTACTACGCTGACGTCCGAAACACAGGAAGTAATCTTACAGTTCCTGAAAGATCAAAATACACAGAGGTAGAGGAGTTAACTGAGATCGCTGTCTTCATTCAGCAGTAGAGGAAACAGTCTTAGGTTCTAAAGTCCTGGACAGAACAAGAAGAAATTTTAACAGTGGCTTTCCAACAATGTGCCCCAGAACCTCAGAGTTCTGAGCAGTGGGTATACAAAGAAGCCAGAGGGAATAGGGCACAGGGTGCCGTTGGCATTTTACTTGTCGTATATATTGGGCTTCTGAGTAATACTTGTTATGAAGAAAGAGCTCTTAGCGAAAAGAAGGTTGGGAAAACCACTGACCTAATTCAGTTTCATCAGTTGGGAAACAACCCTAGAATGAACAGAAGTGAAAGACTTGCCCATGGTCACACAGCAACCTCATGGCAGAACCGGGTTGGGAACCCAGATCTCCTGGCTCCTTGCCAGGGCTTTTGCCTCTCCTTCCCTATAGATGTCACTCAAGTCACCTGTCTGTGTCTGAGAACGAGCATTTTCACATACTTTATCTTACTCAACACAAGCCAGTGTGGAGAGTATGGCAGGGATGGTTGTCACCGCCCCCCCAGTTCAAGGGGTAGGGGAAACTGAGGTTCAGAGAGGCTAATTGGTTATACAAGGTCCGCTTGTAAGTGCTGGCTCTAGGCCTGAATCTATCTGTTTTCATTCTGGTTTTGCTTTGATCTGAGTATACATTTGTCTACTGTGGCCGCTTCAGTGGATTCTCAAAAATAGGTGGTTAGGTCTTGCTTCACCCTCGAAGAAAAGTGATGAGGGTTATAGAGTGGATAAGCTGTTAAGGTGTGGCCTTGCACTCTGGATCAGGGTTCTCCAGGACATGCCTGATACCCCACCTTACAGTATACCTCTTGCTATTAAGTTCCCATTTTCCAAACGCTGGTCATTGAGTTTCTCCATAGCATCCCCAGGTGAGGGAAGCTGGTTGGGTAACTGAATTCATGCTCACTGTGCAGAGTTTGGGAATTACGGTATGGAGGCAGTGAAATGCCATGATGAAGAGGACAGGCCCTGGAACCAGACTCCCTAGGTTCAAATTCAGCTTTCCACCTACCAGCTGTCTGGGGTTGAGCAAATAACCTAACCTCCCTGTGCCTCAGTTTCCTCGTCAATAAAAGGGGAATGATAGTGGTCTCTGCCTCAAAGGTTGGTGTAAGGGTGGGATGTGTTGATGCGTGTGAAGCACTTAGACCAACATCTGGCACTTAGTAAACATAAACTTAATGTTAGATGTTGCTGTTATTAACATATTTCACCAGAAGGTACAGAAGTAATGAATAATACAGCTCCTCCCCTTGAGTTTATTCTCCTGTCAAAATGGGACTAAGTACATAAAATGCAACTTGCCCACAAGGACACATGAAACGGTGTAATGTGTGGTAAAGAATTTAGGTTCGGGTTCCCAAATCAGACAGACCTGGGTTTCTTTTCCAATTATTTTTTTAAGTTTATTTATATTTGTTTTGAGAGAGAGGGGCTGGGGGAAGAGAGAGAGACTCCCAAGCAGGCTCCGCACTGTCAGCGCAGAGCCCGACGCGGGGCTCAGATTCGCAAAATGGGAGATTATGACCTGAGCCGAAATGGAGTCAGACACTTAACCGACTGAGCCACCTGGGCACCCCAGACAGACTCAGTTCTTTCTGATACCGCGCTTGATGGCCGTTTGACCTTGGGCAGTCCCTGACTATCGTGCCTGAGCCTCAGTTTCCTGCTGGAGAATGGGGAATGTGCTGAACTCCTGTCAGAGTCGTGGAGGGGATGCAGTGAAATACTGCACAGAATACTGCATAGAACAGTGCTTGACACACACAGGAAAGCACTTAGAAACCGGGAGGTGAGTGTCGTTAGTTTTCCAGCTCCACAGGCTCTCTGTTCCAACCCCGCCTCCTTTTCCTGACCAGGGAGAAACTGCAGAAGCATGGGGTATGCATCCGGGTCCTGGGCGATCTGCATTTGTTGCCCTTGGATCTCCAGGAGCTGATTGCACAGGCGGTACAGGCCACCAAGAACTACAACAAGTAAGTGTTCAGATTTCCCCTGAGGGACCTGTATCAATCTTGGACTCCCTGCTAGCTTTAAGGAGACATGCTGGGTCTTTCTGGGTGTGCATTTGGTACAAGAGGCAAAGAGGGGTTTGAGATGCTTAGAGACTTCCTGCATCTGCTGCACAGCCCAGAGATGGTCCTTAATACCGTGTTAAATGTGCACATACTTACAGTTTTTCATTCTCTTCCTTCATGTGTCTATCCCCCCTCAAGATATACATATACATGTATGTTTACATATGCACATGTACATAATAATAATTATTATTTTACTTGTCAGAGGACAGGGCGGAAATGAGGGCTATAGAGTGGATGAGCTGTGGATATGGCCTTGAGCTCTGGATCAGGGTTCTTGAGGACCGGCCCGGACTTGCCAGGACCTGATACCCCACCTTTGTCTACACTGTATCTCTGTCTCTGAAGACAGATCCTTGAAGAAATTTTTTTCCTGTTCCACTCCTTTAACCCATGAATACGTTGATATTGGGAGGTCACGCAGGTGCAGAGGCGAAGAGAGTTCAATAATCCAGACTTCATTATGTGTGCCTTTGGATTATAATATGTGTTTGGCAGTGGATTAGTTTGCATGAGATTTGCCTCGTATTCTACTTTGCTTGTGCTAATATCACAGTAGATTACATCCTCTGAAAACTGGTTGGCAGTAGGAGGGAGACTCGTGTGTGTCATTTAGTGTTCACCCTGTTACAAAACTAATGACATGGTCATTCTAAGAAAACTTGGAAAACACAATTCATCATCTCACCTTTGAGTGATAGCCATGATTGCCATTTGGTATTTTTTGCTCTTGCGGGAAAGCGGTGCCCTGCAAGCAGTGACTCCAGTCCTTAGTCCCTGTCCTCTGCTAAATTATTCTCGTCTTCCTTTCTCAGGTGTTTCCTCAATGTCTGCTTTGCATACACGTCCCGTCATGAGATCAGTAATGCTGTGAGAGAGATGGCCTGGGGAGTGGAGCAAGGCCTGCTGGACCCCAGGTACCCTTAGTTGTTTAGCGTGGTAACTGGTAGGGAAACCAGGCGTGTACTTCCCGCGCCATGTACTTGGGCCAGGAGTCAAATCGGGGATACGTGTGGACAGATTTGGGGCATGATTCCCCTGCCCCCCCGCCCCCTCCATAGAGTTTAGGATTGGCTTGTTATAGCTCACTTCAGAATTTCTGTGTTCACCAAACACTAAGAAGCCCCAGAAAAATGGTATAACAGATAGCATGTCTGAGGCATTCACTAAAAAATGATGTTCTTACACCTGAAGCTAATATAACACTGTGTGTTAACTGTACTGGAATTAAAAAAAAAAAAAAAAATAGGCCTCCATGGGGCGCCTGGCTGGCTGACTTCATAGAGCATGAGACTCTTGATCTCAGGGTCGTGAGTTCAAGCCCCACATAGGTGTAGATATTACTTAAAAATAAAATCTTTAGAATAAAAAAAAAAGAAGAAGAAGAAAAAGACATCCTCCTGGCCCTTTGGCAGTGTTTTTCCTAGAATGATTTTTCAGGAACACAGCTTGTTGGGGGGTATAGTCCTTAGGCCTCTTCACATTACAGTTTCACGCAAGACTCAGGTATTTTTCGAAAAGAAAATTGTTCCTCATAAACAACATGTGAGATCCTAATTTCTAGAGCTGGAAGTCATCTAGCCACTTGGTCCCTCTCATGTTATTATTAGTGTAACCTTTGGTAATAATATTAATAAAGTAATAAGAGCAAGAATAAAATAACAGCATAAAGAACCCAGGCAGTGTGTAATGTGCTGTATTTCATTCAGTCATTAATCTCCTGTGTGAGAGCTTTGAGTGTTTGACTCCATTTTATAGATGAGAAAACTGAGCCGAGCATTAGAGTGACCTTCCCCCAGGCTAGTCTGCCGGTCAGCGCCAGAGGTGACTCCTTTCTAATGCTGTCTGATTCCAGAGTTCTTGTCCTTTACCTCTAGCATCTGGGATCTTGGGACCCAGGAAATTTCTGGATTCCCTTCTTGGGAATAATTTGATTTACCTGGGAAACTTAATTAAAAATCAAAAAGTTGCTCAGGGAGAATAGAATTAGAAGAAAAGGAGATCGGGTTTTTGTGGGGGCTTTTTGGTGTTTTTCTGTTTCTTGGTTTTTTTTTTTTAAATGTTTGTTTGTTTGTTTTGAGCAAGAGAGAGAGAGAGAATGAATGTGTGCAAGAGAGCAGGGAAGGGGCAGAGAGAGAGGGAGAGAGAGAATCCCAAGCAGGATCTGCACTGTCAGCACAGAGCCTGACTCAGGGCTTGATCTCATGAACCCATGAGATCATGACTTGAGCAAAAATCAAGTCAGACACTTAATAGACTGAGCCACCCAGGTGCCCCATAAGGAGACAGATTTTAACATTATTCTATATAAATCCTTTTCCTTTCCAACAGCTGGGTGGTCTTTCTGTGCCACATAGTTCATTCATTGAATCAGTCATTTATTCACTCAACAAACATTTTAAAAGTGCCACATAAAGGCCGAGCACATTGTTGTACAGAGGGAGTACAGTGGTAAGAATAAAAATACATATTTCCTGTTCTCAAGGAGCTCTGGTAAAGGAAACAGACAGTAATCTATTTTGCACATTCATATACAATTATAATGGTGATAAATGCTATATGAGCATTGGCGTATAGTACAAAAAGAATTTATAGCAAGAGGAATAGACCTGGTAGGAAAGGCTTTGCCAAGGAAATAAGTTGTGAAAGAAGGAAGGAAAAGCAGTAACTGGGGACAGAAGAGGTAATGTGAGGAGTTTGTCAGTTGCAGAAAGGTTGTTAGAATAATTCGGGTATAGATTACCCGGAATGGAACTGGGTGGGGGGTGGTGGAGGAGGAGGAGGAAGAGGTCGAATTGACTGCATGAAGTGTTATAGATAAAATCGAGAGGCCTTAATGGACCGGGTCTGGGGAAAGGATGTGTTATGAGTGACTGCAGGGTTTTTGACTTCTGGAACAGTGCAGAGTGGTGCCCTTCCTGTGCCACAGACCCCTGAGGGCGGATCCAGTATGAGGAGGAAGGTCAGCAGTGTGATTTGGGATATATGGTAGATGTAGAACATAGCTCTCAGATCGACAGTTGTGAGGAGGGATGGGGACTGGACATATCAGTGTGGAGGTCATCTGTGAGCAGTTGGTAACCGAAGCAAAGAGGGCATGAGTACATTGAGGAGAGTCTAGAGTGAGAAGGAGAGAGGGCTGAGAATGCAGTTTCGAGAAACTCTAAGCTCTGCTGTCTGGGTAGAGGAGAATGAGCCTTGAGGAGAAAAGAAGATGAGCCACCAGAAAGGCAGGAAGAAAACCAGGCAGTCAGTATTACAGAAGCCAACAGAAGAGGGAATTGGTTGGTGCAGGTTGGGAGGGTGGGAGCATTGGTGGGAGCAACAGGGTCGAATCCTGTAGAGAGGTCAATTAGGTCGTGGATTGAAAACGAACTGTTGGGGGGGAAAAAAATGAAAATGCTGGTTAAGTTGGCAGAGGGCAGGCAGGAAGATGAGATCTGTAAGAAGAAGAAGGATGTGTGAGTAGATGCACATGCATTGTAATTTTCTAATTCTTGACTTGTGGGGTGATTTCATAGTTGTTCACAGTATTATTGTGTTTTATAGTGAATGTTTCATTTAAAGAGACAAATGTTGAGGCACCTGGGTGACTCAGTCAGTTAAGCATCCGACTCTTGGTTTTGGCTCAGGTCATGATCTCGCAGTTCGTGAGTTCAAACCCCACTTTGGACTTTGTGCTGACAGCGCAGAGCCTGCTTGGGATTTTCTCTCTCTTTCTCTCTCCTCCCCTCCCCTGCTCGCTTGCATAGTCTCTCTCTCTCTCTCTCTCTCTCTGTCTCTCTCAAAATAAATAAACTTAAAAAACAAATAAAGAGACAGATGTTTACGCTGCAAAGAAAGAATGCTATTTAGCAAGTAGATTTGTATGTGTTCACGCCCCAAACTAGAGCCTGATCTTGCCTCCTAGTTCAGTGTATTGATACTCAGAACACATTGCTATAATCACTGACCTTTATCTTCTTCTTGCCCCGTAAGTTTTCCCGTATTTGTTTTCTTTGCCCTGCATGGCTTAGTAACTTACCTACATGGGATTAGTCAAGCAGACATGGCATGGGCTGGGCAGGGTCACCAGGGTAAGGAGGCTACAACCTTAGAAAGCTTGGTGTTCTACTCACACTGGGCCGATCAGAGCCCCGGTACACACATACTTTTGTAAAGGCCATACATGTTCAGAGATTTGCAAACTACTGGATATATAAAGGTGAAAATTTAGATCTTCCAGGATCCCACCCCAATGTTCCTGGCAATACTTTGATTTTAAATATATCTTTCTAGCTCTTCCTGTATGCTTAAGTATTTGTGTGTGAGTTTAATCAACGGAGTTGATTTTTCCCATCAAACTGTGATAATGTCTACTACTTATGAGGGGTTCTGGGGTGTTTGCAGGTACGTTGTAAAAAAAAAAAAGTTATTTTTAGTCTTTACTTTTAAAAATTTGTTTGATTTAAGTTTATTTACTTATTATTGAGAGAGAGAGGAAGCGCACAGGCTGAGGAGGGGCAGAGAGAGAGGAAGACCCAGAATCCAAAGCAGGCTCCAGGCTCTGAGCTGTCAGCACAGGGCCCAACGTAGGGCTCAAACTCCCCAGCTGTGAGATCATGACCTGAGCTGAAGTCAGAGGCTTAACTGACAGAGCCACCCAGGCGCCCGTCAAAAACTTTTAGCCTATAAGCTCCTCACATTCCGAAAACAGCATGTATTTATTTCTGAGATCTGTTTTCAGTGATTCATTCATTCATTTATTCAAACACGTATGGAGTCTCTGTCCCAAGAGGGTCCTGTTCTAGAAGAGCAAGAATACAGAGATGAGTGTGTCAAGGGGCTTGCCCTCAAGCAGCTCCACAGTGTGGTTCGTGTATACAAATGAGTAATCCACAGTGCTGTGTACCACAGTAATGGATGCACAGAAGTAGTGATCAGCTATGGTTGGAGGTTAAGCCAGAGTCATCTTTTTAAAACACAAATCTAGTAATGACATAAGTATTTATAACCAAAGAAATCACACTGAACACTTTGCAACCCGAATCATGCTTTGTTCACTTGATGTTGTAATATGAGCCCTTTTCCATGCCTGTTTGTTTTTTTAATGTTTATTTTTGAGAGAGAGGGATAGAGCATGAGCGGGGGAGGGGCAGAGAGAGAGGGAGACACAGAATCCCAAGAGGCTCCAGGCTCTGAGCTGTCAGCGCAGAACTCGACGCGGGGCTTGAACCTATAAGCCATGAGATCATGACCTGAGCCCAAGCTGGTCACTTAACTGACTAAGCCACCCAGGTGCCCCACGTGCCTCATGTTTTCAATAATTTTTCAAGTTATTTTTAATGGCCGCAGAATATATCTTGCTTTAATTTACTTAATCATTCTAGTTGTTGGTTATGTAGGATGTTTTTAATTTCTCCTTATTACAAATAAGGCTCCAACGAAATCTATAAACTTAATTCTTGTCAGCATTTTAGATGGCTTCTTCCAGATTTGGGTCTGGATGTGTCCATGTCACCTTATTCTTGTCAAGCTTTTTTTTTTTTTTTTAATGTGAACTGCTCTAATTTTATAGGTGAAAGTTGGTATTTTACTTTATTTAATAGAGATGACTTCTCGGGGAACCTGGCTAGCTCAGTCAGTTGAGCATGTGACTCGGGGTCGTGGGCTTGAGCCCCACATTGAGTCTAGAGATCACTTTTTAAAAAAATGTATTTCATTTCATTTGACCCTTAAAACAACCTATAAGTAGGTAGGACAGATTTGCCCATTTCAAAGATAAGGGAGTCGAGAAATTACATGGATTATACAGCGTCTCAAATTTCTTAATTAGAGGATTAAGACCATGCTGCTAAGACAGGACTATCAGATTATCAGGGAAATCTGAATTAGAGCCCTTCGTTTTGCAAGTCATAAGTGAGTATCGTTTCCCATGTGATGTTACCAAAAAAAAAAAAAAGCTCCCTCTGATTTGCAGCACTCTCTCTGAGAGATGAAATGACTTACCCAAAGGCACACTGCTGGTAGGTGTAGAGTCTTGTTTTACATACTCTGCCCAGATCTCTCTTTTTCACCCTGCTCCTGGAAGTATCTTCCCACTAAGAACTTTTACTTGCTAGACCCTTCCCAAGATACAAGTCTTACCACTTAGAGATTCCAAATTCTGCCTCATGGTGCTTGGCAAGGACCAGTAAACAGTGTTCTTGGACCCAGCAGACACCAGCCTTGCAAATACCCGCTTTCCACAGTGGCGGTCCCCATCCTGTCTCCATTCCGTCACCTTTCTAAATGTCTGTCTGCTTGAGAAAGTAGCTCTTAACAAACACAGGAGGGGTGGGCGTATTGCTGTTGTTTTAAACCCTAAGTAGTGTGGATTTTTTGCGGTGTTTCAGGGCCCATATGACTTAAAAGTTTTAAAAGATGTTCTTTATAATAAATTCCAACAATAACAAAAGTACATAAAGATAGTCTTTCCTTCTTATCCAACCTTCCAGAAGTGATCACTACTAATAATATGGTGTGTGTCTTTCTAAACTTTTTCTTTGTAGATACATAGATTCATATATGTGAGTATTTGAGTGTGTGCATATGTTTTCTGCATTGTGTATTTTCTGAGGCTTGCTTTTTTCAACGTTAGATCTGAGACATCTTTCCCAATCAGTGCATTTAGATTCATACTTATTAAAAATAGTTGTGTTAGTATTGCATCAAATTGCAGGATCAGATATGTGCATTTTAAAAAACAAGACGTTTTAAGTGAAGGATGTAGTCTCATAGGTGCATCCGATTTTAGGCCTGTAGTGAAATAACCTTGAGCAAGTTATTTATTTTTTCTTAGCCTCAGTTTCCCTATCTATAAAATGAAGATAGAAATACTTTGTGTAGTTGTGAGGATTCAAACCATGCATTCATTTGGATGTTAGGGTCCTTCTGCTTGTATTGGCTAATGGTGTTCTATAAACTGGGAAGCCTTTAGTATGAGTTCACCACGAGAATAATCCAGAAAGAGATGTGTGCTTATCTTTGTCTCTTCCTCACTCACCTTAGTGATATTTCTGAGTCTCTGCTTGATAAGTGCCTCTATACCAACCACTCCCCTCACCCTGACATCTTGATCCGGACTTCTGGGGAAGTGAGGCTCAGCGACTTCTTGCTCTGGCAGGTAAGTCGTTTGCAACCACCTTTGTGTTTATGTCAGTCTGAAAGCCATGACTGTGCCAACAGGGCGGATTAAGTGGGGCTCATCCCCACCCCAAGCTGTGCTAATACCAGAGAACCGGGGTTGTGGGGTTGGGGGAATCTGGAGAAGTGTATCCAGACTGTGCCTGGGAACATTTGCTGTCCCTTCCTCATCTGTCCCTGGCTTTGCCAGCCTGGGTGGTTCTTGCTGTCTAAAGAGCTTAGAGGAAAATCAAGGCTATCCAGCTGTGGTGCAGACCTCACTTGTGCCCCTGTTCAAAGCACTGGACTTCTGCCCTGTCCCTGAGCATAAGCTGCTGCCCTGGCAATCTAGCAGTTACTTCAGCGCCTCTGAGCTGGAACCTTGCGTTGGGTTCGAGCAGTTACTCATCTGTCTCCTTCAGACTAATGTGCGCGTCTATGTAAGCAGAGTCCACAAGGAATATAAACTCTATGCAGACTCTTTCTTAGGGGCCTGCTGTTGCCTCTCAGCTCCATTACCCCAGTGTAAGTGGTCCCCCTAAAGCTCACAGCCAAATCAGTTTGCGTTTGCTAGAAAATCCCCATCATCTGTTAACTTGGCCCCTAAGTGGCACATGACTGTAGGAAGTCCTTGTTCAAGGAGAAGTTGGAGGGACTCCACTTAGAAGCAAGTTCCAGAAATTTTAATGGACTATAGTCTTAAATGATTTAGCTACTGAAGATACTTTCAGCCTTTGGCTATATTGAAAGAAAGCATGTGCAGCTTACGTTTCTGTGGTCTACTCTGCTGGTCAGATCATGTCTGGAAAGTTTACTTCTGGGCACTGAGTTTTAAAAGACTGCATTGGTAAACTGGAGGACTTAACAGAGCCTGTCAACCTGGATGGCAAGGAATCTGGAACTCATGTCATATATAAGAAATGAGTGAAGGATAGTGGTCTGAAAAAGGGAGGCATGGTGACAGTTTATTCCCTCGGAAAAAAATAGAGTTCCTCCTTTGTGCTGGGAATATGGCAATGGCCACGTCAGAAATAATCCCTGCTGTCTTCAAATTTATAGTTGGCAAAGGCAAACTGAACAAGTCATTACAACCTTGAGGACAAATAACAGGCAGCTGTAATCTAGCCTTCAAATATTTGAAAGAATGTCGCTTTGAAGAAGAAACAAACTTGTTCCAGAGAAAAGACCGGAGACCTTGGTAGAAGTTCCAAGGAAGGTGACATTGGTTTTGCATAACAAGCTGTCTGACAACTCAAGTTGTCCCTCTTGAGGCACTGAATTCCTCACTACTGAGGGGATCAAGCAGTGGCTGTCAAGATGTTCCAAAAGGGATTCGTATATCAGTGATTATTATTAAAGTTCACCCAGCTCTGTAGTCTGTTTTACGTACATGATCTCGTTTAAGTTTCACAGTACTGTAAAAACCAGGTATTCTTATTACCCAGTTTTACAGTCAAGGAGACTGAGACCCAGAGAGGTTAAGTAACTTGCCTCAGGTCAAATGGATGGTAAATGGTGGAGCTAGGATCCAAAGCCAGGCAGTCTGGCCCCAGAGCCCACGATCTTAACCACTGTGCCCTGCGCTGCTACTTAAAAATAACAACAGCAGCTACCATTTGTTCGTTGCTGACTTTTATCAGACAACATGTCTCCCAGATGACCTCTAAGGGCCAAGAGCCAATAACATAATCCAGATGTTATTTCATCGTCCTAAAATTGGCTCTTAGAAAAATCCTGGTGGGAATGTTGATCTAGTCTTGCTTTAGTTCTGCCTCGCTGCGGGCAGGTGCCTCAGATGACCCCTCCCCACGAGTGAGGTAAATTGGGGCTGGCAGCGGAGGCAGCGGCAGTTCAAGGTGCCTGTGTCAGCTCATCTCCGGGCTCCTGGGTCATGCTCAGCCCGCTCCTTTGGAAGCCTGACCCAGAGGGTGTTCCAGCAACCTGCTACTAAACTATACTGTCTTCCTTCCCCCGCTTACCAGACCTCCCACTCCTGCTTGGTGTTCCAACCCGTTCTGTGGCCGGAATACACATTTTGGAACCTCTGTGAGGCCCTCCTGCAGTACCAGATGAACCATAGCATGCTCCAGGTAAGAGCTCAGGGCTGGTCTGACTGGATGTGAGAGAAGAAAAGGTTAGCATTGATTGACCACCTACTACTTAACACAAGGCACTTGCTACTAAGCATGTTAGTGATGATAGTAGCTACAACTTATTTACTGTGGTCAGGCACTGTGAACATTTTATAGGTACCATCTCGTTGAATGCCCCCAAGATCCCAATGACATAGGTATTATCAGCCCCACTCGTGCAAGTGAATACATCGAAATTATTTTGTTAAGGACACATAACCAATAAGAGACGGAACTGGGGTTCAACTTGCACATCTTTAGTCTCTTTGCCACAGAAACCCAGGAAAGTCTTCTCAGTGAGCTTGTCCGTTATTCCCTGACGGTATTAAGCTAATCAAAGATTGTAGAAGTGGGAGTATTCAAGCCTCTTCCAGAAGGGATTAAGGTCAAGATAGCACTGTCTTTCTATTATACAAAATTGTGTTCTGCCAAGAGTTGAAGTTCAGCTTTGATCACCAGATCTTGAAACAGGTTTTGTTCGGAGGCAGAGTGGCCGGCATCTGATGAGAGTTCTTAATAATCATAATGGGAGTGTGTGTGATGATGGCAGCTAACTTTGAGGGTCTCCTGAGGCACTTCGTTGTTTTCGCGGAAGTTTTCTCATTGAACCCTTCCAGCAATCCCACAGGTTTGGTGTCTTCATTTTCCAAGTATGGAAAGAGAGGGGCAGAGTAACTGTCTCCAGGCCACAGATTTTTGAACCCTTAGCTGGTGCTGGTGCTTGAGTCTAGAGAGATAATGGCCAGGAGGAAACAATGATGTTAAGTCAAGGCTTCTTAATCCTCTTGGAGAATCTGATGAAAACCGTAGACCATCTCCCTAGAAAAGTTGCATAGATCACACCCAACATGTGGCATTTTGCGTAGGATCCTACCTATCACTGAAACACTTAGTTCGCATAACCCCTAGAACCTGTCCGTGAATCCCAAGTCCAGAATTCCTGGAATAAGTCCGTCAAATCATGAAGCTTTGGTCATACGCTTCGTCAGTTTTCTCAGAATATGAGGAATTGAAAGAGGAAGTTCTGTTGAAGTAAAAGGAAAAACAACAGTCTCAATTATCCACCCTCAGTGGGGAAGGAGTATCAGAATTTTCTACATGACCAAAGCTCCTTTAAGAACCAAAACTTTTGTCTATCCTTTTTGTTTTGTTCTATCCTTCTTTGATGGGAAACTTTCTGAAATGTGTCTTGTACATAATCCTTGACACCTATATACCAGGCCCTTGCTAACAATGATGATGATTAGAATAATCACATTCTAGTGATGCTAATAATGATAATGGCAACTGCCGTCTTGAAGCACTTCCTTGGACAGCGATGCCCTTGATGGGGGGACTGTTTGCCCAAGCTACATGGTCCCCAAATACTTGGCTGTGGGATTTCTTGTATGCTTTTGAACATCTTCCATCTCCTTTTTTTTTTTTTTTTACCAGTCAAGAGGCTAATTTTGGCAGCATCCCCCCTTCTCTTCCTAGTTACTGATTTAAATCAGCCATAGGCAAGGAAACCAGTCAGTCAAGCTTGTTAGAAATATGTCTATGAAGTAAGAGTAAACGGTCTCTGAAGCCCAGAGAATTCTTGGTGCGTGAGCTTTTGTGTATGGGTATTCTTATCTCTGGTTTGGCTGTTCAGAAGCCTTTTATAGTAATTTCGGGTTTCTGAGATGCTTTCCCACATGGCTGTCAGAGGACTCAATTTCATTCATTGCATTCTTCTCTAGTGCCTAGTATAAGTCAGGTACTAGAGAGTCCCTACCTTCGTGGAGCTTATAATCTTACTTGAGGAAGATAATAACCTAGTAAACAAATATGTAAGATTATTTCAGATTGTGATAAAGCCACAAAGAAAGTAGAGTGGTGTGCTAGTAATGAAGAAAGCAAGAGATACTGAATGGAGCAGCCAAGGAAGTCCTTTCTGAGGAGGTGGTTTTTATGCCATGATATAAAAGACGAGAAGTAGCCAAACGTGTGAAAACCTGGGGGTAAGGAATTATTCTCTGCAAAAGGAACAGCAGTGCAAGGATACGGAGGTTATCAAGTTTGGGTCGTGGAAGAACAGACAGGCCAGCATGCGTGAGAGAGAAGGGTGTGGGGCAGGCTGGGAGGGAGTCAGGCCTCTGGTTATATAGAGCCTGTGGGCAGTGGCACCACATCTGAAGAATTTCGATCAAAGGACTGACAGGATCTGATTTACATTTTGCAAAAATCACTCAGGATTTTCAGGGAGGCAGGAGTCAAGGACCAAGCTCCTACAGTAGTCCAGGTGAGAGAATGTGCTTCGAGGCGGGGGGTGGGGGGGGGGGGGGGGAGTGATGTAGGGAGGGGGAGGGCTGAGTGGACTGAGATGGGGAAAAAGAAATGTGAAAACAGAAACAAATGTAAGTAACGCTAAGTCAATAATAGAACCCATAGAGAAAATAATTCAAGTTACCCAAACATAGTTCTCTACCGTACACCTTTAGGGGGATGTATTCTAAGGATAGTACAAACCAAAAGGAAATTTAAACATTATTTAAGAGGTTTTTGTTAGTGATCATGTTGATGATGTAAGTCTGAAACTCTTACGTATCCTGGAGGATAAAACAAATGAGTACAAATATGAATGTTACCAGGAACCAAGACATTTAGGCTTTGGCCTGGGCAGCTGGCGGGGGGACAGTTCTGCTGTTTTCTGGGGCGAGGGGGGACATGTTCGAGGATGACTATTAAGAGTTCTGTCATACACCTGTGAATCATAACCGCAAACATTTATTGAGTTCTTACCACGTCCGGCATCCTTGACATAGATTCTATGTAGTACAAGAAGGTAAGATACTAACGTTACTGGTGCAGTTTTTAAAGTGAGGAAACCAAAGTTCTAGCAGAAGTACTGACTGTCCTGACTCTTTAGCAGCCCCTTTGGGGATCCTGGCCGGGCTTTCTCTACCCAGGAGTCCTCAGAGCTCTGTTCCTAGAAATCTTAGCACCTCAGCAGAAGCTGAGGGTAGATTCCAAACTAAAACATCCTCGCCAGTCTGGCCTCAGACCAGGTTGCTGATCTTTCCAGTGTCTCCCTTCTGTGTACCCTGTATTGTATGACCAAACTGGATTCTTCTTCCCGGTTCCTTGTTCAGTTTTCTGCCTCCATGTCTGTGCTCCCGTCCCATCTCCCAAATTCCCGCTGTTAAAATCTGAGCCGCCGTAGCTCTAAGCCCAGCACGGTGTGTCTTTCTTTCTGCAGGAAGCCAGGGCAGAGGGCAGGAAAGTGGCTTCTAGACCTAGAGCAGCTCACTGGGATGAGCGTACCTGGTGCGTGTTAAGGGACGCAGGGACTCAGCTACAAGTTGTTTGGGGCCAGACCTTGGTATCTGAGGGGACCTTGGCAGTCTCCAGGTGATCACCCATCGGCCCTAGAGAATGGGGGCTGGCAGAAGGAGCAAATCTTGACTCAGATGCAGTAGGACAGGGAAAACATCAGCAGGGGAGGGGGGCTGGCAGTGCAGAGCCTCTGATCCTCAGTTACAAGCTGCATGGTTGGAAGGTCCATAAGGGGTCACTGAAGTGTTTGTTTCACCTAGTCTGTAAGAATGGTGTTGCAGAAGATACACGTTCCCACTAAACTTCCTTTTTTTTGTTTTAAGTTTATTCATTTTTGAAAGGGGGGAGGGGCAGAGGGAGAAGGAAGCACAGAATTGGAAGCAGGCTCCAGGCTCTGAGCTGTCAGCACAGAGCCCGATATGGGGCTCGAACCCACGAACCACAAGATCATGACCTGAGCCAAAGTTGGATGCTTAACCGACTGAGCCACCCAGGCATCCCTTCCACTGAACTTCCTTTGGTGCATTTGTCAGAGATTAAACACAAGGCTGAATCAGTCAACTATTTTATTTCTATTTTATTTTATTTTATTTATTCAGGTAGTCACTATCTTCTTCTTAGGAAAAGTTAAAAGCTTGAACTATCGTCTCAGACATTCCTGTCTTTGAATCATGGCGCTGCCTACTAGTTCTGTGACTGACTGTCACCCTTCAGAGTATCATTTTCCTCCTCTGTAAAACGAGAGGAGTAATGTTAATAATAATACCTGCCTCACTGGTTTGTGATAGGGTTCAGTAAGCTAATACACCTAAAGTACTGAGAGCAGAGCTGGAAAGGAGTTCCTTTTCAGAGAACGGTGGCCAACATCATTTCCCACGTGTGTCTCCGAGCTCTTCATCAGAGTTCTCCTGTCTCCAGAAAAGCCATAGACTCAGGGCACCCTGCTCATCCTGTCCCTGGTACAGTTCCCTAGGCAGGGAGCCCCTGGGGGTGCTTCAGTACATTGTATTTCTGGCAGGGGTAGCTGTCTCAGGCAGCCCTCAGTAATGCATCTCCCGTGCTACTGACCTGGGCATGTTGACTGCGGCAAGTGAGGACTTATGGGAGGACTTGTCATTGGCTAATGAATGTTTTGAAACCAAATGCCTGCAGCCCAGGCCCAGGCAATGTAGTGGAGGACTGAAGGCTTTATGTGCTGGGGGGCTATTACATCTTGTTCCCTCACTCTGCTGAGGAGAAAACAAGAGCAGAGAGGCTTAATGCCCAGGAGAGATTTAGATGAATAGGTTAGAATCCCATTTCTCAAAGCAAGCTCCATGGAGCTCTTGCACCAAGACAGCATAAGGTCTGTACAAAAAGTCTCTAAGGAAATTATTAATGCTCTGACTGGCCATTATACAGGGACAGTGGGCAGTATAGTCAGGGAGAGAGAAATTGACTATTAGGACTTCTTGATCCTGGATTTTCTGACACTGAGTACCTGAGAAGACTTAGAACACCTCTGAATTGTGCAGGTAGATCCAGAGCATTTGGAGGCTGGACAGACAGGCATCCATATGCAGGCCGCTGGTTCTCCACTCCACCCCTAGAAAGTGCAGCTTATCCAGAGGCACAACACACGTTTCCCATAGACCTCTCAAGAAGCTCCCGTAATGGAGAAACCAACAGAGGGAACTTTATCCCTCTGTGTAACCTAGGCCAAGTCCCTCCCCACTTTGGCCTCAGTGTCCTTGTCTGTACAGTGGGGAGGTGGGACAGAATGTCTTAAGGATCTCCCCTGGCTGTGTCATCTTAACAGTGAATCACTGATTCCTGGCAGTTAGGGGCCAGGCTCTCCCTTGACTGCAGTCTCTTCCTTCCCAGCGCTCAGTCTGGAGCTTGCCGTTCAGAAGAAGCCTGTGCCTCACACAGTGACTTTGCACACAGCATGTTTTCCTCCCTCTGTGGCCGGGTACTCCCCTCCTTTCTGGCCTGCCAGAACTTACCTACTTAGCTCTGGCTGCAAGCAGTGATAATGGAAGAGCAGCTAACCATCAATGCCAGCCGTGGGTCAGGCGTTCATTACCTCATCCTTCCTCAGATTGCCCATTGTGCAGAGGACTCACTCTGGCCTGGTCAAGCTCTTCAATCCATTCCGTGTGTCTTTGCCACTATTCTCACGGACCGATGCCCAACCCCCCCCCCCCCGGCCCCCGCGCCCCGGCACCATGCACCCCACCTTTATCCAAATCCTCCGCGTTGGTTCGTGTCCAGCTCAGATTCTGTCTGTCCATGAGGCGTCACTGTTCCTTGACCTCCATCAGCCACAGTGTCTCTCTTTGAGCTACATCGCCCTTTTTCTTGCTTTTCTGATGACCCTTACACATTCCACCTAGTATTATGGGACTTTGTATATAGATCTGTGTCCTCATCGGCCCACAAGCACGTGGATTGCTGAGACCGTATCTTGTACGTCACACACTAGTAAGGTCCTGTATGCAGGACCCAGGTTTCTTCCTGACCAAGGCCAGGAAGAAGCCCTTCCAGCAAGACGGGAGGCATTCACAGCGACTTCTCAAACCCATTTTAGTCTTTGTAGCTCCACATGTGAGTTCATCACCCTAACAGAAGAGTACCCTTGGATGCCTGGGTTCATGCAGGACCCTAGGGAGGGATTTTCCAGAATTTCCACTTGTCATCTTTATTCATGCAGTAAATCTTTATTGCTGAGAGACTCTAGCAAATCACTTCTCCACTCTGAACTTCCAGGTCCATCTCCAGCAGATAAAAAGTAGCTCCCGTGTTGGGGCGCCTGGGTGGCGCAGTCGGTTAAGCGTCCGACTTCAACCAGGTCACGATCTCGCGGTCCGTGAGTTCGAGCCCCGCATCAGGCTCTGGGCTGATGGCTCAGAGCCTGGAGCCTGTTTCCGATTCTGTGTTTCCCTCTCTCTCTGCCCCTCCCCCGTTCATGCTCTGTCTCTCTCTGTCCCAAAAATAAATAAACGTTCAAAAAAAAAAATTTTTTTTTTAAAAAAGTAGCTCCCGTGTGAGGGTCAAGTGCTTGTGCACATGTAAGATATTCTTTAAAGGGGGAAGACAGAGCAATCCAGGTTTACAGGCTGAGCAGGATACAGACAGGTACACAAATACTGTAATACAAGGTAGACTGTGGTAAGGGTCATCAGGGTATGAAATGCCAGGTCGGCAGCAAAGTCTAGTTTCTCACACATGGAATAGGTCTGGCAGAAGGAGCTCTGGTGCAAAGGCTCTGCGGCCGGTTAGGACAGCAGGAGCAGAGCCCATCAGTGAGGCACAGCAAGGCCTTGGTTCTGCTCCAAAGAGATTTTCCCCTCTCCAGGAGCATCTCCCCTGCCGTCCTGGGATCATATGGTCGGCCGATTAAGTATTTCACAAGTACAGGGCACCCAAGTGCCAGAGAGGAAAAGCCACATAGTCTCTGCCTTTTAGGAGTTTGTCTGAAGATACATAAACATATGAGAAGTGCTGCCAGGGAGCACGATCACCTGTGTGAGAGCTGGTTCCAGGAGTCCAGGGTGCTCTGCCGAGCCTTCAAGTGCTGAGTTTCTAACAAAAAATGGACTATGGACACTAAAACCTATTCTACTAGGCAGAAAACAGCAAGTGGCTTAAGAGAGCTGAACCCGTTTCTCACAGTGTGTTCATAGGAGGATCATTTGCTGTAAGAGTCAGGCCAGTCTCTATACAGGAGGCAAGTTTGGAGCCAAACTCTGAAAAACAGCTTAGGGAGCTGGGAGGATGGCACCTTTAGAGTGACCTGGGAAGCCAAAGGAAATGACCCAGCGGACCTGCCCCAGGCAGGAATAGAGCCTTCCCAGCAGCAGAGAATAGACAATAACTTGTGAAATTGCTGTTTCTGTTTGAGAGCCTGCTAATATGCTAGAGAGGATTTTGCATATATTATCGCTAATCCTTAAAACTCTTCAAGGTAGGCACATCCCCCACTTTATAGATGAAGAAATGAGGTTAGGAGAGGATTTGCCCAAAGCCACAAAGCTAGTTTGTGGGGGAACCAGAAGTCAGACTCATATTTGCCTGGTTCCCTTCCAAGTGTGAACCTGAGAAGAATTTCAGGAAATACAGAGGCTCCCACCCAAAATAAACCAAGATGGACCCAGAACCCCCACTGCCGTGCTTATACATCATGGGCACCACCTCTGCACACCTACTCCCAAGCTTTTCCAAATCTGGTACAAACTCCCCATTGTTCCACTTAGCTTGGCCCGCCTGGTGCCCCACCCCCTACCTCCTCCATCCCAGTTCACTCACACCTAAAAAATGATCTCCCAATCCCTGCTTTTCCTCTAGCAGAAGGCCCGAGACATGTATGCAGAGGAGCGGAAGAGGCAGCAGCTGGAGAGGGACCAGGCCGCAGTGACAGAGCAGCTGCTGCAAGAGGGGCTCCAGGCCAGTGGGGACGCCCAGCTCCGACGGACACGCTTGCACAAACTCTCAGCCAGACGGGAAGAGCGGGTCCAAGGCTTCCTGCAGGCCTTGGAACTCAAGCGGGCTGACTGGCTGGCACGTCTGGGCACTGCATCAGCCTGAGTGGGGCTGGCCTCCTGCCACTTTGCCCTGCCCTCTGCCTCCAGGGCCCCACTCCCCTTTCTTTTCTTGGTGAAAGGCACCTCCTTCCTAAGGATGAACTGTGTTTCCTTTACTTTGCAAGGGAGCCCCAGAGGCCAGGTCTGCTGGCCAGAGATACACCTTTTGGGCCGCCCGGGACAGTGGCCCCTGGGGAGGACTGAGGGGATGGTCTCCCACAAGTACACTAAACCCAGCTCTGGTCACCTGTAGCTTTGGAGAGCAGGGAGCCCCAGTTCTTCGCTGCCCTCTCCTTCTGCCTCTGCCACCTCTACCACCTCTACCTGTGTTCTAGATGCATTTCACTTTTCCACCAGCACATCCTTCAACATAACAGAATTTCAGGGAGGAGGTCTCCCCAAAACCCTGGCCGTTTACCCATCCATCTTAGCCTTCCACCCGACTTTCACAAAAGATTTGGCCCCACCTTGGATCTGCTGGTAAATAGCTAATAGGCAGCCAGCGTTATTTGGGCAAGGGAGGGGAGGGAGAGACAGAAAGAAAATTTGCCCATCTGCTGCTCCTCCCCCTGGGCTCTCCACCTGGGATTTGCTATTGAATCTCTACCCCCTCCCACCACACAGTGCTGATTGCTCACTGAAAGGCTCAGCGCCCCCAATGGCGCGCAGAAGCCAGGCGGGTGATTACAATCCAATTACCTATTGTCGACTCAGCCCACACAAGCTTTTCTCCTCCTCTTGCAGGGCACGGGGCCAGGCTCCACGCCCCTGTGCGACCAGCCCCCTTCATGGCCACAGGGTAACAGGAGGGCCTCTAGGCCCTGGTGAATCTAATCCACCACAGGTCTCCTTCCCCGGAACACCTCACAGGACCCGGAGCAAAGGAACAAGCACTTCTCCCAACTGACTGACGCCTGTCCTCACCATCTCAGACTCTGCTTCCCACCGCCTCAGCCTTTGAGGCTTCTCTGTTTTGGACCTGGCCCCTTAAGTCCCCCCGAGATGATTTATTCTCCGCATGGCAGAGTCTCAGCTTGTTAGGGCCAGGGCTGCCCAGCAGGGAGAAGGCCAAGTCAAGGGCTGTGTCCTCTCCCTGCCAGGCCTTGCTTCGGAGCTGCTGAGAGGATTAGTGCCTTGGAAGAGCTGTCTGCCTGAGCAACTCTGCTTCAGGTGCCTGGAGCAGCAAGCACCAGCCTTTAACACCGACCAAACACCACTCCGTTTAGCCTTCCCATTTCACTTTCTGCGAACTGTTTCCCCAGCACCTCCCTCTAGGGGAGAGGTGGGGTCTTGCAAGCAGTGCTCAGAGCATAGTCTTTAACCCCCCCCCCCCCCCGCTGCCCTGTATTCCAGTCTCCTCTTCCCCTTCCTGTGCCAGTATACCTGGCACAAGAGACCCCTTGGCCATCATCCCTGCTCCCAGAATCAAACAAATGCCAGACACTGCGATTGAGAAGCCAATCAATGCACCCTTTGGCAAGCCCCCCACACACACCTGGCATTCCCCACAACCAATCCCTGGCACAGGGTTCCCAGAGAGCAGGTGCTGTACATTTTCCAGCTTTACAATGGGGCTGTTGACAGCCTTAATTAGGGAGGCATGAATTATGCGGCTATAATGCAGAGCCCTACAATTAAGGCGGGAATGAGGGGCTGGAGGCAACAAACGGAATCTGCCCAGTGAGCATGGCTATTGAGTCCTGTCTCCTTTCTGTGTCTGACTTGCCCCAATATGAATGGGGTACAGATGATTAACGGAGCTGGTATCTCTTTGGCCTTAGGTCCTGTATTCTGAGAAAGATACACAGAGTGGGATGGGTAGGGGTGGAGGGATCACCACTGCCAAGGAGCAGGGGCTGCAAACAGTTGATATGAACTCATTGTGATTGTTTTCTACCGGTAGGATTTGTACAAACCGGCTCATCCTTTGCCTCAAGAAACTAAGTGGGACCTATTTAAATGTCTCACCTGTGAGCCAATCCCCCACTTGAGGATATTTATTATGTTCTCGTGTTCTCCTGGGTTTCAAATAGAATTTTAAAAATTCTTAGATGTATAACTTGTTTACAAATAGTACAGCAGAGGGAACACCTTGTTTTGCGGCTGCAATGGCCTGCCCTCTCGCAGGTGCGCTTGGCGACCTCCAGAATCCTCAGCTTTGGGGGCGCGTGGGGTGGGGGAGCCAGTGGAAGAGCCCTTTGCCATCGCAACACCTGTTCCTCTACTTGTTTCCTAATCCCCGGACTCTCTCCTCCACCCTCCTTGTCCTCGCGCAAGTGAGAGGAAGCCAGCCTGCCAGTGTGGAAGGAGGGATTTCGCCAGCTGCGTTTGCAGCGCCCAGGCTTGGTGGCCGCGTCGGGTGGGGGCAGCTGAGCTTGATGTCTCCGGAGCGGGTGGAGCATAGGGGGAGGGGAGTGCTGGTAGGCCTAGGCGGCTGCTTTCCGTCATTCTGTGGCGGGGTCTTGAGGTCCGCGAACACAGTGACCTAAGGGAGCCACCCGACAGGCTTTGGGGTGGGGGGGCTTCCTTGGCATTTGGGGAGGCGGCTGAGAAACGGGTGCTGAAAGGACAGCTCCTACCTGCCCCACTGCGCCCGAAAGGGACCTCGGCGTGTCAAGTCTCCCCCTCGGACCCCCACCCCACCTCGAGTGGACCGCCTTCCAGGTGAGGAGCACGAAGGGATTCCTTGGAGTGGCAGCTTGGAAGGATGCACGTCCGGCTGCGCCAAGCTGGCTTCCCCGCTCTTTCCCCACTTCAGCGTCAGCCTTGGCCCTGGGAATTGCAGCCTGTGCCTCCAAGCCGCGCGCTTCCTCCCGCCTCCGGCGGAGAAGGGTGGTGCGGCCAGGCCTCGAAAACCCTTCTTCTGGGGCCCCCAGCGGGAACAGGAAGGAAAGCGGCCGAGATGCGCCCTAAGTGTCGCATGGCTTGGAGAAGTGGGTAGCTTGGTTGCATAAGGTGGAAGGAACTTGGTAGTTTGCAAGAGCCAGCTCTTGGCGGGAGCCGAAACGCAGAGCCCGCCGACTCGCACACACTCCCCCCCTCCTCGTTTATTGCCTTCGACGCGCGCCTCCCCCACTGCGCCCCCACCCCCTAGGCGCGCCGCCGTCTCGCGCGCCCTCCCCCCCCCCCGTACCCCCCTCCTCACTCCCTCCAGAGGAGGTGAGTTTAAACCCCGCCCACGTGACCCCAGCTGGGCCAATGAGCGGCGGCGGGAGGTGAAATCCGGTTCTAACCGGTCCGGGGCTCCCAGCGCTATAAAAACTTTATAAACCCCCCGGAGCCCGAGCAGTGTGAAGAAGAGGAGGCGAGAACGACCCCCGGACCGGCCAAAGCCCGCGCGCCGCTGCATCCCCGCGTCCAGCGCCTACGTCCCGCCGCCGTCGCCACCATGCCCAAGAGAAAGGTACGTGGCGCGAGGGCCCTCAGGCGCTGGGCCGCCACTGCCGCCGCCACCACCGCTGCTGCCGCCGCTGCCGCTTCCCCGGCTTTGGGGCGCGAGGATCAGCACCGGGCCGGGACAGGCTCAGGCGCCCTACACAGGAGCTCGAGACGGTGTCAGGCTGCCCCGGGCTAACCCTGCGCGGCTCGGCTGCCCGCGGGCGCCAGAGGCCATATTGGAGGAGCGGCGGCCGCGGCGGGAGGAGCCATGTTGGCGGCTGTTTATCCCACTCCCCTCGGGCTCGACGTGCCCGCCCCGCGCCCCCTCCCCCATCGCCATGCCCCCTCCCCTCCCCGCGGGCGGGCAATTCAAACCCGAAAGGGCGGGAAGGCGGCACTCGGGTTTGGCGGGCGGGGGAGCGCGCTGCCGCCAAAAAACCGCCGCCGTGAGGGGGCGGGGCCCGTGTCCCTTGGGGCGGGGCTTCGCAGTGTGGCCCCGCCTCCGCCCACGGCCCCGGCGCACGAGACTCGCGCCGGTGCGCGCCGCTGCCGCCCACGAGTTCCCCCGGCTGCGCGCGCCTCCAGTCTCCCGCCCTCGACGGCTGCTATGGTAACGGCGCCCGGGCCCCGCCTCCGGAGGGGTTTGTTTGCACCATCTGCAGCTGTTGCTTCTCCCTGGCGCGGCGGCGCGGGCCGCGCTGCTCCGCGCTTCTCGCTCCAGTTTAGCGCGCGCCGCCCGGGGCGGCTCGACGGAGACTCTGGGCAGGCTGGGGCCCGGGTACCCGCTGTCCCTGCGCTCTCTGGGCCACTTCGGGCGCGACGCTTACACAGAAGAGCAGTCTGCTCTCCGAGCACTTCGGGCATCGTCACGGGAGCCGGGGATGCTAAAACCGGGAGATTTGCGTGTCCTAGAGAAGTTGTGCGCAAGGCTTTCCCTTCAGTTCTTTCCCTTGGGATAATTAAGCTTAGTGAGTCCTTAAGAATGGCCTCAGAAGCTACAACTTTCTTAGGTCTTGTTTGTTTTTTATAGGCTGAAGGGGATGCTAAAGGAGATAAAGCCAAGGTGAAGGATGAGGTAAGTCTTTCTTCGTCTCTTTTCTGGAGTCTTAACAAAGCCTTTGGGCTCCTTTGCTTAACCAGACCCCTAGTGCTGAATTCCCCTAAGGTCCCTCCGCTTCTGTCATCTAGAACAAACGGATTTTTAAATTTTAATAATTTTTCTTGAGTGGTTCAACTGCCCTATTTCTAATTTTTTTTATTTTCGTTATCTTAATAGCCACAGAGAAGATCTGCAAGGTTATCTGCTGTAAGTGTCTGCTATTAAATTATCGTGTTTATCCCTGAAACTAAAAAAGCACTAAGAACAGTCTCCTTTTGTGTCCCATGGGTTTGGGTCAGTGGCTGGTTGTGAATGATCCGCTCTATTGTGGACGCTCACCCATTTGATACATTTGCTGGTTCTGAAATGCTGATGGCTGTAGCGAGAGCGGGACACTTGCGTGTGTCAGTTAAGTGGGTTTCTGAAGACCGGATATTCCAACTGAAAGCCAGCCTGAAAAACTTAACGAAATAGGAGAAACTTTTGTGCCAGTGGTACCGTGGTTTGGGGATGGGTTGTCTCTTTGGTCCACCATACTAATAGTGTCGTCTTCTTTTTCTGAAATAAAAGAAACCTGCTCCTCCAAAGCCAGAGCCCAAACCTAAAAAGGCCCCTGCAAAGGTGAGTGGAGTGGAGACACCAGATGCTTCTAGGTGTTGCAGAACGCTGTGCAGTTTCCCATGTTGCTGACAGGAGTACTGCTGTAGAACAGCATCCCCTTTGGCACAAACCTGAGCTGTGAGAAAGTTAATTTGGACGGGGCATTAAAATTATGTTGGGGGGTGGTCTCGGTGGCTCAGTCGGTTCAGCGCCTGACTCTTGATTTCAGCTCAGGTCACTATCTCACAGTCACGAGATGGAGCCCCGCGTCAGGCTCTGCGCTGACAGTGTGGAGCCTGCTTGGGATTCTGTCTGTCTGTCTCTCCCCACTCTCCCTTTCTCGTGATCTCTTCCGCTCTCAAAATTTTTTTTTTTAATAAAAAACGTTGGAATTGATCATTTTCACCAAGTGAGGTCTGTCCTTCAGTGTCTTAATTCAGCATAATGGTGACACCCCATTAATGGATCTTGTAAATTGTTTGGCTAGCTTGCCTTATTCCTGACATTTGTAATGTTTTTTAATCAAGAACTCTTATCAGAATAAAAATACGTGAACAACAAGAGTCAGGGAGAATGTCCTCCCTTTAGAAGAAATTGTACATTTGAAACCCAAGTATTTTTATTTGCTTAGTTATCTTTTACATCCACATAAAGACACATATACTTAAAGACCACAATAAATGATAGATAATTTGGCCTTACCAGTGCGGAGGGGTTTATAGGGTGTGTGTGTGTGTGTGTGTGTGTGTGTGTGTGTGTGTGTGTGTGTTGTCTTTTGATAAATAATCCTACTTCTTAACAGAACTTTACAGACAGTACCCTGCTAATATGAAGTTAGAAGAAACTGCTTTTTTTTTTTTTCTCCCTCCCCTTTTTAGAAGGGAGAGAAGGTACCCAAAGGGAAAAAGGGGAAAGCTGATGCTGGCAAGGATGGGAATAACCCAGCAGAGAATGGAGATGCCAAAACAGACCAGGTACGACTGCCGTTTCACTTTTTGTTAAGTCTGCTCTGAATCCGTTAATGATCCCAAAAGCTTTTATTGCCTTTCTTCTGTGTCTCTCACTTGAAGTATGCTTTTCAGTCCAGAGTTCGCTTGTGGTTTTTCTCTTAACTTAAATTCTGGATTCTTAAAACCTTTGCGGTCCAATAAAGGGCACTGTAGTGTGAGATCCTTGTCCTAAGCTCCTGCTACACTGTAGGGTTTTCAAGCTGGGAATAAACTCCAGTCTTCTAATGTGCCCCCTTTCCCAATTTTAAAGTAAGGTCCAGAAGGAAAGTTACCTACCAAGGTAACCAAGGATCTAAACCCCACTTTGGGCCTGGGAGCAAAGTGATGCTAGGGATGGAATGTGAACGCAACTAGTTTTGCAATCTACAGGTGGTAATGTTGTATTAATCTTTTTCTTCCAGGCACAGAAAGCTGAAGGTGCCGGAGACGCCAAGTGAAGTGTGTGCATTTTTGATAACTGTGTACTTCTGGTGACTGTACAGTTTGAAATACTATTTTTTATCAAGTTTTATAAAAATGCAGAATTTTGTTTTACTTTTTTTTTAAGCTATGTTGTTAGCACACAGAACACTTCATTGTTGTTTTGGGGGAAGGGCATATGTCACTAATAGAATATCTCCGAAGCTAGATTGATTCAAGGGGAAAAACACCATTCCCTTCTAGTTGTGAGAAACTTCCTCTTGGTTCCCAGGAGGAGCAATTCTTTGATGTTGACACACATTAGCCACCTTGGCACAAACGCCTTGTAGGGTGGAAAATCTAAAATTCATTTTTTATGTCCTTTTCTCCCTCTGCCTTCAACATAGACTTGACTCCCTTAAACCCAGAGACCTGTTGGAACCTGACCCCAAGAAATGGTTCCCAGTATGTCAGGCAATCTGGACTTTACAGTGTCACCATGGAGATGGCATCCCTCAAAAGAGTTCCTTTTTTAGCTTGTGGAGCTTCAGATTGATAATTCTGCCATTTTCATTTCATTTCCTGAAAGTCAGGGTCGGCTTGTGAAAAGTTGTTAAACAACATGCTAAATGTGAAATGTCAACCCTCACTCTAAACTTTCCCTGTTCAGAGCATCTAATGAAGATTTCATTGGGTTTTATAGTGGCTTTCTGATTTTGGTAGTCCATTGAAGAAGGGAGTTTGAAAGTTGTTGTATACTGTTAACGATTGTCTGCCCATGTCCTGCCTGAAATACCATGATTGTTTATGAAAAGTATCTTTAATAAAGCTGGATACAGTTTGGCTTGGAATGCTGCCTCTAATCTTTTCCCAGGAGTGGGGGAGCCTGGTTTCTCCAGGTCTCTCGGGACAGGATGCATTCTGGTGTGAGGTGTGGAGGTTTCAGGGATGGCCATTTCTGGTTTTGAGTCCGTCTGTAGGTGGAGAGCAGCACAGTGTTAGGTGGAGTTAGGAAAACTCCCTGCAGTGGACTGGGGGTGAGTGGCTGGGAGCAGAGGAGTGATTTCTGTACTTGCTTCTGAAGCGTATTTTTAAAGGCAGAGTTTTGGATAGAGTGGAGGTTGTGGCCTGGTAGCTGACAGAAGAGCCTTTCCACTTCATTCACATTTAAAGTCTCTAGAATGAGAAAATGAATAGGTCCGGCTCTAGTCCTTGTGTCAGGGAAAAGTGCTTCTGTGTCTATACACAGCTGGCCATTGGGTGTGTAAGACCGATCATGACCCTCTGTTCGTAAACGGACCTGCAAGTCTTCTGGGACTTCTTAAATTCGTGTCCTTGCTGGTGAACTGCTCTAGCTCCAAAAACAGATGTTAATGAGGACTTTTCTGATTGCTTCAGCTTAGCGACCCTGCTGAGAACCCCTTTCCTCTTGGTGACCTAGCAAGAAGATAAATTGTTGCTTGCAGTTTGAATTCACTTTCACAGGTCACCTCTATCGTTTGGGGGAAATAAAGTAAATTGGAGACTGTAAAAAAATATCTTAGATTGCTTTGTGTATCCCCTTAGTCGAAAGAGTAGAGCTATCCTATTAAGCTCTTCCTTGGTAAATTTTTTGTGTACTACCTCCAGTCGTCGGTCTCGGGATGCTTGTGTAATGCAAGTGTTAACACTCTTTTTATGAGTGAGGAAATGAGCTCGGGTGAAGAAACTTGTTCAGGGTTCTGTGTACATAGAGCGAGTAGCCAAAATCTGGATTCAACCCCCCAGCTTTATTTAAAAATAACTTCTGGCTTCTTTTTGGAGGCATCTTTTGGATAAAGTAAAATTTGTCCACCTGGGCAATTTGCAGCCACTTGCTTTCTTTATTGCTGAAATAGTTCTAGGTTATAGATTCCTAATTCTTACTCGGGAGGTGTTGTCTTCCAGGGTGAAACGTGACTACTATTAGGGGTACAACAGCTTGGTCTTTGAGTAGAAGTTGCAGAATTTGAGAAAGCCACAATTGGGGTTCCTCTAATCAATATTTGTAGGATTTCATATTCAATAAAATGTGTTGAGCTATAGACCATGCTAGGAGCTCAGCCAGATACTCTTACTCAACAGTCTTTGTGTTAATCTTGTATAGGTCTTAACCCCCATCTTCTAGTTAAAACATGTGGAGTGACTGGCTGAAGTTAAACCCAGTAGTAACCCTCTATTTTTGCTACCTAGAAATTAGGATGAGTAGAGCGAGCTTGAGCTTTATTTTTACTTCATGGGATACACTTGGCTGACTCGACTCGACTAGCTATGGACCGTGAGAGTACTTGGGCTTAGAAACCAAGACACCAGGCTTGGAAACATGGTAAGGATATTTTAGACCGCCACAATACCATGCTCAGTGCCAGCCTTGACCTGAACTAAGTTTGATCATAGTGCGATAATAAGAAGGCCACATCTCCCTCTGGCCCCATCCCCAAGCTTTTATCCCATCGGTGGGGAACAGTCACCATAACCTGTATTAGGATAGATGCTTTGGACTTTTAAGTAAAATAAAATGACTTCCAACTGGAGGAAGATCTGTCTCCCTATGAGAAGTCTTGAGGTAGGGTGGTTCTAAGGACCCAGCTGGTTATTTCCAATTTTTCTGCCCTGTTGCCCTCAGTACATTGTCCAACCACCTCACCTCCCAAGGCAGCTGCTCTGGGCCTCAACTTGACACTCCAGTATCCAGAGGCAGAAGACCTGTTTGTCCTGAAAATCATGAATTATTTCCCAGAAGCCCCTCGGCAACCTGAGTTTCTTTGGGCAGAACTGGATGGCCTGCCTACTCCCAAACCAATCATGGCAAGAAAGATGAAGCCACAATCTGTTTAGGATTCAGCCAGTCCCTGGACTTAAATAGGGGAGGGGTAGAGGGTGGAAGAGGGCAGGTGCAGTGAGTGAGTGGACAGCCGCTGCTGTGCTGGGGTCCCACGGTCTCCAAGCACCCCCTGGCCTGGCTTCACTGCAGCATCTGCTGAGCACAAGTCCAAAGTGGAGATAGAATCCACATTAAAAACTCACCACTTTAAAGCACACAATTCAGGGGTTTTTAGGATATTCACAAGGCTGTGCAACAATCAGCACTAATTTCAGAATATTCATCACTTGAAAAAGAAACCCGTGCTTCGCAGTCACTCCCCATTCCCCCTTCTGGACCTTTCTCCTACAGGGAATCCTAGAATGTGTCATCCTGTGACAGGTGTCCTAGCATGGGGTAGTTAAGGTTCATGTGAGCTACAGAGTGCTCTTCGTTCTACTTGTCAGATAACCTTACTTTACGGATCTATCTCCCACTTTTTAAAAGTTCACAGTATGCCACTTTGCTTTCACAAAAGACCTAAAAAGAAAGGCAAAACGTGGAAATACAGTGTTCGCTGTTGGTTTTGTCATGAGCACATCTCCAGGCAGCACTCACCCGGAGCAGCCGGGGTGGCCCTGCAAGGCCCCTTCCCCAGGATTTACACTCTGCATCAAACCACTGTACTAAGCTTTAAACTGTGTGTGTATCTCTGCTTTACCTCCATTTATCCTGTGTTTTCCATTACTGAGCCTGACATTTTTTGGGTCTGGGAAAGCTCAAAAATGTTTCCCTAATAATTCATGTTAATTGCTTCATTTTGTACCATTTGGCTTAGGAAAGGTTTCACTGGAATGCTCTACTTTTGGGTAGCGGGGAAAACCTGTCCCATATTTCATACATTCGTTGATCAGTTGACAAACATTTGGGTTGTTTCCACATTAGGGCTATTATGAATACTACTGTATTGTGTACAGATTTTCGTGTGGACATGTGTTTTCAGTTCTTTCAGGCTTATACCTTGGAGTAGAAATGCTGGGTTGAATCTCTAATTTTTTGAGGAATGGCCAGACCACTTTCGCATAGCAGCTTTACCATTTTACATTCCCACCGGCAATGTAGGAGGGTTCCAATTTCTCCACATCCTCATCACATATTTTCCCATCTTTTTTTAATTATAGGCATCAGGGTGGGTATGAAGTGATATTTTGGTGTGGCATTGATTTGCATTTTCCTTTTTTTAAAAAAAAAGTTTATTCCATGAAAGATAGAGATATGGTACAAGTAGGGGAGGGAGAGAAAATCCCAAGCGGACTCTGTGCTGCCAGAGCAGAGCCCAATGTGGAGCTCAAACTCCCAAAACTGTGAGATCATAACCCGAGCTGAAACCCAAGAGTCAGATGCTTAACTGAGCCACCCAGGCACCTCTTGATTTTTATCTTCCTAATCGTAAGATGTTGGGCATTTTCCCATGTTTATTGGACATTTGTTAACTTTAAGTGTTCAAATCCTCTGCCTTTTTTTTTTTTTTTTTCCTAAATGTGTATTTATGTTAAGAGAGCATGTGCACATGAGCTGGGGAGAGGCAGAGAGGGAGGGAGAATCCCAAGCAGGTTCTGTGCTGTCAGTGCAGAGCCCAGCATGGGGCTCGATCTCATGAACTGTAGCCAAGAAATCATGACCTGAACCGAGATCAAGAGTCAGACACTTAACCAACTGAGCCACCCAGGTGCCCATGCCCCCCACCCCCACCTTTTTTTTTAAGTAAACTTTACGCCTAGCATGGGGCTTGAACTCATGATCCCATGATTGAGAGGCACACGCTCTACGAATTGAGCCAGCCGGGAGCCCCTTTATATACTCTGGATACTAGATTCTTCTTACCAGAGTCACAATTGACAAGTGTTTTCTCCCATTCTGTGCGTTTTCTTCACTTACTTGATAGTGTTATTTGACACAAAGCAGTTTTTAGTTTTGGTGAAGTCCAGTTTACTTAAATTTTTATTGCTTGTGCTTTGATGTGCTATCTAAATCTGTTGCCCAGTCCAGGGTCATAAAGACTATTTAAACCTGTGTCTTCTAAGAGTTTTAAATAATTTTAGCTCTTCTATTGAAGTCTTAAAACATTTTGAGTTCATTTTTGTATACAGCGTGAGGTAAGACTCTATTCCCTTCTTTTAAAAGCTGTTCAACTTGAGAAACTTAACAGAAGACCATGGGAGAAGGGAAGGGGAAAAAAAATAGAAACAGAGAGGGAGGGAGGCAAACCATAGAGACTTTTAAATACAGAGAACAAATTGAGGGTTGATGGGAGGGTGGAGGAGAGGGGGAAATGGGTGATGGGCATTGAGGAGGGCACTTAGGATGAGCACTGGGTGTTGTATGTAAGTGATGAATCATGGGAATCTACCCCCAAAACCACGAGCACACTGTACACACTGAATGTTAGCCAACTTGACAATAAATTATATTAAAACAGTCAACTTAAAAAAAACTGTCCTGGGGTGCCTGGGTGGCTCAGTTAAGCGTATGACTTGATTTCAGTTCAAGTCCTGATCTCGTGACTTGCCAGATTGAGCGCTGCATCCAGCTCTGTACTGCAGCGCAGAGCCTGCTTGGGATTCTCTCTCCCTCTGCCCCTCCCCACTCATGCGTGCTCTTTCTCTCTCTCTCTCAAAATAAATTATATATCTAAGCTGTTCTAGACCTCTCTGGGGCCCTCCAGTTTCTAAGATACTGTAAGTCTAGTTGACCACTCCTCAAATCCCTTTGTGCACCCTTCTCTACAGTTTCTCCCTATGATGTCATCCAGTGACTCACATTTTCATTCCCTGCCCACATCTCTCTTGAGTATTTCCACCAACC